>NW_006159897.1:1665182-1676371 GCF_000334495.1 Tupaia belangeri chinensis | reverse complement strand
TTCTTTTTTTTTTTTTTTTTTTAAACAAGCTCTGGCAAGCTTTGTTAAAGCAAAATGTTGCATGATTTACTTTTCACTGGTCTGTTCAGGCGTACTTCTAATGACCTCGGAATCACCTGGATCAGTGATAGCCAATGTGACACTCTGTAGTATTTTCCACATGCTGTGCCCAATTCAATATTATTGCCACTGCAGTGATGGACACCAGTTTTGGCCAACATGGCATAGTACTCTATTTCAGATTTCCTCAAAGCTGGGCAGTGGTTGGCGAGGATGACCAACTTGGCTTTGCCTCGTCTGATCATCTTCCGAGTCTGCTTGTAGCCCAGCACATACTTCCCACTTTTCATAACAAGTTGGAGCCGAGAGTTGATCGACTCCAACGACTTTTTCATCTTCTTTGCGGCCACCATCTTCCTACCTTAGGTGCAGGGTGGCCCCCAATCAGAAGCAGCCGCCAAGATGGCCGGGAAGCAAGAAAGCAACACAGGAGAATTTCTGAAAACAGACTGGAAGTTCTTTCTTTAAAAGAGAAATTTATAGCTATAAAGAAAATCTCTTCTTCTCAGGGTTCCTCTCTACCAAGAAGAGAAGTTTGACGAGATCACTAGAGCTTCTTCAATGGTGAAGGCAGTGACTTAACCTGCGTAACAAAATTTATCCTTGCTTACTGTGTTTTCTGGGCATCTCTCCATAACTAGTCTTTCCACACACTCTTCTTTCTTTGTGTCAGTTATATGGTGTCTAAGGCTGCACTAAAAGCCAGCTCTTTTAAGATTTGCTGATATCTCTATGTTATCTTACCTATATACACAAGATATTCATGTTTCTAAACTTCAATTTGTTTTTCTCTTGTTATTCTGGTTTTTGTCTGTTTCTTTTGTTACAAGAGTCTGTCCTTACTAAAAACTATGAAGGGCAGAGAGAAAATGAGTTTTTCTCCCTCTTCGTCACATACTACTGAAGTGTGTTGCAACACACACCCTCAGAAACACTGTCCTAGCCAGCTGGAGAGGGTTGATTCTGAGGCCTGCTCAGTTGACCATGTTTGACTTCAGCATGTGCTTGAATATACCATTCTGATACCTATCTGCAGGGGACATCTGTCATTTTTGCCCAAACATCATCTGTTCGCATTATTTTGGTATCACAATTCTCTTTTTTCGGTGGAGAATTCATTCTGGATAGGTTGGATATGACATTTTACTCCTTTTCCTACCTCATTGTTGGGCCCATGTTGTGTAGACTGTTATTGTGCATACTCGCTATCTTCCTGCGCATGGAGCTGAACTACATTTCCTTGATTCTTTTGCATTTAGCATTGTCATGTGATGTACCAAGTACTCTGTGTGGAAGTCATGTACCTAAGTACTGGGCTGAGGCTTAAGACAGCAAGTGTGCTTTCTCTGTACTCTATTCCCTTTCTTATTTTCACTTGACCTTGGCCTCCACTGAGACAGACAAGGACATTTCCTGGACCAAGGGAGATAAAGCTACTTTCTAGATGAGCAAGGATCTATTCAGGTAAGAAAAGACTTTATTAGTTGAGGAAGCACAGCCAGCATGAATGAATGAAATAAAAGACCTTATACAACTGGAGAATTGCTGGGGAAACAACGGTCCAGAAGGAAAAGTTGGAGATCAGAATAGGAGGACCTAATCAGTCTTTCTGAAGCACTGGTGTGGGTGGACAAGACAGAATGTGTAGGGAAGTTAGGAACAGTCAAGAGCATGCCATCTCTGGAGTGGGAACACAAAGGGGAAGTGGGAAGTTCACAGGGAATTATTTGGGAAGTGCAACTACTGCCTCTGGGGATCTGTAGCTGGTAGGGAAGATAGGAACAGTCAAGAGCATGCCATCTCTGGAGTGGGAACACAAAGGGGAAGTGGGAAGTTCACAGGGAATTATTTGGGAAGTGCAACTACTGCCTCTGGGGATCTGTAGCTGGGCTTCTGGTGGTGGGCGTGGGGCCTCTGTGAAGCAGAAGAGCCAAAAATCAGGAAGAAGAGTTGGACAGAGAGCAGAGAAGAATGAGGGCAAAGTGGAACCTGCTGGGTGCGTCTGTGTCAATCTGTCATTCTATCTGACTGCAAAAGCCATTGGAAAAGAATAGCTGGTTCTTCATTTATTCTCCTAAATTCTGAGTTCTTTTAGTCAATACTAACCTGAAAGAAGGACAGGGCAAGAAATTTTGAAAAACTGTAGTTCCTAGCTTGAATCAAATTTAGAACAACTCAGCACAGGGTCCATCCCTGGGTGGTGATACCGAGGCAAAGTGTGAGTGATCCATTTAATGGAAGCACCATTTAAAGGTAAGAAGGTACAGTTGATGCAACTCAACCTTTGGGAGCAATCCAGGCTGCCACATCAGGTTGTTCCTTTCTTTGTAGCTTCGGACACTTGGGTTCCTTATGTAATTCCTCCATTTAGACCATCCCCATGACAGAGGGGTTCAGTACCCTGTTTCTTCCCAGCCTTTGTATTGTTTAGACCTCACATTTGAGGGACCAGCAGATGGCATAATGGTTACGTCACTAGACTCCCATGTAGTCAACTGTAGTTTGAGTTCCGGACTCAGCGGCTTAAAGCTCATGCCAGGTGTGTGTGCATGTGTGCCCAAAATCCCAAGAAGAGAATGGAGGAGAAGGGATTGAGGCATGACCATCCTCCCAGGAGATGATCTCTTTCTTTCTGTCTCTCTGGCAATAGTATGTGTTCTATATCAAAAAATCTCTCTCTCGGGAACCAGCAGTTAGCATAATGGCTATGTCGCTACACTCCCACGTAGTCGACCACGGTTCGCGTCCCGGACTCAGTGGCTTAAAACTCACGCCGGGTGCGTGTGCATGCGTGCCCAAGATCCTGAGAGGAAAATGGAGGAGAAGGGATTGTGGCATGACCATCCCCCCGGGGGGTGATTTCTTGCTTTCTGTCTCTATGTCTCTGTCTGTCTGGCGAGCGCACGCGCCCTATAGCAAAAAATCTCTCAAAAAAAAAAAAAGCTCTCTCTCTTAAAAAAAAGAAAAAAAGACTTAACATTTTCTCCTCCTATTTTTAACAAATTGTTCAACGACAATACTTACACAAGCCCTGACATACACCTAATCACTCCTAATTGTTTAGTCTGGACTTAAAAAGCCTTGGAAGCCCAAGGCTCTTGCCAGGCCAGGTTGCTGACTAAGATCCAACCCCTTCAGCAGCCATTCCTGGCTTAACTGCCTTAACTTCTGGGGAGGTCAGTCTTCCATTGCACTTGCCAGTAGAATGCACCAACTCCCCTGCCATTGAAACCCTGGTATTATAATGATTGGGAAAAACAATGAAAAGATATTGAATGATGAAGTGGGGAGATTAATGTCTCTGTATTGACTGACATGCATGGCATTCCCTTTTGAAAAAGCAATGTAGTACACTGTAAAGTTATATGCAATCCAATGTAACAAACAAGATTATGATGATAATAAAAATAATAAATTAAAAAAAAAGAAACCCTGGTATTATTAAGGATTTTTCTGTAGCCAGCAGCCTTCTTCTCACTTGGCTGAAGAGAGTATGAACTGATTGATAAAGAAATTGATTGGAGGAATGACTATGTGAAACTTTGAAAAACTAAAAACCCAATACATATATTGGGTGCCAACAGACCTGCATTGACACATGAATTGTGGTAGTGCGGGGGACACAAACAGACCAAATGCCAGAAATAACCCTAGGTCTGGCCCTAGATAACAGAGGCTATCTGATAACAGAAATGTAGTCAGAGGGGTAAAAAACAAAATGGCACCTTGTTCTCCTGCCAAAAACTTTGCACCTCCCATCTCCACAAATATACACTTCATTCAAACTAGACTATGCTTGAATTTGAATCATGATTCTAGCTTTTATCAGCACTATAATTTTTTAAAATGTATTTATTCCAGGTGTGAGAAAGAGCCAGAGAGAAAGAGAGGCAGACAGACAAAGAGAGAACAGATTTTCAGCACTCCTGATCTACTACAATCCACTCTAGCCTCATCCAGCCTGGTTACAGGCACATCGTACTCAAGGAAGTCTCTGGACGCAGTTCAGCAGCCTTTCCTGTGAGTCTGCCTTGTAGAGTGCCATGTTTTACTACTGTGCCACCATCTAGCCCCAGCATTGTGACTCTGGACACATCATTTAATTTCTTGGAGTCTCAGCTTCTTCACGGGTGAACGAGATGAAGGAGTCCTTTGTTGCCGAGTTGCTGTGAGCATCAGGTATTAGAATAAAGCCTCTGTAGGGCCAGGCACACAGGAATTGGTGATGGATAGATGGAAATCCTTCCTAGGCCTAGTCCCTGGCTTGGCAGCTCTGAAACCTGGTTACTAAATTTAAACAGACTTCCAAAGAGCTACAGTAAGAGGAAGCTGCCAGCTATTAAGTCTGGCAGATTTCTTGATGTACAAGCTCGCTCTTGTTGAATGTTCAGGGTTTAGACTGGAAAAAACTGCCCTCGTGGAATAAATCCAGGAGGGACTCAAAGCCCCATTTTGACATTGAGCACTCATGACCTGAACTGAGCTAATAAAAAAAGGTCTAAGGATTGAGGTGGTTGAACTGGGTCCTAGGTCCTCTCATGGACAAATTTATCAGCCATAATCTCGTTTTCCTCCACATGTAGCAGATTGGCCCTTAAATACCTAATATTGCTGCAAGGCCATCCCTGGATGTTACCTCTGGGTTTCTTATTAGCACCCTAAACAAGTCACATTTTTCTGATTCTCTAGTACTAGTGGCTAAACACAAAGCCCACATACAAGATGAGTGCATTCAGCTACAATCCTGTTCTTTTTTCAAAATTTGTGCTCACCAGAGAGAAACAGAGAGAGAGAAAGCGTACTTCAATAGGACATGATCTTATTGCAATTTCTTTCCTCCATTTCTCTATCCTATCTGGACTTTGAGCATGCACATGCATGCACAGAATATTTTTCATGCTGCTGAGCCCAGGGTTTGAATCTTGAGGTCAGCCATGTGAGATCCAGCTCCTTTAACCATGAGGCCACAAAGCTGGCCCCTGGGACTCTACTCTTAATCCTCCTGTAGTAGCAAGCTGGACATGAATTCTTCCACGTGAGAGCAATGTCTCTGTAATTGAGGCAACATTTGGATCCTGAAGTCTTGGAAGGAGCCAGGTGCTTGTTGCCTGTCTATATCTATGTGAAACTGTGAGCACTTCCGCACTGTGTGCAAACTGATGCTGTCTTCAGAATCACAGTCAGTATCACATGTAAAAACAGAATTCTTAACTTGACCTAGAAAAATTCGGTCAGCTTATTTGGGCATTGTCTAACACAGACCCGTGTGTCTGCAGGCATTTGGCAATTTCTATAAACGGCTGGTAGCAGTACAGCTTCTATTCATGTGTTCTATTACCTCCTGGTCTCATTTTAAACTGTTAACCTCTGTGATTCATTTTCAGTGAATGTATTGCCATGGTCTTAGTGCTTTCACATATTTAACCTTTCTTCTTCTTCTTCTTTTTTTTTTTTTTTTTTTTTTTAACAACAATCTTGGGAGATACAGGCTGTAATTATTTTAATAGCTAATATATCTGTAGACACTTATTATGTGCCAAGCACAATTATAAGCATCTTATTAGTTCCCATACCCCATATAACACTCCTATGAGAGAGTTCTTACTGATATTATCATTGTCTACATTTTTCAGGTAAAAAAATTCAAGAATAGAGTTAAGTGGCTTGCCTGAGGTCACACAGCCAGCGAGTGGTGGTACTTGGGTTCAGTCCCAGGCAGTCTGGCTCCAAAGTTGAGAGTTTAACTATCATATTATAACACCTGTGAATTTTACACGAAGCCAAGACTCAGGAAGTAAGTGAATTTCCCAGAGTCCTGCTGCTATTAATGAGTGTAACCACTGCTCCAACTCAGGCTTTTGGATTCTAAGATTCATATCCTTTCTTACTATTCCACATTTCCTCCATTAGTTACAAGGTGTGAACTTGGGCAAATCATTTGATTTTCTGAGCTTCATTTTTCACCTATTTAATGGGGGTAAAATGCTTATTTTGAAAAATTGTTCTGAAGTTTAAACACAATTACATAAAATGTTTACCTTAGTCCCTGGCACATAATAAATGTTTAATAAATATTGACTCATGAATAGATAGATTCTCTAAAAAGGTTCTTTATTGTCAAGTTATTTGGTAAGACTAGATTTACTAAGAACATGCTAACCTTGGAAAGTAGAATGTATACAAAGCAAAACTGATGTTTTTATACAATTTCTGTTCTCTAAACTTTGATAATTATGTTTAGATTTGGTTGCGTTTAGAACTAGATGGTTGTGTCTGTGGAAATATTTCTTTTCAAGGGCAAAGGAGTTATTATATAGGTTCTTTTGAACCTACTCCAGTTGAGATTCTTTTAAAAACTAGATATTCATAATGTATCTATTTACTGTTTTAAAATGGCATTTTCATATAAAAATTTTAAGGTGAGTAAATGCTGGAACATTCTGTTTTCTCATTCAAAAACAAGTCTGTTGACCTGATTTGATATGCTTTCTCACTTTTGATATTTTCGTTGACAGAATCACAGAAATGATCAGGGTAAGTACTGGGACTCTTTCCTTTTTTCCCTCTGAATGAAATGGTGGTGTAATTGTTAGGCTTCAAAGCTAAACCTGAACGTGCTGTACACATGTTCTAGATAATGGTACTCTGACAAGCAAAAGGTCTTTAACGTAAGCGAGTATTTGGAAAAATGTGGTATTATCTGTTGAAGATAATTTTTATAGTTTTATCAACTAGACAAGGGAGAAATGTTCACAAGTTGGAATATTCACTTTGTAAGGTAAATAATGTGATTAACTGTATAAAAGAAAATGAAATAAAAATATTAAAAAAAGGAATATTTTAATAAGTATATAGTGGCCAGAAATGAGTCAATAGAGCAAAAATGTTAGTGGGTTTTAGAGCATGGTAGCATCCACTTCAGTGCATATTTAGGGTTATATACAATGTGTGTTATATTCATACCTCCATTTCTGTTTTATAGTTTTATCAACTAGACAAGGGAGAAATGTTCACAAGTTGGAATATTCACTTTGTAAGGTAAATAATGTGATTAACTGTATAAAAGAAAATGAAATAAAAATATTAAAAAAAGGAATATTTTAATAAGTATATAGTGGCCAGAAATGAGTCAATAGAGCAAAAATGTTAGTGGGTTTTAGAGCATGGTAGCATCCACTTCAGTGCATATTTAGGGTTATATACAATGTGTGTTATATTCATACCTCCATTTCTGTCCGTGCTTACTGCCATCATCCCAACCTACCAATTCTTACCTATGCTATGGCATTAGTGTGTTATTTTTCACCAATGAGTCATATTAGGCTTCCACTCAAACATATGAACTGATTATCCACTGACTTCAAAATGAACTCAAACTATTTAGTTCAACATCAAGGTGCAATATTTTCAAGATTATTATACAAGACAATATAAACTGATTCATTAATTCAATGCATTTGTCATAGGTCTATCGACCTCTTATTGGCCCATTCCTTGTGCTAAACTTTGAGCATTCATATAGAGATAATAGATCTTAACCGCAAAAGAGTTCCCTTCTTATAGGAGAGATAGAGAAGAAAAACATCATTCCCAGTGGTAAAGATGTGGCAAAGATCTAAAGAAGTGAACTAAGAACGCTGTAGAAGTTTAAAGGAAGGGAACCACTTTATTCAAATTGATGCACTAGGCTGATCTATTTGTCATTCTCCTACATGTTACATAGATTTCCATGTCTCTGACTTAGGATCACATTGTGTTTTTTCACGCCCAATCACCCCATTTACTGCTTATTCATTCAACCAGTATGGACTGTAATTACCCTGCATGCCAGAAAAATGTGAGCTGTTCACTGCCAATAAGTGAAGGAGAGAGGCGCGGCCTTATTCTTGCAGGTAGACAGTGTCGCTGTCCCCACCCCTGCTCCCTGGTCACCACTCTGCACTCCTTCTCCTCTCTCCTTCCCTGACCACTGAGCTCATGAACTCTTTCTTCTTGAGCTCCTGTAAACAAGTTGTCTATTATATATATCAAGACTTTCACAGTTATTGGAGGATCAGTCAGTATTAACTTCCTGACTAACTTACCATAGTAGCAGAAAATGTAAAAAGCACAGGGAAATAACCATTTTAGATTATTTTTTGGCTTCTATTATTCCTCTCAATAAATAATGGCTAGTAATGCCCATGAGACTTAGTTTTTTTCCCTTGTTAGATGAGCAGAATGAACTAGAAATAATGTAAGTTCTCCTTCAAGTATGTAATTGTGTGTTTTTTTAATATACAACATTTTTGTATGAATTTAATAAACCAGATTGAATTGAATTTTTCTGCATTTCATTCTTAATGCTCATAAGTGCCTAAAGGCAGGGGAACGAAGGTCAAGGTACAGAATAAAGAAGAAGGAAGCAGATAAAGAAGAAAAGTAGAAGCAAGACTTCCACCAAGAAGGTTCACTTGCCTTACTGAAGTAAGGGCACAATGCATTTTGTGCAGAGACTACTGCCCTTTCAAGGCTTCTGTCTTCCTATTCCCTAGTCCAATCTTGTGGGGGAAAAAATGTATTGTTAACAATCTTTTGCATAGAATTTATATATTAAGAAGTAAGATCTGGCTTGCAGAGTGGAAATTTGATAATGGACCTACATCTCACAATGTATTCTTTTTTTTTTTTTTTTTTTTTGAGAGATTTTCACTGTAGGGCACGTGCGCTCGCCAGACAGACAGAAAGAGACAGAGAGACAGAAAGCGAGAAATCACCCCCCAGGGGGGATGGTCACGCCGCAATCCCTTCTCCTCCATTCTCCTCTCGGGATCTTGGGCACGCACGCACACGCGCCCGGTGTGAGTTTTAAGCCACCGGGTCCGGGACACGAACTGCGGTCGACTACGTGGGAGTCCAGCGACATAGCCATTACGCTAACTGCTGGTTCCCTCACAATGTATTCTTCATATGAGGGAACCTTCAAAAAGTTCCTGGGAAATGCATATGAAAATGCATGTGAATTTCAAAACTCTTTTGCATCAAATAAACTCATATTTTACATCCATTTTCTATGAACTGTTTTTTTTTTTTTTTGAGAGTTTTTTTTGCTATAGGATATGTGCGCTCGCCAGAAAGACAGAGAGACAGAAAGCGAGACATCACCCCCCAGGGGGGATGGCCACGCTGCAATCCCTTCTCCTCCATTCTCCTCTTGGGATCTTGGGAACGCATGCACATGTGCCCGGCGTGAGTTTAAGCTGCTGGGTCCGAGACTTGAACCGTGGTTGACTATGTGAGAGTCCAGCAACATAGCCATTATGCTAACTGCTGGTCTCTTTCCATGAACTTTTTGAAGTCTTTTTGTGTAGGTGAGTAAAAGAAGCTTAAAAAAAAAAAGACCCAGTATATACCTTTATCAATGTTTCAATAAATTCAGTGTTAGAAGTTCCCAAAATGAAGGGCCACTGGGCAGTGTGGTGGTTAAGAGTGCTGGACTCCCACATGGCTAACCATAGTTTTGAGTCCTGGACCTGGTGGCTTGCCTTCTCACTTTCCCTCTCTCTCTCACTCAGTCCTCTCTGGTCAAATTAAAAATAAATAAACAAATAAAGCTAAATAAAATAATTCTTTAAAAAAAGTTTCCAAACTGAAAAGCATATCCTGGATTTTTTTTTTCTGGTATTTTAATCAGAGTATCATGAACCAACACTATTTCTTTCCTTAGATGTATTATTTTAGACTGAATCTCCTGGGTAATCCACTTTAGAATTTATTTTATTGAGCACCTGCTGTAGGCTGGGCAAGGTGCTTATTATAACAGGTAAATGGAATACATTTTCTATTCTCTGGGTGCTTACAATCATTGAGAATATTATTAATAATTAATAGTCATAAAATCAAGTATACCATAACATTTGACATTACATATCTATATTTACTTTCAATTTATTCATACTCATATCTGTGCATGCATGTGCATGTATATATATGTATGTATACACCTACCTATACATATATTCACCTATTCATAATGTTCTAGCATGGATATGCATACACACATGTACAAACATGGAGAAAAATATTTGCTTCCACATATCTATAAAACAAGAACATTTTATATTTACAAAAGATGATGAATCTAAGGAAAGTTCCAAAGGCTGTGTTGGTGTAATCCATGATTCTACATATTTCAGTCATGAACTTACTTGAAAATCTAATGAAAGCTATGGAACCGCACCTCAGAAAGTACCCAATTATGTGAAATTTTAGGTTTTCTGACTCCTTAAAGTTCATCTTTGTACCGTAGGTTAGAAACCTCAAAAATAAGCAAAAGCAGGTTTTAATATAGAAAATTTTTCAGTTACAGGATATTGTCCTATCCAACAACTTGAGGCCAGGTTTTTAAAATTAAAAGGCCAGTTAAAATGCAAATGGAACACTTAGGGCTACACAGTTTGAAGCTCTCTGTAGTGAATTCCAATGAATGTAAACAGTCAATGAATTAATCATTCACAGATATATTTAAATATTGTATCACAATCTTTTAAAATCCTTAACACATGTAAATCTTTATTTTTTTTCCTGTAGTGACTCTAGTAAGCAGCTATGGATAGACCTTACAGTTATCGTTGGAAATGTTTTTCTTCGGAGGAGAGAGAACATCACTTGATGACATTTTGAGAAGCTGATCTACTATTGGCTGTATTGCTAACCACTTTTTTATAAATTTCTCCATAGCATGTTTAAGCCCCCAAATCAAATAGTTAGTTTTCTGTTTTTGCTAGCAGCAAATGCTTTCTTGAACTGTCATTTCAGTACAGCAGCTTCATCTTGTTCTCTGATGTTATGCAAAACATACTACCCTTTTAAATTGCCTGATCCAAACCTTAGTTACCACAAATTTTCCACCCTTTCATCTTTCATTGCAATGCTATTTATCAGTATCAAAAAGCTACAGCTAGAAAGTGGGCAATTTCAAAGGTGCCCAGTATTGCTTTTGGCCCTGGATCCAGAAAATCAAGGCTGTTATAGTTCTGATGTATTTTTCTCTAATTGGACTCCAAGCATCACAAGAGAACCACTCTTACTTTAATTTACTGAGTAAAAGGATTGAATGAGGTTTGTTTTTAAAATATGAATATCTTTCC
>NW_006159897.1:1600816-1664882 GCF_000334495.1 Tupaia belangeri chinensis | reverse complement strand
AGCAAAAATCCCTCCCCCCCCCCCCCCAAATCACTGTATACTCTTCCTTCTTAACAATGGTCACAGTTTTAATTTTACATTATATTCAAGTAATTAGTTAATACTGGTCTTCCCTATTATATCATCACCATCATGAGTCAGGAAATGTATCTAGTTGGCGCTTTATGTTCCCAGAACCTTACATGGTGTCTGCGTACAGTATGGGATAGTTCATATCTTAGAGGTTTATTTGGCTCATGATTCTGGCAACTAGAAAGTCCAAAGATGTGAGGCCAACATCATGCTGGCTCTGGTGCTACATCACAACATGGGTGGCAAAAGCAGAGAGGAAGACGCGTGAGTGCAAAGAGAGAGGAAACGGAATATGCCACGTCTTCTATTGGTCCCTCTCATATCCAGCCCCTCCATTAGGCTCCATCCCTTAAAGGTCTCACCATTCCTTAAAGTCGTTACACTGGGGACTAAGTTTCCAGAACATGAATCTTTGGGGGACAAACTATTATTCAAATAATGTCAATTGATAGATATTCGAGGAATTTAACCTCTCTCAAATGTTTTGGGACTGTCCCCTCTGAAATTGTCTTCATAGCCAATTTTTCAGCAACAAGAGAAAAATGACTTTCTTGATTTGCTTTAAAGAGCATGAGGACATTCTTTTTTGGTCTGCCTCTCTCTTTTCTCTCTGCTCCACTTGGCTTCTCTCTGTTGGCCTCCTTTTTCTCTCCTCTCACTATAGTTGAAGCAACCACAGAAATTACCTGGCACAGCTGTGCTGATACTAATCTGAACCCTGAGGGGCCCGTGTTGCAGACTGTGAGACAAAGGTAAATGTTGCTGGTAAAACACTTGATGCATTGACTAAATTCCTCTGGGTGCGACCTGTTCTCCTTGCTGGAGAAGGCTTACTTAGGTACTATTTGTCGAGCACTGTAAATGTACATTGCTGACAGTTTAAGACTCAAGTTTTAAGTGAGTTAATTAAAACTAAGATGGTTTAATGTGAGTTGATGGTATTAATGATAATTATCTATGGTAGGGAAGAGAAGCTAAATTACAAAGGACTATAATTATCTTAATAGATTTCTGTAATGTATTAGCTTCTTTTTTTTTTTACACCAGAGTTATTATTTATTCTAGTGATTGTTATGATTTGGATAGTGGTTTATCCCCTGAAGGTTCATGATTTGGAATTTGACGATGGTAGTGGTGAAGCCCAATGGGCAGTGATTGGATCACAGTGACTGCATCACAGAAGACACCACTCTCATGAATAGATTGGTGATGTATTATTGTAAGACCCAGTGAGTTCTAGGTCTCCTGCGAAGGAATTAGTTCTCACGAGAGCTGATTATTATAAAAGAGAACTACTTGCAGCTCGTTCACTCTCTTTACCATCCTTTGTGCTTCCAATATGTCCATATTGTAGGCCAGCCTGATGCCAGGCTTAAACCTTTAGGTTTAGACCTTTTGGTCACAAGAACTGTGAGTCAATCAATTTCTATTTCTTTATAAATCATCCAGTTTCAGATATTTTTGTTAGGAATGTAATAATGGACTAAGAAAGTGATTAAAAAGAGAAAAGGATAGACAACCAAATTTCTAAGTATCATAAGGGAATGAGGTCCATGAGTCTTTGTAAAGAATTTACCAATTGGGTCAGCTGGTGGTACAATGGTTAAAGTGGCTGGATCCAATATGGCTGACTGCATCGTTCAGGTCCTGGACCAGGTGGCTTGAAAAACATGCCAGGTGTATATGAATGTGTGCCCCAAATCCCAAAAGGAGAATAGAGGGATTGTTACATGGCCATTCCCCTGGGATGTGTTTTCTCTCTGTCTCTGTCTGTTGCTCTACATGAAGTGCACATGCCCTATGGCAACAATTTTTGTAAAAAAGAATTTACCAAGTCAATAAGCTTCAAGAACAAAGTGTAACATTGAATGAATTTATAATAAAATAAATTCAGATAGCTATACACATTGGTCATGTGCTTAGAGAAAAAAGTAATCATCTGACATGAAGACGAAGACCATCCTGACAACGACAATGTATACAAACCCTACAAGCTCTACTACTTGTGTACTAGTTGTATGACCTTGTGGTGATCACTGAACCTCTCTGAGCCCCTTTTCTCACCTCTGAGAAGAAGATATTCTCTACTTCATCCACATCACATTTGTGAAAGTGCTTTGTAAACCTTTTTTATGTCCAGTGCCATAGTTCCACATTAGCAGCCCTTTGGCACATTCCTTGTGCCCTTCATGCTTGTACTTTCTTCCTTTTTTCTCATCTAAGGTTTCCCTCCTGGGTCATATTCTCTTTGAAATTGTTTCTTTATTGGGTCTTTGGGAAAGTCATGATGCATTTTTGCATCGAAAAACATGAAAAAAGACATCATAACTTTTCTGACAACCTAATATTTCAGTCCTTAAATAAAGGATATGCCATCATCTGTTAAGTGTAATTTCTCCACAGACTGCTTTCCCATTGGTTCTGCCACTAGTAAAGCATTGAGAACCTGAGAGGAAGAAACACTTTAAAAAGTCATTGAAGCCCAGCTTCAAGAAAAATGACCTAACCAAGTAGAACTGGAAAACCACCGTGACAAACAGATGCTTCTTTACTTGCTAGCGGCAGTAATATTCTATTTAAGTGAAACCAATATGCAATAGTAGATCTTGAAGACAGAGACATCTTCAATGCTGGCTTTAGTTTAAGTATTCAGAAAACATTTATCCAACTGGAATAATGCTGCCAGGTAGAAGATCTAAAAGATGAAAGTGAGAGTCATTGGTACCTTCTAGATACAATACTTAGAGGAATAAATCCCTGTGTAGTGTAGAAATGGCTGTTAGTTCTATATTAGCGCACACACACAAACACACACACACACACACACACACACACACACCAGTAATTATAAAAATTTATTGCGATTAGAAAAACAAAGCAATCCATCACTTAGAGGTGCCTTTGAGTGCTATAAACAATGTCTGATTGCTTAAACTGGTGGTTTCCTTGGCATATAGATACAGATGAGGGGACTTTAAAAAGTTCATGGACTGGGTCGGCAGTAGTGTGGTGGTTAAAGCTCTGGATTCCCACATGGCAAACCATGGTTTGAGTCCTGATCTGGCAGCTAGCTTTCTCACTTTCCCTTTATGTCTCTGTCTATTTGTCTTGGGTGAGCACATGTGCCCTATAGAACACTAAAATGATAATAATAATAATAAAAATAAATAAAATAATTTTTTAAAAACGTTCATGGAAAATGGAGTTCAAGTAAGAATTTATGGGAACCAGCAGTTAGCGTAATGGCTATGTCGCTGGACTCCCACGTAGTCGATCGCAGGTGGCTTAGAACTCACGCCGGGCGCGTGTGCGTGCGTGCCCAAGATCCCAAGAGGAGAATGGAGGAGAAGGGATTGTGGCGTGACCATCCCCCATGGGGAGTGATTTCTCGCTTTCTTTCTCTATGTCTCTCTCTGTCTGTCTGGCGAGCGCACGCGCCCTATAGCAAAAAAAACCTCTCAAAAAAAAAAAAGTAAGAATTTATTTTGGTGCAAAAAAAATTGGAAGTCCATGCATAGTTTCTTCTTTATACACATTTCCATGAACATTTTAAAGACCCTTCATATTGTAAGTAATAGTTGAAGAGAAAAAGAATATTTAAGAATAGGAAATACTGGGTAAGCCTGTGGCATGGTGATCAAGGTGGCCGGATCCCACATGGCTGACTACATGGTTTGGTGGCTTGAGAAGCATGCTGGACACATGTGCATTCATGCCCCGAATCCCGAAAGGAGGAGAGACAGAGCAGAAGGGATTGTGATGTGATCATTCCCAGTGGGGTTGGGGAGATGTTTTCTCCTTTCATCCTATCTCTCTGTCTTCCTGCCTCTCTCAGGAGAGTGTATACACCCTCTGGCAAAGTAATAAAAAATTGAAAATACTAACTTTGAAAATTTCTTACATAGTTTTTCTTCAATGGCACAACTTAGTTTTTAATATATTGTTTGGATTGTATTACTAAAATAACTTGTTTACATGCAATTCTTAAAAAAAAAAAAACCTATTGAATAAAGGCTGGAGGGTCCAATTGCAGTGGCTCAAGGGAAGCACAATACTCTGCCATTCTGAGACCACATGGGAAGGTCCTAGGTTGCATTCCAATGTCTCTCTGTGCACACCAGGGACACACGCACATGCCTGAGCTACTGGCTGGGGCTGGGGTGGATTGCGATGTGCAGATCCTGTTGGGAGTGACTCTCTCTCTGTATGTCTTTCTCATTAAATAAATAAATAAATAAATAAATAAATAAACAGTTTTGTTTTGTTTTTGTTTTGTTAAGCCTCTGGATGTACTTGCTCTTCAAATATCAAGGTCTGGCACATGACGTGTGTAGACATCACCAACAAGACACATAGAGTTTAAGCTTGAACACACACACACACATAATTTCAGAATTCTAAAATCCACCAAAACACCTACAAGCAATATCCCCTCAGATGTTTCCAATGCAAAGAGCACAGAGGTTCATTTGATTGTAAAGCATGCATCATAGTCTATGGGTCAGTAGTTTGGCTTTTTAGTTTCTTGTATCAGACAACCCGTATTTTTCTCTGTACATCCCTCATCAGCCTTAGAGACCGAAATGACTCGGGGCTCAAGAAATTCCAGGATGTCACTTGTGACTGATCCCGTGGCTTTCTGAGTTCCCTTTAACAGATTCCTCTTTCCAGTAAATTTTGGAAATCTTTCACTAAATAAATTGAAAATCTTTGTGGAAATAAGAAAAGTACAGATCAAAATCCAGGCTAAGGTAGAATAAAGAAACACTATCTGGAAAACTACCTATGTAAGTGACAGAGGTTGTGAAGGTGAAATGAAGTTATAATTGAGATTTTCCTCAGTGTAATGGAAAATGGGACAAATACCATAAGCATTGATTTAATCCCCTGCTGGGTGAGAACCATACTACTGGTGAAAGGATGGCTGTTAGTGGAGAATGTTGGGAAAGACACTGGGCTTGGATTTTTTCTGGCTTAACTGGGCTAAAAATCCTGAGGAAAATCATTAATGTGAAACATAGTTTCCAAGAAAGTCCTCAGATATCATGAGAGAGTAAGAGAAACAGAAAGGGAGCAGGACACACCTATGAAGAAGTCCTAAGTGCTCCATTTATTAAAATGTGAAGGACATAGTTAAAGTAGCCACTTCCAAAAGTTTAAGCACCTTGGAGCTTGTCTGTCATTTGCTTCTTCTTGATGAGTAAGGTAGTTGATTAAGACATGTGATATTGGGACCTGCAGATGGTGTAATGGTAGTTGTTGGACTGCCATGTAGTCAACCACAGTTCAAGTCCCAGACCTGGAGGCTTAAAACCCATGCCAGGCATGTGTATGTGTGTGCTCAAAATCCCAATAGCAGAATGGAGGAGAGGGGATTGCAACATAGCCATCTCCCCTGTGTTTGTGTGTGGGGGTGATTTCTCATTTTCTGTCTCTCTCTCTGGTGAGTGCACATGCCCTATAGCAAAAAATCTCTCTCTCAAAAGAAAAAAAATGTGATATTCCTGCCAGTGTTACATTTTTCTAGGTCTAGGTATCTAGTCTGGCTTTGATGCATTCTGCTTATTTGCCTTTTCTTCTCTTTTTTGTGTGCATCTGCTTTTTGCTTGTGACCATTTTTTTTTTTAATTTGTTTTATTTCTTTTTTTTTTTTTTGAGAGATTTTTACTATAAGGTGCATGCGCTTACCAGAAAGACAGAGAGAGAGAGACAGAGACAGAAAGCAAGAAATCACTCTTCCCAAGGGGGATGGCCATGCTGCAATCCCTTCTCCTTCATTCTCCTCACACCTGGCATGAGTTTAAGCCACCAGGTCCGAGATTCAAACTGCAGTCAACTACATGGGAGTCCAGTGACATAGCCATTACGTCAACTGCTGGTCCCACTTGTGAACATTTTTGTATGAGAAAAGAAGACGGAGATAAAGTGAAAGTCAAAATTAGTCAGTCAAATTTTTTATTGTTCTTATATTACATTGGCAAACAATAAGGTATATTTGTGGAGTATGGTATAATATTTTGATACTTCTATATAATGTGTAGTGATTAAATCAGGATAATTATCATATCTGTTACCTTCAACATTCATAATTTGTTTGTGCTGGAAACATTTCAAAGTCCTCTCTTCTAGGTGCTTTCCCCGTTTTTTTTTTTTTTTTTTTTTTTTTTTCAGAACTTGTGTTTGAAGGGGAAGAGATGATAACAACTAAAATAAAGTCTTTCTCAATTATATCTATTATTTCCCAATGTAGTTCCCAGTTACTATGGACAATTCCAAACTAGTGGCTCTCTATTAAATAACACCTTTAGGTTTAATATGAATATCTGTGTATAATTAGCTATGAGCTTCCTTAGAACAAAGCGACAGCTGCTTGCAGTGGTGCTCATTCTGGGAGGTGCTTGGAGATGGAGAGTGCCAGGCTGTGACTGCATTCCAGGCGATGCTTGCTCAATACCTTAGGCCAGCATCCCTTGCCATTCACTGAGAAGGGTTCCTTGTATGAGATCAGTGCATCCCCGTCATGGTGTGATATCCATAAGTACTTCCTATTAATTCAAGGGATTGCACAACTATTTAAAGTAGCCTCAAACCAAGATTTAAATTAACCCTACTTTTGTAGACTGTGAACACATTCAATGTCTTATAGTAGTCCCACCTCCGTTTGGAACCCATTAGTTGTATTTTAAGAGTTCTCAACTCTTGGGCCATCCAGTGGTGTGGTGGTCAAGGCTGTTGGATCCCACATGGCTGACTGTGGATTTGAGTCTTACATCCAGTGGCTTGGAAAACATGCTAACACATGTGTGTACATGCCCCAAATACTGAGAGAATGGAGGAGAATGGGTCTCTCTCCTGGGGGGTGCTTTCTCACTCCCCATCCCCTGCCTCTCTGTCTCTTCATATGTGAGTGCACATGCCTTCAGAAAATTACAATAACTAACTAAATAAAGAGCCCCTGACTCTTAAATAATTTTTTCTCTTCACCAGTCTTTACTCTCTAAACTTAGTTGTACAATACTTTCCTTGTAAATGCACATGGATGGTTCCCAGTGCTCCGAAACATTGCAGATGGGATATACTGATGAGAAGGGAGACAGAACCTAATGGTTGCTGTCACTTAAACTTTGTCAGAGTGTGTGTACACTTGCCAGAGAGGAACAGAGACAGAGAGAGAGAAAGGAAGAAAGCAACCCCCATGGGGAACCGTCATGAAGCAATATCTTCTCCTCTATACCTTTTTTTTTTTTAAATTTGAGTATGCATGCACATACACTCAACATCTTTCTTAAGCCACAATGTTGGGGACAATTGGCTGTGTGGGATCTAGCCACCTCAATCACCATGCCATGAAGCTGGTCATTTCATGGGTGGGAATGAGAAAGGGACCAGTGTGTTAAGCCTTAGAATGTCTTGGTTGTAGAAAGTAGGATGAACAGTTTCTAAGGAAAAGAACTTCAAAGACAAGGAGTGGGGCAGTCTGAGATATTGGGGCATGGGAGGGAAAGATTGGGAGATGAAGAGGCTAGCTTTAAGTAGGTCCAAACTTTTAGCAGTTAGGCAAAGTTTTCTGAGTCTTAAGCCATGAAAATAAAATGAAACTCCTCTGTCCAAGGCTAGTTGAAAAAGTCAAAGTTTAGGCCTGATTTAAACTATTCTGTTTTAATACAGTTCTCCATAAAAAAAGAACCAGTGAAATGTTGATCTTAGGGCTGGGGCACAAAATATAAAATACCAGCTTGGAGCATCTTGTAACACTAGAAAGTAAGAAATTACTAAAGAAAACCAAAATGAAGCCAATGTCAATGGGATACAGGGGGCAAATAGAAGGACTCCCAATGGCATAGCTGTTAAGTGTTTGAGCAACAGAAGAAAGAAATAATATAGTATTGGATTGTATAGCCCAAGTCATATAATAAATATCCATAACAACATGAATAAAAAATTGAATATGGAAAAATGTGGGGAAAATGGACAAATCTATTTGTCTATTTGCCAAGAACTTTGTTTATATCTCTCTGTAAAAGAAGTGGAACAGCATTCCTTCCTTCTTTAGTATTGACTGCATGTAATAACTTCCTTCCAAATGGTAAAAGGAGGGGGGAAAGAAGCCTTACAGTGCAGAATCCTGTAAACCACTACCTCAGTCAGTGAATCAAGTTTAGCATCTGCAGTGATATGTCATGCTGATCCTACGTATCTTTGACATGATGTGGTGAACGTGGCACTTCAACTCTGTAGTTTTCCTCTCCCAAATCCACAAACCCTACTTAAAAATGAGAAAAACATTAGACAGATTCATATAGAGCGACAATCTTTACAATATCTGAGCAGTGCTCCTCAAAACTGTCAAGGTTATCAAAAACATGGAAAGTCTGAGAAATCATCCTAGCCAAGAGAGACCTAAGGAGACATGACAATCTGATGTAATTTAATATCTGGAGTGGAATCTTCAAACGGAAAAAGGATGTTAGTATAAAACTAAGAAGGGACCAGCAGATAGCATAATGGTTATGTCACTGGGCTCCCACATAGTCGATTGTGGTTCAAGTCCTGGACTTGGTGGCTTAAAACTCACACTGGGTGCATATGTGTGTGTGCCCCAAATCCTGAGCAGAATGTAGAAGAAGGGATTGCAGCATGGCCATCCCCCTAGGAAGTGATTTCTTGCTTACTTTTTCTCTGTCTCTCTGGCGAGTACATGTGCTGTATAGCAAAAATCTCTCTTTTTAAAAAATTATTTTATTTAACTTCATTTATCTTAATTTGAGCAGAGAGGAACAGAGAGAGAAAGGGAAAGTGAGAAAGCAAGACTCCAGGTCCAGGACTCTAACCATGGTCGGCCATGTGGGAGTCCAGTGCCCTTAACCTCCATGCCACCTGCAAAAATCTATGTTAAAAAAAAAAAAAGAGAGAAGAAAACTAAGGAAATCTGAATACATTATGGAATTAATAGTAATATATTGCAACTGGTTTATTAGTAGTGACAAATGTACTATACTCATGAAGGATATTTTAAAAACGGGAAACTGATATGAGTTATAAGGGAACTCTGTACTACCTTGGCAACTTCTCTGAAAATCTAAAATTATTCTAACATAAGAAGTTTATTCAAAAATGGTATAAGCCAATCTGATTTTCCTTTCTAACCTTTTGCTTTGTCATTTTATTACTGTTGCCCTTGTCAGGGAATCTTTGAATATGTTTTCTTGGCTTTGACTCAAATCGAGGTAAAGGGTAAGCACACAGACTAAATAATGTTGAAAAGGTACTTCCTAGAAATTTTAGAATTGGACTTTGCTTTTGTCATTGTTATTATTGTTCACTATAGTGTGCATGCACTCAGCAGAGAGACAGGGAGAAAGAACGAGAGAAAGGAGAAGTGAGAAATCGCCCCACAGGGGTAATGGCCATACTGCAATCCTTTCTCCACTCTTCTCTCAGGATTTTGGGCATGCACACACACACACACATACACATACACACACACACACACATCCAGAGTATTTTTCAAGCAGCTGGGTCTGAGACTCAACCTGTGCAGTCGCTATGTGGGATCCATTCACTTTAAACATTATGCCACCGACTGGCCCAAACTTTGCTTTTTGTTTTCTGCTCTTAACACGGTTGGCTCCCAACTTGGCAAGTTTGCACACTCGTCAACAAGACAAACCTGAATGAGTTTTGACATAGTGATTAAAAATATGACCCAATATGGCATGAAGTATAGTTTTATATCCTATCAGGAGACCACATCAGATCTCATACTTTTACAACGAATTGTGACATTCCAACATTAGATTCCAGGGACACATAAACTCTTAATAAATAATCTTGGGGATTTTAAAATTTTGTTGTTGTTGCTATTTAATTATTTATTTTTATTTACATTTTTTAAATACATTCAATCACATTATTTAGCTTACAAGGTGATCATTTCAATATATGAACATTTCTCCCTGGTTGAGTTGATCAAAATATAACAACACTACCTCCCTGTCTCAACAATGCTGTCTCCGTATTCCTCCTCCAAATGTTCTTCCCCAGGCCCCACTCCTCCACACACACCACATCTGGCATTCACATCCACCTCTTGTGTTTGTACATCCTTTAGCCCATCAGTTTCAGTTATAGAGTGCGGACACTCGGTATATATTAAGTGGGGACATACAGTGTCTCTCCTTCATAATCTGGCTTGCTTCACTCAGCAGTAAATGTTCCATGTTCTTTCACTTTCTGTCAAAAGCCAGGGTTTTGTTGTTCTTATGGCTGAATAGTATTCCATAGAGTATATGTGCCACAGTTTTCAATCCATTCAGCCATAAGGGGGCATTTGGGATGTTTAGATTTTGATATAGGGAGCATATGCTCACCAGAGAGAGTGAAAGTGATAAATCATCCCCCAGGGGGGATGACCATGCCACAGTCCCTTCTCCAATCTCCTTTTGGGATTTTGGGCACTGTGTGTGTGCCCCAAATCCTGAGCAGAATGTAGAAGAAGGGATTGCAGCATGGCCATCCCCCTAGGAAGTGATTTCTTGCTTACTTTTTCTCTGTCTCTCTGGCGAGTACATGTGCTGTATAGCAAAAATCTCTCTTTTTAAAAAATTATTTTATTTAACTTCATTTATCTTAATTTGAGCAGAGAGGAACAGAGAGAGAAAGGGAAAGTGAGAAAGCAAGACTCCAGGTCCAGGACTCTAACCATGGTCGGCCATGTGGGAGTCCAGTGCCCTTAACCTCCATGCCACCTGCAAAAATCTATGTTAAAAAAAAAAAAAGAGAGAAGAAAACTAAGGAAATCTGAATACATTATGGAATTAATAGTAATATATTGCAACTGGTTTATTAGTAGTGACAAATGTACTATACTCATGAAGGATATTTTAAAAACGGGAAACTGATATGAGTTATAAGGGAACTCTGTACTACCTTGGCAACTTCTCTGAAAATCTAAAATTATTCTAACATAAGAAGTTTATTCAAAAATGGTATAAGCCAATCTGATTTTCCTTTCTAACCTTTTGCTTTGTCATTTTATTACTGTTGCCCTTGTCAGGGAATCTTTGAATATGTTTTCTTGGCTTTGACTCAAATCGAGGTAAAGGGTAAGCACACAGACTAAATAATGTTGAAAAGGTACTTCCTAGAAATTTTAGAATTGGACTTTGCTTTTGTCATTGTTATTATTGTTCACTATAGTGTGCATGCACTCAGCAGAGAGACAGGGAGAAAGAACGAGAGAAAGGAGAAGTGAGAAATCGCCCCACAGGGGTAATGGCCATACTGCAATCCTTTCTCCATTCTTCTCTCAGGATTTTGGGCATGCACACACACACACACATACACATACACACACACACACACATCCAGAGTATTTTTCAAGCAGCTGGGTCTGAGACTCAACCTGTGCAGTCGCTATGTGGGATCCATTCACTTTAAACATTATGCCACCGACTGGCCCAAACTTTGCTTTTTGTTTTCTGCTCTTAACACGGTTGGCTCCCAACTTGGCAAGTTTGCACACTCGTCAACAAGACAAACCTGAATGAGTTTTGACATAGTGATTAAAAATATGACCCAATATGGCATGAAGTATAGTTTTATATCCTATCAGGAGACCACATCAGATCTCATACTTTTACAACGAATTGTGACATTCCAACATTAGATTCCAGGGACACATAAACTCTTAATAAATAATCTTGGGGATTTTAAATTTTTGTTGTTGTTGCTGTTTAATTATTTATTTTTATTTACATTTTTAAAATACATTCAATCACATTATTTAGCTTACAAGGTGATCATTTCAATATATGAACATTTCTCCCTGGTTGAGTTGATCAAAATATAACACTACCTCCCTGTCTCAACAATGCTGTCTCCGTATTCCTCCTCCAAATTCTCTGGTTGAGTTGATCAAAATATAACAACACTACCTCCCTGTCTCAACAATGCTGTCTCCGTATTCCTCCTCCAAATGTTCTTCCCCAGGCCCCACTCCTCCACACACACCACATCTGGCATTCACATCCACCTCTTGTGTTTGTACATCCTTTAGCCCATCAGTTTCAGTTATAGAGTGCGGACACTCGGTATATATTAAGTGGGGACATACAGTGTCTCTCCTTCATAATCTGGCTTGCTTCACTCAGCAGTAAATGTTCCATGTTCTTTCACTTTCTGTCAAAAGCCAGGGTTTTGTTGTTCTTATGGCTGAACAGTATTCCATAGAGTATATGTGCCACAGTTTTCAATCCATTCAGCCATAAGGGGGCATTTGGGATGTTTAGATTTTGATATAGGGAGCATATGCTCACCAGAGAGAGTGAAAGTGATAAATCATCCCCCAGGGGGGATGACCATGCCACAGTCCCTTCTCCAATCTCCTTTTGGGATTTTGGGCACACATGCACATGCACCCAGTGTGATTTTCAAGCTGCTACCTGCAAAAATCTCTGTTTAAAAATAAACATTTTGAATATTGATGATTCTTGGCAAATAGTAAACTATACTAATATTACTACTTAAACATTTGGCCCTGCTTTCCAGAATAGGTACAATTATTCAATTGGAAATAGTGATAAACAGTGGAAGAATCATATCAATAAAACACAGAATAGATGCTGAAAAACTTCATTGTTGTCAAACTAGCTGCTTAATGCTGTTTATTGTGATCTTTATTAAACAATTGAGTATCTTTTCTTATATTTAGGGTGTTTATTTTCATGACTCAAATTACAAGGGTGGAAATTTCCATGTATATTCATCAATATACTACACTGTTTTATTATTGCTCATTTTGGTAAAATGCTGATTTTTTTCTAGGAGCATATTTTATGCCAATAGATTTATGGAAAAATACAAATAAAATGTGATATCCATTTACATTATACAAAGAAAAATGATAGAAAATATTTTATGAACTTAGTAGCTTCTCTTATTTATCAACTTAAAATATTGAGAATCTGGGAGCCTTACTTAGTTTCCAAATATTTGATACTATTTAGAACGGGTGTCCCCTCCCTATGCCTGAAGCATTGATAAGTTGGAAAAAGTGCAGCATTTCAGAAAATTCGCCCTGAGTTATTGGGAATAAAAGAAGAGCTAATCTGAGACTTATCCTCATATTATCTGAAAGATTTCAATCAATCCCCACAAAGATGCTTTTACTAGGAGCAATGGGTTTCTCTGGTTCAGGAGTTAAGAGAAGATTTAATCAATGCTCCTGAAATACTGCTTGAGTCCAAGAGAACATTTCTAAAGATCTAAGGTTTGAAAAGTTTAAGAGGGAAAAATATTATATTTAAGTGAATATATTTCTTTCCATCGTTTTTCTTGGTTTTGTGTTTTCTGGCATTGCCTGCAAGCTAGTCTCTTGGTATTTCTGAATTCTTTCCAGTCATTGCTTGATTAGGAATATATCACTTCGCTTTTATGCTACTCCATTAAAAACTTTTTTGAAAAAATTAGTCAGTGGGAGAATTAAGAATACAAAGCGGGTTTATAAGAGTGAAACTGTTGTCTTTAATAGATGAAATGACCTAGGTCTCAAGTGAGGGTGGAGTAGGGTAGATGAGAGATTTAGACACTTGCTTCACCACTTAGTGAGTGGAATGTCCCAAGTATGAATTTCCTGCTTTCTTTGGAAGGCAGCTGCTAGGGTTATTTGAGAAAGAAGCATCCCAATACATTCCTGAAGACTGTGATCATGTATTCCTTTTCCTTGCTGGGTTCTTCTTAAACTTAGTATGGCTCAGAGTTGTCACTCATCAGGCTGGTAACTATAGGCCAGAATACTGATTTATATTTTCATTTGTCTGTTCTTGCTCCATAAATGCCTAATCATGAATGATGGTACAATGACAGTCCAGCAGGGGATATGTATGTGTGTGTGTGAATGTAAAGGAACAGTGAACATACTAATACTGACATTCTACTCATAGACTATGGGCCGTATGTATTGTGGCGATCAAGACAGATACAGATCCTGCTCACATAGTGCTTAATTCTGAACAAGAACAAAAAAATAAAGAGAGAGAGAGAGAGAGAGAGAGAGAGAGAGAGAGAAACACAGAGAAAGGAAGGAAGATAGCAAACAAAAAAGAAAAAGAAAAAAAGGAAAAAGAAATATTAGATATGTTGAGTACCAGGGTGATAGTATGGAAAAATATTAGTGGGCAGGAGCTACTATATATTGGGGTGGTCATCAAAGGTCTCTTGGAGGAGGAAAAACTCAGATTAAGGGTTAAACGACAAATAATACACAGTTAGGCAATTGGAGGACTATTTGAAGCAGAGGAAAAAACTAGCACAAAGGCAAAAAGGTTCGTGTGTTGGAATAATCTTAGTAATTAAGGACTACGTCTATGGCTGAAATGGAGTGGATGAGGGGAGTGGTAAGAGATAAGATCAGAGAAGTAAGTAGAACTGGGTTATAGAAGGCTTTGCCAACTCTTGTCAAGAGTTCAGGATTTGGGGCCAGCAGGCGGCATGTTGGTTAAGGCACTGGACTCCCACATGGCCGACTGTGGTTTGAATCCCGGACCTGGTGGCTTGTTTTCTCACTTTTCCTTTCTTTCTCTCTCCAGTCAAATAAAAAATAATATAAAATTAAATTAAATTAAATACATAATGACAGAAAATCATCTGTTGATGACAACATGTATGATAATATCTTTAATTAGACTAATATATAGTGTATTCATGGTGAGGAAATTCATTTTGTATGCTTTAATAATATATGGTGACTGTAAAAAAATAATAAAAAAATAAAAAAGTTCAAGATTTATTTTATTGTTTTTAAAAATTATTTGTTTAATTTGATTTGTTATTATCATTATTATTTTAATTTGCAATAGGGCCCATGCATTCACCAGAGACAGACAGAGAAAGGGAGAGAAAGTCGCTTGGTCTGAGATTAGAACCACAGTCAACCACACGGGAGTCTGGTGCCTTAACCACCATGCCACTTGCTGGTCTATAGGATTTATTTTAAATATGATTGAAAACCACCATGCGGGACCAGCAGTTAGCTTAGTGGCTATGTCACTGAAGTCTCATGTAGTTGACCATGTTTGGAGTCACAGACCTGGTGGCTTAAACTCATGCCGGGCATGTGTGCGTGTGTGCCCAGGAACCCAAGAGGAGAATGGAGGAGAAGGGATTGTGGTGTGGCCATTTCCTCTGGGGGGGTGATTTCTTGCTTTCTGTCTCTCTGTCTCTCTCTGTCTTTCTGGTGAGCGCATACGCCCTATAGCAAAAACCTCTCAAGAAAAAGAGAGAGAGAGAGAGAGAAAACCACTAGGGGTTTTCAGGAAAGATAAGGATTGGAGTGACTTTCTCTGATATACATTTTTAAAAGTTCACATTTTCAAAAGATCATACACAAATGTCTATTTTAAAAGGGCACACATTTTTAAAGGAAAATATTGTGGAGAATATCTTGCAGGAAGGCAAGGTACAAGAATGGGAGAAAGAAGACTAGTTAGGAAGCTGTTGCTGTAGGCCCAGGTGAGAAGTCTAGATGGTAGCTTACATTAGGGAAGTGGTAAAATGGGCAAGCGGCGAATGGGACAATTCTGGATGTATTTGATGATGAGAGAACATGACTAGTAGATGGATGTGGAAGGTAAGGAATAGAAAGAAATCGAGTTTAAGTTATAGATTTTTCACTTGTGAAACTAGGTGGATGATGGTTCTTGCTGGGATGCTTAAGACTGTGAGAAATTAGATTGGGAAGGGATGTAAAATAAAAAATTATTTCAATCACATTGTTTCTGAGACCTTTAAGTGAAAATGTCAAATTAGTCATTGCATGTACAAGACCAGAAACTTAAATTTCATGACTAAGATAAATCTGGAGATTTTATTTGGCTTTAATCATCATATAGATGGGATCTAAGGGGATTTTGGACGTAAATCTAGTTTACAACAACATTTAGAGGTTGGAAAGAAGAGGAATTACTAGCACAAGTGTCTCGAAAAGCTTAGTTAGATATAATGAAAACCCCAAAAATTAAACGTCTTGGAAGCCGAGAGGAGATATTTCAAGAAGGATGGTGTGGGGAACTGTGCTGATCGCTGTTGAAACAGGGCAGATGGATTTGGCAAAAAGGAGATTGTAGTGGATCTTTGAGGTATGGTGAAGGATGGAGCAGAATTGAAGCAGGTTAAGTCTGTGGAAGTAGTAGTTTTGACAAACAACTCTTCCAAGAAGTTTATCATGGGAATTTTTTGGTTTGGTGTTGTTTTGTTTGTGTTTCAGATTAGTAGATTAGGAATACATTCGTACACTGATGGACATGTGAGATAAAATTCAGTTCCTAGAAAACATAGTGAACTCTGGCTCTCATGAAAATACTCAGAAATTTAAAACATCATTTGTTCCTTCTTAATAGACTAACCTTTTTGTTTGTTTGTTCATTTGTCCCATGGGGAGATATTTGTTCATTTTAAAATTTGAAGAATTTTTTCATTCTCAACCATACTGAAGCCAAAAAACACCTGGTGAGAATCATACTTCAAATGTGAGGCCTGGATGTTCACAGTTTGAAGTAGACAACAGGAAGAATAATAGGTTCTAGTACTTTTGAGAGATTAATGCAGAATTATAGACCCTTAAAAAAGGAAAGGTATTTCACAAGCAGATATTTAGAGTTGCATCTAATTCAAGCCCTGTGAAAAGACACAAATAAATTCAAATTACTTATTTAAAACATATGTATGCTAGCTTTCTAGTAGGTTATTGGGAAGATCATGATGTATTTTTCTATGCAAAAATGCAATTAGGTCATTGGGAAGTTCAGGATGTATTTTTCTATGCAAAAATGCATCACGACTTTTCTGATGATGAGAGAAAGTATGGAAGGAAAAAAATGAGTCAATAGAAAACTAGAGATTACAGGCAGGTGTGGATGGTCAAGTTAATTTGAGAGAAAATACGGAAGGAAAAAAATGAGTCAATAGAGAACTAGAAATTACAGGCAGGTGTGGATGGTCAAGTTAATTTCATGGAGGCCTTGGGGAGAGGTAAACATCTAGATAGCATTATCTAAATCAAGTCAAGAAGCCGGGAGAAAGATTCAGGGGCACAGCAAATAGTCAAGACCGACCGTAGCACAGGGAGGGCCTTTGAAGAATACGGAAGGAAAAAAATGAGTCAATAGAGAACTAGAAATTACAGGCAGGTGTGGATGGTCAAGTTAATTTCATGGAGGCCTTGGGGAGAGGTAAACATCTAGATAGCATTATCTAAATCAAGTCAAGAAGCCGGGAGAAAGATTCAGGGGCACAGCAAATAGTCAAGACCGACCGTAGCACAGGGAGGGCCTTTGAAGAAGCAAGCAAGAAAGGGTAAATTGGGGCCATATTTTAGTTGGTTTGAATGCCAAGGCAAGAACCTAATTTTTCAAAAGTTTGGTATTATTGAAAGTTTTTGAGCAGTGCAACAGCCTTTAATGTTTCCATTTATATTAAAATACACCTCTGGCTTAGGCTTTTCTAACAGTTTTATATTACGAACTTTTTCAAGTGGTCAGTCATCCAATGTCTCAGGCAAAATAGCAACTAAAATGATAATAGCGGCCACTGTCTTTTTTGAAAATCATTAACGGCAAGCACCATGCTAGATGGTTTTCACTAAGCATGTGATGTAGGTTGTTCTCATTGTATAGATAAGAAGAAAGGCTGGGTGAGACTGAGTAGCTTGCCTCTGACTGCATAGAGAAGTCAGTATATATCTTATCTAGCTCTGTCTGAAAAGTCAGAACAGGACATTTCTCCTTGAAGCTTATGTTCTTGCTAGGGAGATAAGACCTCTTTGCATGAAATGTTTATCGTCCCACACTTACTATTTCGTCATTTGTATGTAACTTTGTAGGCACTAGTGTGTCTCTTCTGTAATGGCTGTGCAATGACTATGGGCCTTTATATCGAGAGTTCGGTCTCAATTTCCAGTTTAAGGCTGTCCAGTGGTTGGTAAAACATTTCTGCATGTATCTGGGAATGTATTTCTAGAAGAGAGAATGTTTGAACTAGTAGCATTTACTCCTAAGTAAAAGAGATTACCCTCACTAATGTGGGTGAGCATAATCCAATCCATTCAGATGCCAAAATGAAACAAAGTCAGGAAAAGAGTGAATTTATTCTCTTTTTCTGAGCTGGGACATCTATTTTCTCCTGCCTTCGAGGACTGGAGCCCCTGGGTCCAGAGTGTTCCGACTATGGTACTTACATCAAAGATCCCCTGAGCTTCCCTCTCCCTCCATAGTTCTCAGGTCTTCTCACCTGGGAGTTACATCATTGACTCCCCTAGTTCTTAGGACTTCAAGATTTTTATTTATTTTTTATAAGAATTATTTTATTTAACTTTATATATTTATTTTCAAAATTTGACCAGAGAGGGACAGAGTGAGCCAGAGAAAGAGAAAGAGATAGAGAAAGTGAGAAAGTAAGCTATGAGGTCTGAGACTCAAACCATGACTGGCCATGTGGGAGACCAGAGCCCTTAACCACCACGCCACCTGCTGGCCTCTGGGACTTCTGGTTTGTAATGAATTACATCATTAGTTTTTTTGGTTCTCCAGTCTGTAGATTACAGATTGTAAATTTAACCTCCATAATCAGCTCCGATCATATCTCTTTTTCTATGTATCCTATTGGTTCTGTTTTTAATACACCAAATTTTCTATGACCTTGTAGACCCAGTTTCTTGGACAGTTGTCTCCATCTTTAAGGGCAAGAAGAGTTCTCTTTGGCTCAGTCTTTCAATAGTTCACTCCAGGTCATCTCTTCATTCTTGAATTACTAGGAGACTAGTATGCCTTCCACATAAACTCGGTGTAATGATTAGCAAAAGATGTTAAGAACCTGAGCAATTCATTCAGGAAAAACGTTAGAAACATATGGAAGTTACTAGAAAACACGAATGTATGTATTCATTCATTTACTCATTCATAAAATACCACTGAACACTTAGAAGGGTCAGACAAAACTAGCTTCATGAGCATGTGACCTGTATAGTCATAAGGTTTCCATGCTCAGAAGGATTCCATGCTTGGTTTAATACTTCGTTGTCATCTTGAATTAATTCATAATTTTATGGTTGAACATGTTTTTTTTTTTAAGTGAAGTCTGTTGGGACGGTGTTGTATCTGCTTGAGTAGAGGAGATACATACATGTGTGTGTCCCTCGTTTTGCCCTCATTTCTGTATAGTGTTAGTGATACACAAGAGTGTAAAATTCCAATAGATCCTGATGTGTGGGAGTTCAGTGGGACTCCAAGTGAACTCAAGGTCAGTGTGTTAACATCTGGGACTAAAGATGCAGAGGTGCTGACAGCCTCCAGATACCAGTTACTTTCTATTCAAACCAGAGTTTGCTTCGAACACATAAAGGAGGAATTAGTGCTCTAAGGAAAATGAGCCCTCAAGGAACCTATTATATCCTTTCTTAGTTTTGTTACACTGTAAGCAATGACATGGAAATGAAGGATAGCTTCTTTTCCTTACAACCATTCTGTACCAATTAGTCAGCTGAGATAGATAGCTTTGGTAGAATGGACATCAAAAAATGAACTGAAATAGTTTACTTGATTTTATGCCACAGTTCTACTATTCTAATAAGAATATATGTGTGTGTGTGTATGAGGTACAAAATCCAAACTGTAATTTCAATGATTCCATATGAGTTAGGTGTACTCATTTGCATTTAAACTGGCTTTATGCAACATAAAGATGAATGCTGAAAATTTATGTAATAATTTACAATTTAAACTTTTCTTAGGATGATTATTAAGTAGCAAATAAAAACATTGTGATAAGTTCAAAGAGAGACTATGGAAAGAAAACACTTTAATTTGTGTGGGTCCCCCAAATTATGTAGCTGGACCTGGAGCTAGGCCCTGTATTGGCAAACAGGAGTACAATGATGAACAAGTATGGCAGAGACTCTGTCTTCATGGAAGTTCCATTTGAGTGGGGATAATTACCTAATAAAAATTGTTTTAAGAGGTACAAAGGAAAGATACAGGGTGTTCTGGGCACATAAAAATGAAGAACCTGCTGTGGTGAGCATTGATTGTGTACTCAATAGCACTCTCCCTTGCCAATAAAATCCAACCTCTGGGACCAGCAGTTGACATAATTGCTATGTTGCTGGACTCCCATGAAGTCGACTGCGGTTTGAATCCCAGACCCAGTGGCTTAAACTCACGCTGGGTGTGTGTGTGTGCGTCCCCTAGATCCCGAGAGGAGATCACCCCTAGCGGGTGATTTCTCGCTTCTGTCTCTCTGTCTCTCTCTGTCTTTCTAGTGAGCGCATGTGCCCTATCGCAAAAAAAACTCTAAAAAACAAGCAAGCAAACAAACAAAAAACTCCTTTAGAGACTAAAACGACAGACTCCTGTTTTCCTGGCAGGTAAGACATGAGCATGTGATTAAACTTTGTCCAATGCTCTCTGAGTACAAGTCTGCTGGACACAAGGACACATTTGGGAAAGATTGTCCTTCCTGATAAAGAAAGGAGCATATGAGGAGAAAACTCCTCCCTTCTTTCCTAATTTAGATATTGTTGTATGAGGACATGGTGCTCGAAGCTGTGATAACCATTTTCTGATCATGAGAGGCAGGAAGCTCACCCAGGGCTCTAACAAAACTTTGAACCACTGCGTCAATCCAGAACTAGATGCCTATTGAACTCTTGTTCGGTTAGAAAACAATTAATTCTCATTGTGTTTTCATTGCCAGAGAGTATATTTCTTAACCAGGGTGTGGCGGGGTGTGGAGAAAGTACCTCCTAATGGGATGTGATCATGGCTCAATCCTTTTTCCTCTGTTTCTTCATCCTGTTGGACTTTTGGTCACAAACGTACTTTTCAAGCTACAAGGGTTGGCATTTGAACTATGGCTGGCTGTGTGGCATTCAGCTCCCTATACATAGAGCTTGACCATTGTGCTGTGGATCAGCTCAGTGCTCATACATCCAGTTGGGTGTTATAGCTGATGCTGTAAAGAGTCCCTAACTTCCTAACTGATGTATTGATCTAGTCTGGTTCAAGGCTTCTCCTAAGGGAGTTCCATTTACACATGTGCCAAAAGGATGAGTAAAAATGAAGTTTTCAAGGTTTGACAGAACAGAGTTACAGGCAGACAGAGTGAATCTATTCAAAGCTCCCAAATCAGGAAAGTATTTGGTGTGTCTAAGATGCTAAGATCCCAGAGTGTATACCCTGAGACCAGCCTAAGTGCTCAGCTAGACGCAGGTTTTAGGAGGCAGCACCAACAAACAGATGACTACCCCTTTCCTCTGGAAGACAATGATAAACTTGCTCCTTTGATACAAACTAAGACATTTAAGTGCCAGCAGTCAGTTTATCTATTAGCTTCCCTACAACTACATGGTAGCCAAAGTAATCTTTGCATTTGTGTTGATCACCCCACTTGTAGATAGTGGATGCCTAGTCTAAACGTAGCTACTATGAGTCATAGCAAAGAGGTTATCAGAATTTTCAGCAAACTGTAAACCCTTTGACACGTAACCTCCTTGTCCTGACAAGGAAGGGAAATAATGTGGAAAGAAAGAGAGCATAGAGTGTACCATTCATGGAGACATGCTTCAGCTGATACACTTAAACATAGATTTATTAAAGACTTGGATTATTCCCCAAGTACTAAAAATGGTGAAAAGCACCAAGTCATTAGGAGTGTTTGTGTAATTGCAGTTTTCATGGTTAGAATCCACTCAGCCTTCCTGACCAAGGTGTGGCCTTGGTGCCTGCTGATTCTCACAGAGGATGACACCTAAAAGAATTAGACTGTCAGAGCCATTACCATCAGCACTGTGTTTACCAGTGACCATTACAGCCATAATTGTTAGTGCCAGAAGAGGGGAGAGCTGTGCTTTACAAAGCTGACACGTACTTTACCATTTAAACTGCTATTACACAAAAATACTGATTGCAATTTGTGAGAAGGAACTTGAACCCTGAGTTGGAAATAGCAAAAGGAAAAGGGGAGAAGGAAATAACATTTTTTTTTTTTAAAGGGAGATTTTTGCTATTGGGCGCATGCATTCGCTGTAAAGACAAGAGAGAGACAGAGAGAAAGTCAGAAATCACTCCCAGGGGAGGGAGGTGGCCATACTACAAACCCTTCTTCTCCATTCTCCTCTCGGGATTTTGGGCATGCATGTACATGTGCCTGGTGTGAGTTTAAGCCGCCAGGTCTGGAATTCAATCTGTGGTTGACTATTTGGCAGTATAGTGATGTAACCATATGCCATTTGATGGTCCCAGAAATAGCATTTTAATTATGTTTTTGAACAAATTTATATGGTGCCTAGAACCAGCAGTTAGCGTAATGGCTATGTCACTGGATTCCCACGTAGTCGACCACGGTTCGCGTCCTGGACCCGGTGGCTTAGAACTCATGCCGGGCGCATGTGCATGCGTGCCCAAGATCCCAAGAGGATAATGGAGGAGAAGGGATTTTGGTGTGACCCTCCCCCCTGGGGGGTGATTTCTCGCTTTCTGTCTCTATGTCTCTCTCTGTCTGTCTGGCGAGCGCACACACCCTATAGCAAAACCTCTCAAAAAAATTTATATGGTGCCTATCAGCATTATAGAAACATCATCTCATTAATCATTATAATAATTATATTACTACCAGAGTTGAAAGAAGAGGAAATTAAAGTCATGAGATGTCTAAGTGTCTAGTCCATAGTGTAGGTCAACTAGAGAAACCAGGGGAATAAGCCAGCACTTTTGATTGACTTGATGAGTGATTCTCAATTTTTCTTTCTTTTTTTTTCTGTAGAGGATTTTTATTTTGATTTTTTTATTCATAAGAGGATTTTTTTCTTTTGATTTTTTTTTTTCATAGAGGTTGTTGCCTTAAGGCGCATGCAATTGGTGGGGAGAGAGACAGAGACAGTGAAAGGTAAAGTGAGAAATCGCTCCCCAGCAGGGTTGGCCACACTGCAATCCCTTCTCCTCCACCCTTCTTTCCTAATTTAGATATTGTTGTATGAGGACATGGTGCTCGAAGCTGTGATAACCATTTTCTGATCATGAGAGGCAGGAAGCTCACCCAGGGCTCTAACAAAACTTTGAACCACTGCGTCAATCCAGAACTAGATGCCTATTGAACTCTTGTTCGGTTAGAAAACAATTAATTCTCATTGTGTTTTCATTGCCAGAGAGTATATTTCTTAACCAGGGTGTGGCGGGGTGTGGAGAAAGTACCTCCTAATGGGATGTGATCATGGCTCAATCCTTTTTCCTCTGTTTCTTCATCCTGTTGGACTTTTGGTCACAAACGTACTTTTCAAGCTACAAGGGTTGGCATTTGAACTATGGCTGGCTGTGTGGCATTCAGCTCCCTATACATAGAGCTTGACCATTGTGCTGTGGATCAGCTCAGTGCTCATACATCCAGTTGGGTGTTATAGCTGATGCTGTAAAGAGTCCCTAACTTCCTAACTGATGTATTGATCTAGTCTGGTTCAAGGCTTCTCCTAAGGGAGTTCCATTTACACATGTGCCAAAAGGGTGAGTAAAATTGAAGTTTTCAAGGTTTGACAGAACAGAGTTACAGGCAGACAGAGTGAATCTATTCAAAGCTCCCAAATCAGGAAAGTATTTGGTGTGTCTAAGATGCTAAGATCCCAGAGTGTATACCCTGAGACCAGCCTAAGTGCTCAGCTAGACGCAGGTTTTAGGAGGCAGCACCAACAAACAGATGACTACCCCTTTCCTCTGGAAGACAATGATAAACTTGCTCCTTTGATACAAACTAAGACATTTAAGTGCCAGCAGTCAGTTTATCTATTAGCTTCCCTACAACTACATGGTAGCCAAAGTAATCTTTGCATTTGTGTTGATCACCCCACTTGTAGATAGTGGATGCCCAGTCTAAAAGTAGCTACTATTAGTCATAGCAAAGAGGGTACTTGTCCTGACAAGGAAGGGAAATAATGTGGAAAGAAAGAGAGCATAGAGTGTACCATTCATGGAGACATGCTTCAGCTGATACACTTAAACATAGATTTATTAAAGACTTGGATTATTCCCCAAGTACTAAAAATGGTGAAAAGCACCAAGTCATTAGGAGTGTTTGTGTAATTGCAGTTTTCATGGTTAGAATCCACTCAGCCTTCCTGACCAAGGTGTGGCCTTGGTGCCTGCTGATTCTCACAGAGGATGACACCTAAAAGAATTAGACTGTCAGAGCCATTACCATCAGCACTGTGTTTACCAGTGACCATTACAGCCATAATTGTTAGTGCCAGAAGAGGGGAGAGCTGTGCTTTACAAAGCTGACACGTACTTTACCATTTAAACTGCTATTACACAAAAATACTGATTGCAATTTGTGAGAAGGAACTTGAACCCTGAGTTGGAAATAGCAAAAGGAAAAGGGGAGAAGGAAATAACATTTTTTTTTTTTAAAGGGAGATTTTTGCTATTGGGCGCATGCATTCGCTGGAAAGACAAGAGCATGCATTCGCTGTAAAGACAAGAGAGAGACAGAGAGAAAGTCAGAAATCACTCCCAGGGGAGGGAGGTGGCCATACTACAAACCCTTCTTCTCCATTCTCCTCTCGGGATTTTGGGCATGCATGTACATGTGCCTGGTGTGAGTTTAAGCCGCCAGGTCTGGAATTCAATCTGTGGTTGACTATTTGGCAGTATAGTGATGTAACCATATGCCATTTGATGGTCCCAGAAATAGCATTTTAATTATGTTTTTGAACAAATTTATATGGTGCCTAGAACCAGCAGTTAGCGTAATGGCTATGTCACTGGATTCCCACGTAGTCGACCACGGTTCGCGTCCTGGACCCGGTGGCTTAGAACTCATGCCGGGCGCATGTGCATGCGTGCCCAAGATCCCAAGAGGATAATGGAGGAGAAGGGATTTTGGTGTGACCCTCCCCCCTGGGGGGTGATTTCTCGCTTTCTGTCTCTATGTCTCTCTCTGTCTGTCTGGCGAGCGCACACACCCTATAGCAAAACCTCTCAAAAAAATTTATATGGTGCCTATCAGCATTATAGAAACATCATCTCATTAATCATTATAATAATTATATTACTACCAGAGTTGAAAGAAGAGGAAATTAAAGTCATGAGATGTCTAAGTGTCTAGTCCATAGTGTAGGTCAACTAGAGAAACCAGGGGAATAAGCCAGCACTTTTGATTGACTTGATGAGTGATTCTCAATTTTTCTTTCTTTTTTTTTCTGTAGAGGATTTTTATTTTGATTTTTGTATTCATAAGAGGATTTTTTTCTTTTGATTTTTTTTTTTCATAGAGGTTGTTGCCTTAAGGCGCATGCAATTGGTGGGGAGAGAGACAGAGACAGTGAAAGGTAAAGTGAGAAATCGCTCCCCAGCAGGGTTGGCCACACTGCAATCCCTTCTCCTCCATTCTCCTACCAGGATCTTGGGCATGCACGTACATGTGCCCAGCATGCGTTTCAAGCCACTGGATCAAGGACTCGAACCTTGGTCAGCCACGTGGGAGACCTGCAACGTAACTGCACCATTTGCTGGCCCATCTTTTGATTTTTAAATCTTGACCCAGATTGGACAGGAAATAAAGACAATGCCTTGGGGCAAAAAGTTGCTGTTGGCCTTGTGATATTGTGAATCAGATAGAAATATCCAGCATAATGTAATCACCTAATAATTTTCTTAAGGGAAAAATCTATCTGAAGTAGGCTGGCTTCTTGGCTTAGTGGTTAAGGAGCTAGATGCCACATAACCAACCACACAGTTCACATCCCAGACTCTGTGACTTGAGAAACATGCCAGGAGTATGCACCTGTGTGCTAAAAATTCCAAAAGGAGAAACGAAAGAGAAGGGATTGGCACATGACATTCCCCATGGAGTCTGCTTTCTCTTCACCTTCCCTCTGGTGAGTGCTCATGCCCTCTAACAAAAAAGAAAAAGAAAAAAAATATCTGAAGCTGTACTAAATGTCTCATTCAGTTCATTTTAAGGGAAATTCAATGAAAATATCCAACTTGAATGAGAATGGGCATTTGCAGTCTTCCCGTATGACAATTCTCTTTCTCTCCTTCTCATTCATTCAAAAGCTATTAGTTGATACCTATGATGTGCCCAGCACAGCTCTCGACACTGGAAACAGCGGTCACTCAACCATTCAGGTTTGTTCTGGTCTCACAGAGTTCACATCCTGCAGGGAGAGAAATGGGCAATAAGCAAGAAAAGAATGAATACAGAGAATACCAGAGAACTATACCTGCTAAAGGAAATAGAACAAGGCGAAAGGAAAGAGGGTGAGTCTGAAGTGTGGTTCCTTTGGTTAGAGTAACCAAGGAAGAATCTTTCAAGGAAGAATTTTTAAAAAGTGAAGTGAAAGTGAAGACCTGGAGAAAAATTGAAGAGATATTCCCAGTGGAGAAAGTTTTCAAGACCAAAGACCCAGAGGTAGAAACAAGAAAGGCAGAAAGAAACCACTGTGACAGTATTATAGGGAGAAAGAGGGTAAATGGTAGAAGCAGCATGTGGAGGGGCTCCTTAGTTCATTATTACTTTGCTGAACAGAAATTCCCAGGACTGAGTAATTAATTTTCTTTTTTTTAAAGAGAGTTTTGTTTGTTTTTGCTATAGGGCGCATGTGCTCACCAGAGACACAAAGAAAGACAGAGAGAGAGAAAGCCAGAAATCACTCCTCCAGGGAGATTGGCCATGCTGCAATCCCTTCTCCTCCATTCTCCTCTCAGGAATTTGGGCAAATATGTGCCTGGTGTGAATTTTAAGCCACCGGGTCCAGGATTTGAATAGCGGTTGACTATGTGGGGGTCCGGAGATGTAAACATTACACCATCTGCTGGTCCCTGAACTGAGTAATTTATAAAAATAGAGATTGATTTGACTCATGATTCTAGTGGCTGACAAATTCAAGGCCTCATTGAATGGAGAAGGCAGAACTCTGAACAAAACAGAGCATGACCTGTATCCATGTGGGCCTGTCAACTTCATTTTCTCTCCTTATTAGTCCACCAGGACTCAATCAGGGGATCTACTTTAACCAAAGACCTCACCCTTCCACATAATAATTGTATCAAAATTTTACCCTCTTAGTCCCATTATAATGGCTCAAGAAGTTTTGGGGAACATATGAATTTTGTAGGTACATATTCAAAACTACAGCAAGAGCCATTCCTTCATTCATTCAAAATGAGCACTACATACCAGTTACCACAATGCGTGCACTTCTGAGGAAGGTCTTATGCCTTCTTTCTTTTGTTGGCTCTTTGCAAGATTCTGCAGAGCTATAAAATTGAAAAAAGAAAATGTTTTGCCCAGTAGCCCTCAGTCTTCTTTCTCTCATGCCTGTTCTGCAATGAGTTGCTTAATGACCTTATTTTCCCTAAATATAATTTCATAGAGGAAACCCTAACACATTATCCCATGTCTATTTTTAAGGTAGTTAATGCAATAGGAATGAATACAGAACAGTTTGTTCCAATAAGTCTCTAATTTGGCATATTTTAGCTTTCACAAAGAGATTCTAAGAGGGGTTTTGCAAAATCAGTACTTAGTATTCTGAGACACTTGTTTGGCAAATACTTTGTTAATGATAATAGACTTCAAAGTATAATGTAATTTTTTGAGAGTTTTTTTTTTTTTTTTTTTTTTTTTTTTTTTTTTTTTTTTTTTTTGTGGGGGGGAGAGACAAAGAGACAGAAAGTGAGAAATCACACACGCCCCCCAGGGGGGATGGCCATGCTGCAATCCCTTCTCCTTCATTCTCCTCTCGGGATCTTGGGTATGCACACACATGCACCCAGCATAAATTTAAGCCACCGGGTCCGGGATGCAAACCGCGGTCAACTACATGGGAGTCCAGCAACATAGCCATTATGCTAACTACTGGTCCCTGTATAATGTAATTTGAAGAGTGGTTCTAAAGTGAGTCTCAACTAATCACTGTGTGGACTCTGAGAAATGATACTGCTGAAGGTCTCTTCCCAGATGAAATCAGCATGGATTTGTTATCTATTGATTTAGTGCCAGAGTATAAGTCCAAACTACTGTAACAAATCCTAGATCAAAGGACATATATATATATATATATATACACACACACACACACACACACACACAGATATATATGGCTTTTTTTCTGTTATGACCTAGATCATTTAGTGACTCTGTGAAGTCTCAGAGAGACCCACAAATCAAATATTATTTGCTTTTCATTTGTATTTTTTCTAAGTTCAGATTTTATGATCATTTGAGCTGTGCGGGTAGTACTAGATAAATCTGTATTATTTTAGTTTAGACACACAAAAAAAACTTTGTTAGGAGGAATTGAGACTCATTAGCATACTGATGGGTTGTCATAATTATTTGCTGATCAATATGCATTTGCATTTTATTATGTTTTTGACGCTACTTGAAAACAGATGTCTGTCTGTCTGGTTGGGATTGCAGGTGTGAAGAAGGTCACATAACTTCATTAAGGCAAATTTTCTGATCTCCATCTTCCACTTTCACACCTAGAATAAAGAAGTCTTGTCCTACTCACTGATAATTTCTTCAGCATCTAGTATAAAAACATATACTCTTTGTATTGACATACGAGAAAACCTCAAAAAGTTCATGAAAAAGGCAGAAGCAATGCCTACCATTGTCCCAGCTCTGGCTTTGAACTTGCATGAGCTTGTAGTGCTAGATTCCCAAACCAGTAAGCCACAATCACTTTCTTCTTGTCAAATTCTCGTGAGAGAAGGAAACCAGCTTTTGGCCCATGGTGACTGCTCAGCCAGAACATGTATTTTTCTTGGTCGTGTCCAATCTGGTTCAATAATCTGTGTCTAAGGCTAGAACTTGGGTCCGGTGAGGTCACCAGGCAGATTTTCTAAATTCTAAATTCTGACGGTGAGCCACCAGCCCTAAAACACACACGGAGGACATTTTTTTCAGTCAAGGTAGTTTTCTTAGTGTGGACAAATCTAAAGTGATTGTGTGCCACTAGTGTTATTTCTATAATAATTTAAATCACTTTTAAAAAGATATCAAATAAGAAAAAATAAAGCTTCTTTTTTTTATTGTTGTTTCTGGGTAAGAACTGAATATTTGGGGTAATCTTAAATCCCTTTATTAACAAGGTAAATTTTTATTAGCATAAACTAATATTGGCTTAGGGAAAACCGTGACTTTTTTAAAAAAGTGACACAGAGCAATGATCATTTTGAACAGAATTGGGGTAGATCAGACTAAGGCAGAAGAGAATGAGACAGGGTGTCAGTTTTGCTTTCGTTTTTTTTTTTAATGAGAGAAAGCGGACATTAGTATGAGGAAGAGAAAAGCACCCTTTGCGTGTGGCGATCCTCTTTCCCCAGCCTACAACTTCTCAGGGTCCTCATCATCTGTGGTTGGCCACATGGCTCCCAGCCTTGCAGGGCACTTCATTTGTGTTGTGACATAGCAACTGGGCCAGTTTTGCTCATGTTTTTTCCTTCTGTGTTTGTTTTTGTTTTTGTTTTTTATTTGTTTGTTTGTTTGTGCATCCCTCCCATATAGTTCTCTGTTTTATTTGGTAAAACAAATCAGCCTTGCAGATTGATGTAAAAGAAAGCACACTTTCAGAAACTCATAAATTTGTAGACATTTGACTTGTATCTCTTTTTGTCTGAGACTTTTTTTTTTTTTTTGCATTGCTAACAGAAATAATCGAGCCTAGGTGATTTTATGAAGACTACAGAAGCTTATTTACAAACTCAGAGACCAGTAACATAAAGTCCGAAGTCCTGTGCCTACGACGTGGTGTCGCTGCCAGAAGCACGGCGGATGGCAGGCATGTGCAGAGAGAGAGGTCCTGACTGATCCCTGTTTTATAATAACCAAGTCTTGTGAGAACTAACCATTTCTCGCAGAGCTAGAACTTACTGGGTCTTGTGAGACATCATTAATTTATTCATGAGACAGTTGCCTCCAAGATGCAATCACATGAACCAATCATGGCCCACTACCCTGAGGGTAGGACTTACCCTGAGACACCATGAAAGAATTAAGTTTTCTCTTAATATCTTTACAATGCAGCCAATGTAACCAAGTCCCAACACATGAATTTCTGGGGGATATATTCAAGCCATAGCATGCCCTTTTACCTTTTCTACAGTGGCAAGCCTTCTTATAACGAACAACAGTAACATGAAGACCTATGATTGAAATCGTTATGTTTATTATTATATAGAGCAACAAGCATTTCTCAAAAGATAGGGAATACATTGTCTGATTAATGCTTTGAGAGGATTGCTTGCCAGTACAACATTCTTTTTCTCGTCTCCCCGAAGAGCCTGCAAACAAGAATTTTTCGATGGGCTGACAATCAAAGTTATGCAGGCTCTTTCTAAACCAGTGAAATGTGTATTCGGTATGTATTTTCTTCCCAAGGAAGATATTTTTGTTGTTGGTTTGGTTTTTCATTCCTTGAAAAGATAGTTTCTTCTTTGATATCCTTTTAAGGATCTCAGAAGAAGAACCTGCTTTAGGTCATCTCCCATTTTCATGCAGATCCATTGGCTGGGTTTTGTTTGTCCAGAAGGAGATTTAGTTTTCTGCTCTAGGGCTGACTTTGAAAAGGAAGCTAATCACATAAGTGAAAATAGTCAATTATACATATTGGTTAAATCCAATATGCTGTTGGTTTCTCTGCTGCTCAGCCTAACTCTAAGATCCCAAATTGAGGGCAGAGAGGACTAACAAATATTGCTTGGCTTGGGTGTGTGTGTGTGTGCATGAGAGAGAGAGAAATAAGCTCTCAGAAAAATGGCAGAATGCAGAACAGAGCTTAAAACACAGAATACTTATTTATGGTGATATTGGGTGGATCTATACAACAAAATACAGTCAATCAAGTAATGCACCATAGTACAGCCATTTGGAAAATTCAAGAGTTTCTTTTTTTAAGGTTTTTGTCATAGGGTGCGTATGCTTACTGGAAAGAGACACAGAGAGGGAGAGTGAGAAATCCTCCCAAAAATACACACCAGGGAGATGGCCGCGGCACAATATTTTCTCCTCCATTCTCCTGGGATTTGGGGCATGTGTTGCTTGGTGTAATTTTCTTTTCTTTTTTTAAGAGAGATTTTTACTATAGGGTGCATGTGCTCACAAGAGAGACAGAGAGAGAGAAAGCGAGAAATCACCCCCCAGTGGGATGGCCATGCCACAATCCCTTCTCCATTCTCCTCGGGTCCTTGGGCTGCACATATGCCCAGCTTTAGTTTAAGACGCCAGGTCTGGGACTCTAACCACAGTTGTCTACATGGGAGTCCAGCGACATAACCATTATGCCATCTACTGGTTCCCTCCCAGTGTAATTTTTTTTAATAATTATTTTTAAAAAATATTTAATTTTTTATTTATTCATTCATTTATTTTAATTTGACCAGAGAGAGACAGAGAGAGAGGGAGAAAATGTGGGAAAGTGAGAAAGCAAGCCACCAGGTCCAGGACTTTAACTGTAGTCGGCCATGTGGGAGTGTCTAGCGCCTTAACCACCGTGCCACCTGCTGGTCCCTCCCAGTGTAATTTTTTAAGCCACCAGGTTTGGGACTTGAACTGTGGTCAACCATGTGGGAGTCCAACCCCTTAACCCTTATGCCACCTGGTGGCTCCAACTTAACAGTTTCTTAAAAAGTTAAACACATACCACCATATAAGTCAGTCATTCTTAGGTATGTCAATGTAGAATAATGAAATAATCTACAGATAGACCTGTACAGAAATGCTCATAGTGTCATTCATAGTAACCCTAAACTGTGAACATTGAATGTTGGTCAACTGGTAATTGGAACAACAAAATGTGGTAGGTCTGTTTACTGGGATGCTACTCAACAGTAAAGAGAAGATGTGTACAATTTGCTAAAAGAACTATGAGAAGTATAGGAGACTACTTACAATTTGATTTAGTTTATAAGTAATTCTTAAAAAGACAAAATGATAGCAACAGAAAGCAAATCATCCTTGCCTTACTCTGGCTGGGAATGGGGAGCACAGATTAATGGGAAGACATAAAAAGGCAATATTTTAAGGAACTATTACACATTTTGATTGTAGTGCTAATCTGGGTACGTATGCATCTGTCAAAAGTCATAACTGTATTTTAAATATGAGCTAATTTTATTGTACATAAACTATATTCTAGTAAAGCTAAAAAAAGTAACATTTAGTCTATAGGGGAAAAAGTCAAACGTTTTGCCCATTGGTGCTGTACTAGTTGTATTGTTTGTGAGCAAAATAGGATATTGTGTGCTAATAGTTTAATCATTAGACATTAATTTTGTCATAGCAAAGAAGAGCACTGGGCTAGCTCATGGCCTGGTGTTTGAAGGAACTGGATCCCACATGGCTGACCCCATGGTTTGATGTCATACTCAGTCACTTAAAAAACCACACTGAGTGTGTTTGCATGCCCAAAATTCTGGAAAAGGAAAAAAATGGAGGAGAGGGAATTTAGGTATGATCATGTCTCATGGAGGGTGTGTTCTTCCTCTCCCTCTCTCTTTCTGTCTCTCTGTCTCTCTGTCTCTCTCTGGTCAGTGCACACATCCTCTGGCAAAATTTAAAAAAGCAAACACTGAACCAAGATGATTCATTTATCTGTGTTTGCTTATAAATACATTCTCAATAGGATAAAGAGATGTAGCATTTTTGTTTTTCTATACATCTTATTGAATAAGTACTATTGATTACATGTTCGGGTCCATGACAACCGAGCAAGTCCTTTTATTGGATTCTTTGTTTGCTTGTTTGTTTATCTTGGCTCTTTCACCCTTAATGAAATCAATGCTTCAGTAAGGCTAGCCACATGTACCAGCTTTCAGAGCATGGGAAGAAGGGTTGAGAAATCAAATCTCTATTTTGAGTCAGATATGTCTTTTACCATGAGAATGAACCATAAAATATAATCTTCTAAAATTAAGTTTTGGTTTGGCCTTATCACCATCACTTGATCAGTGGTCATAGCCATATCTCAAATTCTAGATTATCTAGAGGTGAGGGAACCGAAGTTTATAAAAGGTCATAGACGAACTCGATATCCCCAGTTCTGGGCCTGGCCAGCGCTCTATCCTGTTCTGTGACTGTCTTGTGCTCTTATACCTTGCAAGGCATGGTCACAGAGCCTTTTATACCCATGGCTTCTGTATGGATAGATTTGAGCACCTGTGGATGGGAAATGTTATATTCTTGCCAGCATGGCCTTTCATGGACTGACATGGTTACATCTGGATGAACTCATACAGGCTCTCGTTTCTTGTCATTATTCCCTGAACAACACAGTATAACAGCTACAGTCATGCACTGCATAATGACATGTCAGTCAATGACAAGTCCCATAAGATTATAATAGGCAATCTCATGTAGCCTGGGTGTGTAATAGGCTATACCATCTAGGTTTGTATAGGTACATAGTGGTATTTGCACAACAAAATCACCTATTGATGTATTTCTTGGAAGGTATCCCTGCCCATAAGTGACATGTGATTGTATTTACGTAGCTTTTGCATTGTATTCGGTATTACAAGTAATCCAGAGATTATTGAAGGTATATAGAAAGATGTATAGGTTATTTGCAAATATCACACCATCTTATATAGGTACTTGAGCATTCATGAATTTTCATATCCAAGGAGGGTCCTGGAACCTATCCCCTGCAGATACCCAGGAACAACTATACTTTCTCCAGCTATCCCAGATTGACTAGATTAGCCATTCTTTGAAAAGATGCACTCATCCTTATATGGATGTATTATTTTGACCCTCAAATGGTAAACAAACCCACAAATAGAATTTTTTTTAAATGAACTCAAACTTGATTGGAACATTCAGTGAACAGATGGTTCTCCACATGCTCCGCTGTTATCAGCAAGAAAGTATCCGTCATCGGCCACGGCTCTGTCCCAGAAATGGGGCCAGGTTCCAACGTGGAGGCAGGGCCAAATGGGGGTGTAGGGAGGGAAGGCGACGAGACAGTCTCCTGTGAGTGCATGAGTTTGCTCTCACATTGCTCACTGGCTGTTCTCTTGCATATTGAACTGGCTTGTCTTTGCTGTCATTCTACCACCAACCCGTGGCACATGCTGTTCTCCTTCCCTTGGCCGCCTCCCTTTCAACTTTCATTTATCTTTCTTTAAATCCCAAGTCTGAGAAGTTTTTCCTCCCCTGCGCATGTTGAGTGTTCTAACTCTTTCTTAATGTCAGCTGGAAACCAGAAGGCTTTATCTGCTCAGATTCTTGGCCTCTCTGTGTATGTTCCTTCTTCCCAGGCATGGGGTAGGACCCCTCTGTAATGAGGGTCCTCCCCCGCTTTCTTTCTGTGGTGGAAAGGGCAAGTGAGGGCTGAAAAGAAGAGAGAAGACGTTCGTGAAGGTCTCAATAGGGGTTCATCATGTTGCAATGCCTTCTCTCCACACCATCCAGATCTTCAGGTTGCTAGGCACCCATGAAGAATGCTTTTTTTTTTTTTTTTTTTTGTGCTATAGGGCATGTGCATTCACCAGACAGACAGAGAGAGACATAGAGACAGAAAGTGAGAAATCACCCCTCAGGGGGGATGGTCACGCCGCAATCCCTTCTCCTCCATTCTCCTCTTGGGATCTTGGGCACGCATGCACACACGCCCGGTGTGAGTTTTAAGCCACTGGGTCCGGGATGCGAACCGCGGTCGACTATGTGGGAGTCCAGCAACATAGCCATTATGCTAACTGCTGATTCCCAAGAATGCTTTTCAGGCAAAAGTACCCATGATTGCGTATGACTTGCGGCACTGTCGGGTGCTAGTGATTACTGCTGCATCACAGCGGCTGGGCCTGGAATGAGGGCTTTAAGGAAGATTAGTTTCTATGAACCACCTTGAGACTAGTTTCTGTGGCCTACCTTAGGGAGAGAAAGGAACAGGTTAAAGGAGGGCAGGAGAAAGTCAGACTGTCTTCCAGCTTATCTTTTTAAAGCCGTGCCAAAGCTGCTTCAAGAACCAAGGACACGAGGCCGAATACCTGTTAAGTCAGAAAAAGTAGATGAAAGTTGAATTAAAACACAAGTTTATTTTGATGCAAAAAAAAGGAATCCATGCACAGTTTTTGTGTTATGTGCCTTTTCCATGAACTCTTTAAAGACCCCTCATATATACTATAATATCACGTATCCAAAGTCTTCATATTTATTTGTTATTATTTTGTAGTAAGATCTGATGTTCAAAACTAGGTATCACATGATATTAAAAAATATAAGAATTCAATTAAAAAATTGATAATTTTTTTATTCCTTATTTTGTAGGCAAAGAGACCAAGGATCAGAATGGCTGCATACTTGAAGTCATGGGGCAAGGACTTACAAACAGAGAATTACGTTCAGATCTTTAAGATTCAAATCTGTGTTCTTTCCACCATTTTAAACACACCATACATATTGAGGAATAAAAATGAGCTGATATGTCTCAGAAAAGATGTAAGCTACACGGGTAGAAACAAAGTAATTTTTTTTCCAGAAAAATCAGAAAATGTAATTCATCATGTTATTATAGTTGCCAAGAGTCCTATTTTAGAGATTACTGTACCGAGCCCACAGCCAAATCACATTTTCAGTAAGAGAGTCTGTAATTTTGGAGTCAGAACACTTTATTAACAAAAGTGATGTCTGAATAGGGAAATATAGACTGAGCACCTGAAGCTACCTATAGTAGATATAATGAAAAAAGAGATAAAATCATATTTTGGGGGAGAGATTTTTCTCAATTGATCAAGATAGCTAATAGTAATATAATCAAATATCAACATGTAGCAGACACCTGGTTAAGCCATGTACATGGAAGAGCTTATTAAATCCTCACTTGAATCTCATGTCTTAAGAGCACTTTTTGTCACCAACATCCCACTGTACAGATGCAGAAACTAGAACTTAACAGCTAAATCTCACCTGGTGGAGCTTGGAACGCAATGCCCTCGAGTGAGTCCCCTTGGTGTCTGAGTACGCTGAACTAAAGGACATGGGAAGGGCCTCAGAGCAAGATCTCTCGGATCGTCTGCTGCCCTTTGCCTCCTGTCCCTTGTTTCCATACAGCAAGTCATGGAAACAGAATTCATTTTTCCTAACGTGATATGAGAAACTAGAACCCCCAATTCTCCCCCAACGGAGAATCTAGAAAGGTCACTCTCTGCCTTCTCCTTTCTCCCTTGAACACCCTCATTCCAGAGGAGTCCTGCCCCAGCCCTGGAAGGAAGGAAGGAATTGAAGGAATGAACACTAAACAGAGAGGCTGAGAAGAACTGGAACAGGCCTTCTGGGTTCTCCCCACTGTCTATTACCATTATATCATATTCTTTTTGTCCAACCGCATTTCTACATGACTGCCCAAACTTCACAGACTCTAAGCATAAAAATAGTTTTCCCTGGATCTCTGGGTTTTCATTTCTGAAGGCTCCTGAGTCATGTAAAACTTTGATTAAATAAATGGCTAGCCAGGTGGTATGGGGGTTAAGGCACTGGATCCCACAGGGCCGATTGTGGTTTGAATCCTGGACCAGTCAGCTTGGAAAATATTCTGGGCTCATGTTCATATGTGCCCAAATTCCCAAGAGTAGAACAGAGGAGAAGGGATTGTGTGTCCATCCTCCCTGGTGGTGGTGGTTGGGGGGAGAGGGGAGGAGAGTGGTGATTTCTCACTTTCTCACTCTCTCTCTTCCCTCTGTCTCTCTCTCTGGAGAGCACGTATGCACTATAGCAAAAACTTTTTAAGAAATGTTTTATGGGTTTCTCTTGTTAGCCTATTCCTTGTTAAAGGAGTGTTGGCCATTACCCTTCCAGTGGTTTTACAGACTTTCTGCCCTGTTCACCCAGTGTCAGACAGTGATCCATGGTGGGACCAGGGTTTGACTCCACAGTCTGCCCTCAATCACTCACTCACCAAAGGAATTTACCTGCAACAGAGACAGCTATTAGTATATTATTTATGCTCAAATAAGAAGTTTTTTCACAGTGAGACTGCATGCTATTAACACTATAGCACCAGGATGCATGCTTAAGATAAAATAAAACATCTGTTTCATGAACAGCTGTCCCTCTCCACATTTTCTTCTCCGATTGAAATCTGATTGGTACATTTTGTGCAGAAGTTGAAGTGAGCAAACAGGCTTGGTTTTGAGGAAAAAAAGACAGGTCAGACATAAGCTATTCAGTAACTGAAAGAGAAGAGACTCTGGATATCGCAACCAGAAACTTTTCAAAGAAAGCAGAGTCCCTCTACCATTTCCATATAAAAGACACAGTGCTTGGAATTCAATAGCTCCTTTTCTTCTTTGGAAAAAATGAATACAGCTTCTGCCAGCTGATAAAAATTTGAGCAGGAGAGGGAGGGGCCCCTGTGCTTCTTCCAGGCAGAAAATAGGTCTGTGACTGTTTTTTTCGTGCTTGAGATCCTCTCGCGTTCCATGTCTAGCCATGATGTCATTGGCTGTCAGAGCAAAAGCAACCAGCTGCTCTTGTGGGCTGGCGAGGAGTGGCTGGGCCATGTATGCGTCCTGAATGTGTATTACTGAGATGGAGGCCAAGCTCTCAGCTTGGTTCCTGTTTTGCTCAATGACTAGGCCCAGGTTGACAAATAAGGTTCACGAACATCCAAGTTGCTGAGGCAGAACATGGAGGCAAGAAGGCACATAACAGGGTTTAGGCGGGCGTGCTCAGGTACCTGACTTCATGGAGTTGTGTCTCTGTTCTCACTCTCTCTCTCTGAAGATATTGGCATTGACAAGTTATTTTTTGTCTTTTAAAGTATATTTATTTATTGAGAGAGAAAGAGACAGAGAGAGACTGATTTTCTACAGGGTCTTGCTATGCTCTATTTCCCCCAGTCTCGCAACCAGCCAGGATCATAGGTGAGAGGGCAGACCCAGTGTGTTGAGAACCGCTGGTCTGGGATCTAAACTGGGGTCTCCCTTACTGCACCTTCCAGTATCTCACAGTGGGTCTCTACCACCTGAGCCACTGTGGCTGGGCCCAAAAAGGGTTTTCTTTAAATGCAGGTTGGAGGTTGGGGCTGGCAGGTGGCATGGTGGTTAAGGGTGCTAGACTCTCATGTGGCCAACTGCAGTTTGAGTCCTGGACCTGGTGGCTTCTTTCTCGCTTTCCCGCTCCCTTTCCCTCTCCCTTTCTCTGTCTGTTCCTTTCTGATCAAATTAAAATAAATAAATAAAGTGAAATAAAATAACTCTAAAAAAAATGAAAGTGGGAGGTATTAATATCTGCAAATCAATCAGAGTAGTACACAATTCAGTTTAGCTTCATACACACACATACACTCATACCCACACGTTCTAGGCCAGTCCAATTCAGTGTTCTTAGTGTCCTTCTACATTAAAAAAAAAAAGTAAACCTTTTAAGATAGGTTCTGTATAAAGGGCTTAACTTACTTACCCCTGATTCTCACCTGTCATACCAGCCACAGCGTCTTTCTGCCCTTTCTCCAGGGCTGCCTTGTGTTATCTAAGTCACAGATAGCACAAAGCAGATGGCATTTCTCTTCCTGGGGGCCTTTATTTTTTTGACCATGTCTCTTGACTTGGAGTTTGGTACCTCTAAATTTCTGGATAAATTTACAGATTAGGGCTAGCATTTACTTTATTTCAGTTTTTTCTTTATTCATTACAGAGTAGGTACACATGCAATTGAGAATGAGAGAGAGAGAAAGAGAGAGATCAGCACGCTCACAGGTCAGGTGACGCTGGAATCCCTTTTTTCTAGCCTGTTGAATACTGGTCACTTGTGTGTATGCCTGATATGTTTCAGACAGACCAGGGCGAGTTTTAGAACCATTGTTGTCGTGTAGAATTCAACTTATCTTTAGCAGTGCAGTTCTGCTGCGCCATGGAGCCAGCCAGAGAGATAACATTTATTAAGCATTTGCTATATGCTAGCTGCTAGTGTTAAGTACTCTATATTTATAATAATATTGGTAGTATAATATCCATTTTACTTATGGAAAAACAAAGGCCCAGATGATTAAAAACCTATCAAAAGTTCACAGATCTGGGGAATGATAAGGTGGGATTTCAGATTTACATTGGGATGACTCCAAATCCTAAACTCAGAGTTAAAATTCATATTACCAGCTAGTTTAATTTTGCTCATTGGTGAAAGTTGAATTCTCCGTCAAAGAGTCTCACAAATACAATCTATGGATCACATGGAGAATAAAATACAAATACGTGTGTGTGAATGGATGTAACCCATGGCCACTATGAGAGAAACAACTCAAAGTCTGTTAGGTCAGAATTCACACATATGCAAAATAGAGAGCACTGAGCCCCTAAGTATTCATCAAGATACATTAATTCTTTTTTATACTTCTTTTCTAAATTATTTTTTATTTTATATATTTAATCACCATACATCTCTTGGCTTGTAAGTTGTATTTACCCAACGTGAATACACTTCACACCAGTCCAGTTGAGGATACAAAACACATTCTCATCAATAGACAATAACGAACAGATAAATGGATCAAAAAAGCGTGGCACGTATACTCTTTGGAAAACTACTCAACCATACAAAACAATTAAGATCCTGGCATTTGATAGAAAGTAGATGAATATGGAAGATTTGTTCCTGAGTGAAGCAAGCCAGACTATGAAAGAGAGACATTATGTGTCTCCACTTAACATATACTGACTATCCGTACTCAATGATGCATTAATTCTTGCTTTACCTGTACCTCTACTGAACTGATTAAATCCCCAACAATAAATAATGACATTGACTTTTAACAATGTTGAGAAAATAGGGCTAAGATCCAGTGTCCCTTGTCTCCCTCCTAGTATGAGTCCTGGACAGTTGCCCCAGTCAGCCAACCCAAGGGCTGGGCCTAGTTACATGCCGGTCACCATGAAAAGAGCCTCCCTTTCTGGCCCTTTCAGGACCTAAATCTCTCCCTCTTTCAGTGTTATAATTGAGATCTTTATGATCTTGTGGGGCACAGTAAATTTTTAAAAACTCTATATGATTCATATCTTCTTAGATATTCACCCAAATCATTCACCCTCCCCTACTCAAGCCTGGAATTTGGGGTGTGGGGCCCCCGCTTCATATGCCCCATAGTACATTATGTTTTCTGCTTCTCTTTGACAGTCGTTTCTTTATCTGTCTCCTTTTTAAAGAATGGGAGAGTAGAAGGATGGGGTGCTGATAAAGGGAAGACCTGTTCTTTTTCATCAACCTGTTTGAAACATCCGGTCTATTCTAGAGTTCACAGAATTCCCAGACTATCAGAAAAATCTGTCAGCTATGCTCTACTTTCAAATCTATTATATCTCTCCCCAGTGTCAAGAGCTCAAGACCTAGTGTCTGTAAACAAGGTGGAAATACTAGGATAAGGGAAAGTATTGTCCAAGGTATTGTCCTAAGGTTGAAAATTCCATTATATAAAATGAATGAAGCCAGAACAGTAATCTTCACAGTCTTTCATGATAGAAGCAGTGACTGGGCTCTGGAGCAGATCGGCCTAGACTGCCATTTCTTTCACAGTTTAAGGTATTTTGTATCTTTTCCTCAGTTTCCTATCTGGATAATAGAGATGATAACATGTAATTAAATGTGTGAATATTACATGATGAAATTGTATGTTAATCTTAGTGCTTGTTACAGATTAAGCACATGAATGACAGTAAATATTGTCACTATTACTGGTATCGCAGGTATTGTGAGAATGAGAATACATTTTTACTGAGGTTCATATGGGAAGATTTCTTAGGGAAGGTGGGGTCAAATTGAGTCTTAGAAGGTGTGTACTTTTTAAATAATTATTTAATTTAATTAAATTAATTTATTTAAATTTGACCAGAGAAGAGGAGAGAGAGAGAGAGAAAGAGAGAGAGAGAGAGAGAGAGAGAGAAAGCCACCAGGTCCAGGACTCAAACCTTGGTTCGCCGTGTGGAAGTCCAGCACCCTTAAACACCATGCTACCTGCCAGCCCTGAGGGTGTGTACCTCTTCTGTAGATAAATATTTGATAGGGAGAGCATTCTGGATAAAGCAAATATGTTTAGCAAGGATAAAAATCAAATATCTCTTTACTGTCATACACAGTTACTAACTACTAACACTAATATTAACTAAAGATGGAATGAAAATTTGTTTCATACAACTAAAGTGTGCCTCTTTATTACAGGCAAAATGAACAGTTCAGAAAAAAATTTAGAAAATTTACACAATTAAAATGAAGAAAATTAAAACTATTTATAATGTCATGTTCAACACATAATTGGTATTAAATTTAAATTTTTAAATTTTTAATTTTTTTTTTTTTTTTTAGATTTTTGCCATTGGACTTATACTTATGTGCTCCCTGGAGAGAGAGAGAGAAACAGTGAGAGGGAAAGTGAAAAATCACCCTTCAAGGGGGATGGCCATGCTGCATTCCCTTCTCCTTTAGTCTCTTCTTTTTTAAGCCACCAGGTCTGAGACTCAAACCACAGTCAGCCATGTGGGAGTCCAGTGCTTTAACCACTGTTGGCCCCCAATTTTAAGAATTTAAATGGTGGTAAAATTTACAAAGCATAAACTTAACCGTCTTAACCATTTAAAGGTGTATGGTTCCATAGTAACAGGTAGGTGCACACTGTTGTGTGTGCAATCTCTAGAACTGCTTTTATCTGAATGTTCTATTTGTTAACCGGTTCTCTATGCCCCCTCCCTCCAGCCCCTGGAAACCACCACTCTCCTTCCTGCATCTATGAATTTGACTACTATTCTAGGTACCTCATATGAGTGGAATCAGATGGTATTTGTTGTTTTGTGACTGGCTTATTTCACTTATTGATGTTGTAATACGGCTGTATTTCCTGTTTATATATGGAAATGCGTGGGTCTGTTGTTTATTTAGCCATTTCCCAGGACAGCGACAGTAAGAGTTAAAATCATCTAGACCCAGCTGTTTGGGTGCAGGTGATTGTGTGCTAATTCGCATTGCTAAAGGCCACATGGCTGACTGTGTGCTCAGATCCTGAGCCAACCTGAAAAACAGCGAACTGGTGCACCCAAGAGCTTGACTAACTGGAGGGCTGGAGGGACTGAGATGTGAGGAGTCCCTATTGGGGGTACCTGTCTCTTTCTGTCATGAGCATTCACATGCTCTTTTACAAAATAAGTAAAATGGACTTTCAAAATAATTTTAAATAACATGGCAATAATTAATCAGAAAAAAGAAATTTTGAGACAGAGGTTTCTGAACCCAATTTAGCAGAAGTGCCTTCATTTCTGGTCTTTTTGGTCTCAGTCTCAGAAACGAGATGACGAAGGGAACGTCATCGTATGGAAAGTATAACAAGACGCACGCGTTGTGCGGTACTTTGGTCCTAAGGCCTACCACCTTCAGCAGTTGACCTGGCAAATGTGGCTACGCTGCCAAGTGCAAGAGAAAGTGTAACTAGAGTGCAAGGCTAAAAAGCTGATATACCACTGGGACCGGGTGAATGAGGTATCTAAAAATTGTATACCACAGATTCAGGCATGGATTCTGTGAAGGAGCAATGCCCAAACCCAAGAGAGCAGCCATTACAGCATCCAGTTCTTAAGAATTTCAACAGTAAGTCAGGCAATAAATGTTCTAGTTAAAAACCCCGGTGGTTTATGTGATGGCCACATTTGCAATCCTTTTTCTTCCACTTTTTCATCCCTTTGAGATTTTGGGCACACATTCCTGGCATATGCAATGCCCAAACCCAAGAGAGCAGCCATTACAGCATCCAGTTCTTAAGAATTTCAACAGTAAGTCAGGCAATAAATGTTCTAGTTAAAAAAATAGGAAAGAAAAGAAGAGAAAAGAAAAGAAAAGAATTACAAAAGAAAAAAGAACTCTTTTAGGAAGCGACTGCTTACAATCTCTATTTTTTTTTCTTTATTGCCAGAAGGCATATGTGCTCATGAGAGGGAGAAAGGTGGGGGGGAGGGAGGGAGAGAAAGAGAGAGAGAACGAACCCCCGGCGGTTTGTGTGATGGCCACATTGCAATCCTTTTTCTTCCACTTTTTCATCCTTTTGAGATTTTGGGCACACATTCCTGGCATATTTTCCAAGCTACAGGGCTGGGATTTGAAGTGAGGTTGGCCATGTGGACTCTGGCTCCCTGTGCAGTGCTTAACTGCTATGCTAGAGTTGGCCCACCCTGTAGTTAGTATCTTTATATTAAATCTTTAGCAACGGTCATTGTTAGTTTTTTGTTTTTGTTTTTGTTTTTCTTTGTTTTTTTTTTGTTTGTTTTTTCCTACAGAGAGATTTTTGCTATAGAGCATGTGAGCTCACCAGAGGGTCAGAGAGAGACAGAGAGATGCAGAGACAGAAAGCAAGAAATCACTACCCAGGAGGAGTGGGCACAACACAGTTCTTTTTCTTCCATTCTCTTCTTGGGATTTTATGCACACAGGCACACATGCACAGTGTGTTTCAAGCCACCTGATCCAGGACTCGAACAGCAGTCGAATATGTGGGTGTGCAGCAACGTAACCATTACACCATCTGCTGGTCCCAATTCTTCAGGATAAATAACCGTAAGTCCATTTGCTGGGTTACAGGATATGCATGCATTAGGCTTTTGATAAATATTGCCCCTGTTCTCTTTAGAAATGTGGTAGCAGGCCAGCCAATGGCATGGTGGTTAAGGTGGCTAGATCCCACATGGCCTATTGCACAGTTCAAAGTTCAAGTCCGGGACCTAGTGACTTGAAAAACATGTGGGACACTTGTGCGTGCATGCCTAAAATCCCAATGGAGGGAAAAATGGAGAAGAAGGGATTGGAGCATGAACATGCCCCTATCGGGGAGTGCTTTCTCTCTGTCTCAGCCTTCTCCAGAAAGTGCACATGCCTTCTGGCAAATTTTTTTAAAAAAATGTGGTAGCGATCTCTATTCCTACCAATGACGCGGGTGTTGGTTTCCTTATCCCTTTTGCTTTTTTTTTTTTACAAATTAAATTGGAATTGTTTTTGATCTCTCATTAGTCATTACTTAAGAGCAGCGAAGCTCAGACGTCACAATGGATATACCAGACACCTCCCTTACTCTAGCCCAGAGAGGTAGGGAATCAAACTAAAAACTTCATGCTTTAAGAAGTTTAGTGTGGTTAACTTAGTTATGCTTAACCCCAAAATCTCAGGCTCATGGTTTACGTTCTCTCTATCCTTGATAGCACAGAGAATCTTATTATTTAGTGACCTAAGGATATAGCTTGCATTGACCAAATCACCCTTTATTATTGTTTCAATTTAATTCCTAACAATAGTGTCAGTAATTAAATTAGGTATCAATATTAGCAAAAAATTTTAATTCAAGTTAAATGCCTGAATGAGAAAAAATAGTGTGTAAAGTAATATATATATCCAACACCCAATATATAAATAACTTTTTCAACCTGGTAAGATACTTTAATCATTTCATTAAGAAAATCAGAGTATGTGCACATTAATTACCTATGGTGAGACTTTTTTTACATTGTGTCATGCATCATATGATGGTATTTTAAGACATATATTACAGGTACCAAATTTTCTTGGTTAAATGTCAAATGCAAATTTGGCACACGTTGGGAGTTTGCTCTTTATGTCATTTCCTAAATAATCAGATTTAGAGAATTAGCAAAGAAATTTTAAAAATTAATAACCTTGAAGATCAAAAGAAAATAATTCTTCTGGCTATTAGATGAATGGAGCCCATTCCGAATGGAGAGCATATGGAACGAGTTTAACAACGTAAAAGATACAAAGACGTACTGCAAGTGTGCATGTGTACCTCAAATCCCAAAGGGAGGGGTGGAGGAGAAGGGATTGTGGTGTGACCCATCCTCAACCAATATCTAGACTATGGGGAGCCAGCAGGTGGTATAGTGATTAAGGTTGTTGTACTCCCACATGGCTAATCACAGTTTGAGTCTTGGACTGGAGACTTGGAAATCATGCTGGGTGCTTGTGCACGCATGCCCAAAATCTTGAGAGGAGAATGGAGGAGAAGAGACTGGGGCATGTCCATTTTCCCTGGGAGGTGATTTCTTGCCTTTCCTCTGTCTGTCTCTCTCCGGTGAGCACACACACCCTATGTCAAAATCCTAGAAAACCAAACAAAACAAACCTAGATTATGCATAATGATTTTGCATAATTGTTTTATAAAGCACACACATGTACAGACACACACACGCACGCACACACACACACTTGCACTTACATAAAAAAGGATCAGGACAATGATGGAATAGCATTGGTTTAGAAACCATTTTCTTGATAATCCAGACTGTGAGTTTCTGTAAGGGTAGGCATAGATTTTGCTTTGGGCTTTGATAGTTCTGAACAGTGATTCAGAATTCAGTCATAACCAGTGATTTATTTCCGTTTTGCTGATGTCTGTCAGTAAAAACCTGATTTATGAAGCTCCATTTGGCTTTTTCTCCTATCTTCCCCTTCTTATTGCTAGTCATGTGAAGAGAGGGTCACTGGTGTCAGCACCCGGGACTTGCGATTAAGGCTGAACGTAAGCAAATCCTGGCCTGACTCTGGGACCTGATGGTGAGGAGAGAGGTGTTCGGAGACCAGACGATACACTTTTGTGAGGATTTTGAGGACGTATTCCCAGCGATGGCATTCTCGGCCCCCCGCAGGAAGTGAAACTTGGTTGGGGGTCAAAAATACCTCCCTCTTTTTATTAATGAAGCACATATGTACAGTATCTCTATGGTATTAAACCATCATGAGGGTGATGTTTGGGAAAAATGTCCACAAGGATTGGGGACAGGGGCAATAATGAAAAAGGTTACCAGATAATAACTTAGAGGAAAAGCAGTAATTCCCTTATTTAGTAGGTACCTGTTCACTCTTCCCATCTCAGTCAACATAACTATTCCAGAGAAGAGGTCTGTCTTGCAGATGAAGAAACTAAAGTTCAAAGAAAGTAAGCAGTAATTAAGTGGCAAAATCAGAATGTGTACCCAGGGTTATGCAACTCCAAAGACAAACACCCTTCCTAGTGAATCGTACTGCTCTTCGTAGAGCCAAAAATCCACGAAAGGTCCTTCTGATTTCTTTCAGGACATATTTGCTTCTCTGGAGTTCTGGCCCTTGCATACTCCTTTGTGTGTTCTTAACAGCTCACACCTACACTGCCCTTCTAGTTCTAGTCTGAAGATGGTTCAAATGCAAATGTCTTAACAGGCTTTTTTGTTATCACATACCTTATATGAGATATACTTACATTTACAAATGAGCATCCTTACACCCACTGGAATGGACTAGAAATATCCATTAAATGAGAGAAACAAGCAGCATTGGGCCAACTAGTGGTGTGGTGGTTGGGTCTGCTGACCAAGTAGCTAGAGTCCTGAACCAGGTGGCTTGACGGACACATTGAGTGTGTGTGCATATGTCCCAGGGTCCTCAGGAGAGAAAGATAGAGAAGAGGGGGTTGTGACACGACCATCCCACATGGAGGGTGTTTTCTTCCCTCTCTCTCTTTCTCTCGTCTCTGTCTAGTGAGTGCATAGGCCCTCTGGTGAATAAAAGAAAAAAAAAAAGGAAAAAAGAAAAGAAAAGAAATAAGTAGCATTACCTACCAAACAAAAAGGGTAGTTTCTCAGAGACCCCTACTGTAAACAGATAGCCATTACAGTCTATAAGCCATGTCTGCTTCCTTTAAGCCACTAAATACCATTTGGAAATATGTTAACATCGTCTCTATCACAGTGATTTCCCAAGGATCCCTCTCTCTCTCTCTCTCTCTCTCTCTCTCTCTCAACTCATAAAAGCACCTGTATGTTTCTTGGTTATATTGACTAAACACAATCGAACATGAGCACTCATTCAACAAAAAAGAATTTTGCTTGTAGCTTGATGATATGGCTGTGCAGGGAGATTTAACATAATCTTTCTATGCCATGAAGCCGTTTAAATCTTATTCTTCTAAAAACCATTCCTTTAAAATAATGCTATATTTGGCTTTCCTTTTATTCTGTTACTTTCCACCTAATAAATAATCCGCAGCTTTCCTTTTGCTTCCTGCCATTATACTCTGTGTTAACTGAGTCTCACACTCATGGTACCACTTTTATTCTTCCAATATGAAGCGTCAGAAGGTTAGAGATCAAGCACTCGGTAGCTACATTCCTATTATAACATGTATTCCTCTATTTAGGAGATAATATTCTAGCCATCCTAAAATGAAAGCAGGTTGTATTTTCTATCTTCTTCAACCCTTTTTTCCATTATTTCTCAGTTAAGATAGCCTTGTTTCTATCAAGGTTTAAATAGCAGCTTTGATAATAGATTTAGCTAGAGGCTCTTCTGAAAGGTTTATATCTAATAGGAGATAGTTTTCCTGTAGATCCATAGCATTTTGTTATTTTTGAGACAAACAGAGATCACACAAACATATAAATGGATCTTCTCTAAAGCACTATACTTTTATTCATAAACTGTCTAATAATACAAGATAATTATGAACTTTGTAAAAATATGTCACCTGAATGTTACTTTTCAATAGCTATAGGAGGAATAGTGGCTTAATAAAATAATTCCGGAGTTTCATTTGCTTGTTTATTTCTCGAGAGGGAGACAGGTAGAAGTGCTTCCTGATACGACCTCGCCATGCTGTGATGGCCACCTCCTGGCCACCTGGGCAAGCCTGACACATTAGGCGCCTTCCAGGGTCCCCTGCATAGTCCTGGGATCACGCAACAACACTGTACTACCTGCACTGAGCTTGGAATTTAAACAATTTAAAAATTTTAAAACATGCCTAATAAAATGAGACCTCATGGATCACATAGGCTGATATATATTCCAGATCTGGTGTTCACCTACCTTCTGAGTCGGTGCTCTTTCTTTGACACAATATGACAAAAACAACTTCCCCCAGTCCACTGAACAAAAGCAAAAAAACGGGTACAGTGTTCTCACAAGGCAGTATATATTTTCTAGTTCTTTATTACAGTTTCACCTTTCCCTTACTTATTACAGATGCCCTGCAATAGATTACAGTCACTGAGCCCGTGATTTCTTTTTCTTAGCATCAGAGGTTTCTGTAATTTACAAACTACAGATGTAGTCACGTTTCGTTTTGTCTGATGGTTAGTGGGGCTTCTTGATCCTTATACCTAGACTTGTAGAGTTTTTCAACTTAAGGGGGCCTAATTTTATAGAAAAGGAAGTCAAGGCTGAGTGAATGAAGGGGCTTGCCTACTGTTTCTCAGTCCAGTGACAAACTAGGAGATGGAAAAGCCCACCCCGAAAGGTGCAGAGGCCATGAACAGTGCATTTTTTGTGCTGACGGATGAGCATCAAGCTAGATTTCAGGACATTTAGATGTGTTTAGAAGATGATTGAAACTCAGCATGCATGGCTTGGTTTCCGTTTACTGAGAGAGATGGATATTTCTCCAACATTTAGGCACATAATCAATACCAGCCCTGGAGCCTGACTTGGATTAAAGTCTTAGCTCTGGCCTTTTTTAGTGACTATATCTAATTTTCCATGTTCTCATTAGTAAAGGAAGGATAATCATTTTTACTCTACCGGATTACAGTGAAAAGAAAATATTATAATGTCTGTTTTGCATAAGTGGCCCATTGTACAAGCTTCCCCATTTCCTTAATCTGTACACAGAAAGCATGTGTGGAAATACGGCCAGTCCTGTGCTGTTAGCACATTAAAAAGAGCTGACTCAAAGGGGCAATTAGAAAAGATAAGTTCGAGAATTAAAGAGTAAAGAGGGAACATCTTGAAACTAGGGAAAGTGAAGTGCTCTGTGATATTTCCATGGCTAGTCTTCAAAGTAGTTCTATCTGTTTAATTAGAGTGGATTTCCAATAAAAGACAGGGGTTAGACAAGTGAACGAGAGAATGGATCAGCACAGCATTACCTAGCATAAAGGAACAGAAGCAACATTATTTTATTTGGAAGGAGGCGTGTTAAAGAAAACAGAAGAGAAAGGATGTGTTTAAGAATATAAATATATCGGGAGCCAGCAGTTAGCGTAATGGCTATGTCGCTGGACTCCCACGGAGTCGACCGCGGTTCGTGTCCCGGACCTGGTGGCTTAAAACTCACGCCGGGCGCGTGTGCGTGCGTGCCCAAGATCCCGAGAAGAGAATGGAGGAGAAGGGACTGCGGCGTGACCATCCCCCCTGGGGGGTGATTTCTCGCTTTCTGTCTCTATGTCTCTCTCTGTCTGTCTGGCGAGCGCACGCGCCCTATAGTGAAAATCTCTCCAAAAAAAAAAAAAAAAGGATATAAATATAACAACTCCAATTTAATAGTTTATAACACAGTGGTGGTTAAAATAAAGAACTCGGAATCAGACCGATGTAAATTTACATCCCAGCTTCCACGTGTGCTATGTCACCTAGGAGGGTAATTAGCCTCTAAAACCCAACATCTATATAATAATGGTCATGTCCATGAGCCTGAACCATATGAAATTGCCATTTTTGCAAATCAAAAAAGAGTCAAATACTGGATATGTCATCTGTTTCAACCAAGTTGTGGGAATAAAAAGGTAATGTAAGTGAAGATATTACAACTTTGCAAGTACGTTCTAAGTGCCCTATAAATGATAGTTGTTATTACTGTTAATATGGTAATATGGCAACAGTTAGAGAAATAAAACTTACAACTTGGTTCTTCCATACAACTGAATAAGATAAAACACTAAAAATCATGACTGGAAAGAATAATTAGAGATGTGGAACTATATTCACAATAAAATGCTGGATTAAAAAAAATAATATCATATGTACAACTTTGTCCCAGTTTTGAAATCTATACAGAAGTGTATTTGTGTACTCATATAGAAGAAAGGCTGGAAGAAAATACATGGCAATCTTAAACATGATTACCTTTGAATAAATGATACTAATATACATATATTAATATACTGATAAATATTACTTTTTTACAAACTTTCTTCCTATTTCTGAGACTACTTTACATTTAATAAAAATATGTATTCTACCACCCTATCCTCACCAAATACATAAAATAACAACAAAAGTTTTAGGGCAGCCAGTGGCATTGTGGTTAAAGAGGCGGGTCCCACATAGATGACTGTATGGATTGAATCCCAGATCTGGAGACTTGAAAAACATGTTGGGTACATGTATGTGCTGAAGAGGGGAATGAAGAAGGGACTATGGTGTGTCCTTCCCTCTGGAGGGTGGTTTCTCACTTTCTCTCACTTGTTGTCTCTCTCTAGTGAGCACTACAGCAAAATTAAAAAACAAAACAGAAAAGTATTTGCCAGGGCTGGATGATGATGCTGATAGCACAATGCAAAGCTAACTCATATAAGAAGGTTCTGGATTTGTGTCCAGAGACCTTCCTGAACACATTGTGCATATGGGTGCCCAGGATCTGGGTCTGGCTGAAGCTGGGGGGGGCGGGGCAGTCATGGCATGATGGCCTCTTAGGGGTGCTTATCTCGCTCTCTCTCCTTCTCTCTGTCTCTCTCATTTGTGAGAGAAATAAATAAGTTTAAAAAAGTTTCTTTCCATATAGAGAAATGGTATTCTATTTGATAAATGTTATTCTGTTATACAATTAAAAAAATTAAAGGGAAATCGTATAGACATTGATTTCTTTTTTTCTTTTTTTAGAGGTTTTTGCTATAGGGCGTGTGCACTCGCCAGAAAGACAGAGAGCATGTGTTTAAGCCACTGTGTCTGGGGACTCAAACCGCGGTTGACTACATGGAAGTCCAGCAATATAGCCATTAAACCAACTGCTAGTCCTGACTTCTTTTGAATTCTTATTTCTCACTCTTATTACATTTTTACATAAGTTGAGAAGAGCAGGGTTAAAGAAAAAAAATAAATATGAGATATCAAGACACAGTCAGAGAAAGAACATTTAGGCTAGTAAGACCTATGGCACAAAAACCCATGAGGAGTGGCTTATAAAAACACAGAAATTTATTTCTCATAGCTGGGAAGTGCAAGATTAAGATGGGCTGATCAAGACCTGCTTTCTGGTTTATAGAGGGCGATCTTTTGTGTCCTCACGAGGGCCGAAGGGGTGGCGTTCGTTTATAAGGGCACCTATGCTATTTGAGAGGCCTCTATCCTCAAAACCTACTTACCTTCCAAAGCTCCCGCTTCCTGGTTCCTTCACCTTGTGCATTCAGATTTCAACCTATGAATGGGGAGGGGGGGAGGGGGGCATAAACATGCGTTAATTCAGTCTATGGCAGAGTCGTCATTATTGAGGATTTAGCAGGCAACAAAAAATGTTTTTGACCCTTTATATCAAAGCTTTTGGGGGATATATTTCAGGGTTTCTCATAAATAAGAACGCCGGGAAAATAGAAAGAAAAAATGGGAAGGGGATCAAAGAATGAATGAAAATGGTAATGCTCGAATATCTTTGATGTTCCTTCGTGTCTCCGGGAGCGTAGTGGAGGCTGTAAAATACACAAATACTCGTGTTCCGACCAGTGCCTGATGCCCAGGTGTGTAATGTGAGGTTTTTAAACCCCTCGAGGAAGAGAGAGAGAAGGGGAAGAGCTGCATGTGTTATCGTAGCTGTGCGTCCTGCCTAGTACTGCTATAGGCAGAGATCTGGAAGCTTTTATCTTGTAGTTCTTATGAAAATACACTAAGTACAGAATTGATTTTTAGAAAAAGAAAAAAACAAACATTCACCAATATGTGAAACATCTCACTCTCAGAATATTTTCAGCGATGATCATTTCCAAGCAAAATCAGCCCTTCTGGAGGAACTGATAAAGAAGAGAGAGCGTGGCACAGCTGGTCCGTGCAAACACCTAAGTTCTTGCCCACTGGAGTCTGTGAGTCAAGTAAAAAGACAAATGATATATACTCACTTGGCCTGGGTCTCCTTCTCTGTAAAGTAAGGGGTTTGGATCAGCCTCCTGGTTATTGACTCTAGATGCATGACATACAACATAGCTTTTTCACTAATGCGGGTAGATGACCTGACCTCCGGAAATTCTGACTTGATTGGTTTGGTTGAGTCTCTCCACATGATGCTGATGCTGGGCGGATGGAAGAACCACAGTCTAGGTGATCTCTGAGAGACTTCTGGCTCTCAGCGTCGATAATATACTGATGCTTTTTCTTTCCCAGAGCAAACCAGGGAGGTGGTGAATTACTTCACCTCTTACTTTCTTACATACCACACAAGGTTATGATGCTGTATACCTGGGGCATTGCCCAGGAATCCGTGTTTTCTACAAGCACCTGCATGATTTTGAAGCCACTGATTTAGAACCACACTCTGAAAAACACTATCAAGATTAAAATTTGCAACTGCAAGGATACAATTTTTCTTAGGGAATCTTTGGATCCTGGTTTATTCTGGAATACAACTTTTGGCTACGTTGAGAAGTGGGTACAGTGACTCCAAAACCTGAGCCTTACAGGTTGAGCCTCCCTCTTTTGGGTTCCAGCCATGTAGCCAGGATTCTGGTTTTCATCACATCCTGCCTAGAATAGGTAAAGGTAAGCACTATCATGTAAAAGTAACAGGATTAGAGTTTAGAATAAAGAAATTTCTGCAAATAAACAAAAAAACTCTCTTAAAAAAAAAAACTAAGTTTTTAAATAAATTCAAAGACCAAAGATTCAGACCTTTGAATTATATTGAACCAAAATAAAAAGGAAAAAGGAAACAAAAAGTGTTTCTTTTACAATGAAAAATAACTCTTGAACTAAACTATTTTGGTCTAAAACAGCCATTGTACTGCCATGCTTGGGTTCCTATGGATAAGCTGAAACTGTGCATGTTAGGCTGTTTTCCTGAGCTCGTTATTAAGTTACAGCCAATCACACTAGCCACACTTCAGTCAATCACGGAAAGCCCGCCTTTTAGGTTGTTCATACAACCAACCATCCAGCTGTCATGAATCCAATGATTTTTCTACCTCACCCCTCACTTTCGATATTGTACATCACTTTCCCTCTCTGCAAACTTAAATACTCCGTGACTATGTGGCTAGACACAGTCTCTTGAAAGTCATCTTTTGAGAGACTGCCAGATTCTAATCACCCGCCCTTTGTTTAAACAAACAAATTTTGGTTGGACTAAAAGTCTATTTTTAACAGAGCATATATAAGTATCTAAAATATTTCATCACAACTTTAGCTCACTTTAAAATTCTAGTTTTATGTGTTTCAAATTGTCCTAAATATTTATAACTTACAAATTATGAAAATGAAGGTGAACATTCAATCATATTGATATCACAAAATAGTTTTGTACCATTATTAAAGAGATGAAATATATAGTTATCTAAACATTCCAATTTCATCTTTATTTCATGACAGTTATTTTTCTAACGTGTATATTTTAAAATGTAAATAAATATTAATACATACACGTATTTGCAATTTATAAGTAACTATCTGTATACCAGGAATAAATGTTTACATATTTCTGAAATCAGTCTCTTTGAAGATTTGAAGATCTTTTCTAGTGAATGAAAATGCATGTCTAGAATTGAGTAGGTGGGTTTCTCTGATGTTGTTCAGATTTGTAATGCATCGAGGAGCTTCTCCAGGTGGAGTGTTAACCCACCTTTGTGTCGGGGGGGGATGCGTGAATGCACACATGAACACACTACAGAGTACGTGGGAAGATAAAGAGACTGGATAAATTCAATTTAATTATTTAGTTAGCAAATCCAATTTCTTAATGAACTATATTCAAGTTGTGGTGGAGGTAGAGAAAAGAAACTGTATTCCTGCCCCAAAGCAGCATACAGTGCCATTGTCATTGGCATGGAAGACATAAAGAAGTGCATGTGTGCTATAAGAAAGATGTAAGTGTGTTGTTACGGAGTCCAGAGATGGTATATATATATTGAAGGTAATTGGTTATAAATTGGACTTTGGACCTGAGGCCACTTGAATACTACTGTGCACTGCTTCCTAGTCTGTAAGAATGACATAATGCAACTACCTACATATTTAAAAGATCATTGTACTGTTAAAAATAATTAAAAGTAGGAAACCTAATGTAATGTATAGTCATGTATCCCTTAACAATAAGGTGACATTATTAGAAGTACATGGGGACCAGTGGGTGGTGTGGTGGTTAAGGTGCTGGGCACTCCCACATGGCTGATCACGGTTCGAGTCTTGGACCTGGTGGCTTGCTTTCTCACTTTCCCTCTCTCTCTTTCTTCCTGTCTCTCTCTCTGGTCAAATTAAAATGAATGAATGAATGAATGAATGAATGAAATTAAATAAATAATTTTAAAAAAATAAAGAAGTACATGGTGGGCCAGCCCGTGGCCCAGGGTTAAGGCGGTTGGATCCCACATGGAGTGCAGGGCAGTTCAAGTCTCAGACCTGGCAGCATAAAAACATGCCAAGTGTGCCTGTGTGTGTGTGTGTGTGTGTGTGTGTGTGTGTGTGTGTTCCCAAAATCCCAAAAGGGGAGAGAAATAAAGAGGTTGTGGTTTTCCATGAGGGTGCTTTTATGCTTCCTGTTTTTCTTTCTCTTTCTCTGTCTCTCTCCAGTGACTGCATGCACCTATGGACAAATTAAAAAAAAAAAAAAGCGTGCAGTTAGGTGGTTTCATAGTGGGAACATCGTAGAGTGTACTTACACAAACCTAGATGTTATAGCTTATGGCTTATCCACATTTAGGCGATGTGGTGTAGCCTATACACTTACGGAACCACTATGATATATGGGCCCATCTTTGCCTTAAATGTTATACGGTGCAAGACTACATATAAAGAGTAGAAACTATATTTTAGCTTAATAATCGACATTCTTTTAAAGCTTTAGCATGAGAATTTTTTCTTGCGCATGGAAATGATGATGGTTAGATCTCTGTTTTAAATCCAGGTTTACTCTATTGGAACTTTCGCAGAATCTTGACTTATAAGTGATGCGTGAGATGAAGATGCAGTGGGGAAAGTCTTCTGCCTATGGCTGAGCACTTTTTAGAATTCTTCAGATAATTGCTATTTCTTTTCATTCTTTAAGGTGTGCCAAAAACGCTACTAATGCTGCCTGTTAATAAGTTTATAACTATGTATTCTGACAAAAAGATTTCAAAAGAAACACATTGAATAAGCAGGGGCTGACTGACCTCTGATGGCCACATTTAGAACTGCTCCTCTTACCACGCTGAATAGAATGACAATGTAGAGCTCTCCAGAAACTGCCCAGGTTTAGAAGAGAAAGACTACAAAATGAAAACAGCAAGAATCACTAGGTGAGAAGAGAAAGACTACAAGATGAAAACTGACCTTCCTTTTCTCAAGCAAGATTTTACCTAGCTCAGCCTAGGCTGTGGCTCTGTTAAATCGATGGTGTTCTATTTAAAACGCTTCAGTGTGTAAGTCAGAGTAATGTCAGTGTGTGCCAGTTTCATCTATGCTCTGGGGTGATTAGGTAACATTTGTAGAATCCTAATCAGAAATTCAAGCTCCAGAGTGGTTAATGAGCATTGGAAAGATTATTCAGAATCTACACTAGAGAGTCGGCTGACTGCGGCATTTCAAATATGGCTCCCCAAATGTGCAGTAGGCTTTGTTAATTAGCATAAGTGATATTTAAAACAATATTTCTTTGCAGAATTGATGATGGTTAGAAATATCACAGAGGCATCTTAATTTTGGCATGAATAGAGGGTAAGAATCTGGCAATAAATGTTTGTACATGGAGCAGAATTCGGTCTAAGTTCTGTTTTCCTTATACCTTGTAGCGTTTGGAGTTTAAGCACCAAAGTATGCATCCCTAGGTACTTTATTCGTACCCATAGTTTTAGATTTGATTGTATTTTAACTTTCTTTTAATCTATATATTCACCTTTTATTCCTTTATTTATTTATTTATTTTAAATTATCTGTTGAAGTATCTGGGCCTTCATACCTGCAGAGTTTCCTACATTCTGATTTTGATAATTGCACACTAAATTTATTTTAGGGCTCCACTGAGTGCTATTTTCAATCAACTAACTATGCAGTATCTTCTAACAGCACCCAATAGTTCAACTAGGCAAGTTTAATAAACTAGAATCCTGATGGTAAATACAGTTACATGGGAACATTCGGTTGGATCTAATGCTTTTCTTTTTCTGTCATCCTTAGAATTCATTCCCATCTATGGCTTCCGAAAATTTATAAGTTAGCGCAATATCGCGATTAGTCTGGCCTTTTCCTCCAGGGTCTGACTCTGTACTTTTCCCCTTCATGCATGTTGGAATTTGACTTTATTTATAGTTTTGGAGCCATAATATTCTAGTAAATCAGCTCTCTGAAGAAACCTGACTTGAAAGCATTTTTCAATTCCCTAATGTGAATACTCTCATCCTGGCCATTGTCTAGCTGCCAACTTACGTCCTGGAGCATGGAGCTGGGAAGAGACGTGCACAGTTGACTCTCAGGGGCTGGTAACACACTGTTGTCTGGGGAAGTAAGAGAGAAAAGAGAGAGAGGCATGAGAACAGTCACTGTTTAAAAACTAACTCGCTACGAAGCCACATGAGGTCATCACAAGTCTTCAAGCAAGGCAGGGTTAACAGCCAGTAAAGAGAAAAGAGACCACTTCTATGGCTATGAGGTTGGCACATGTGAAGGTGGCCCCCAAGAACTTCTGCCTCCTCGAAGTTGCACCCTAGATAATCGCCCCTTGAGTGTGGGCTGGGCTTGCAATGGATAACATGGAAAAGTCATGGAATGCTGCTGCTGAGGTTAGGGTACAGAGAGATCAGGACTTCTCTCTTGGACATCCTCTCTTGTTCTTTTGTTTGCCTATACCGAGGGAAGTCAGCTGCCTTCTTTTCGGAGATAGCCATGTGATGAGCCACTATGTATTTGGCCAACAGCCAGTGACCTGAGACCTTTCAATAGCTGCGTGAGTGACCCTGAAGTTAAGACCCGTCATGGGGACCAGCAATTGGCATAATGGCTATGTTGCTGAACTCCCATGTAGTCAACCTCAATTTGAGTCCTGGACCCAGTGGCTTAAACTCATGCCAGGTGCATGTGCATGAGTGCCCAAGATCCCGAGAATGGCACATGTGAAGGTGGCCCCCAAGAACTTCTGCCTCCTCGAAGTTGCACCCTAGATAATCGCCCCTTGAGTGTGGGCTGGGCTTGCAATGGATAACATGGAAAAGTCATGGAATGCTGCTGCTGAGGTTAGGGTACAGAGAGATCAGGACTTCTCTCTTGGACATCCTCTCTTGTTCTTTTGTTTGCCTATACCGAGGGAAGTCAGCTGCCTTCTTTTCGGAGATAGCCATGTGATGAGCCACTATGTATTTGGCCAACAGCCAGTGACCTGAGACCTTTCAATAGCTGCGTGAGTGACCCTGAAGTTAAGACCCGTCATGGGGACCAGCAATTGGCATAATGGCTATGTTGCTGAACTCCCATGTAGTCAACCTCAATTTGAGTCCTGGACCCAGTGGCTTAAACTCATGCCAGGTGCATGTGCATGAGTGCCCAAGATCCCGAGAAAAAAAAAGAACCCTGCCATGACTGCAGCCCCAGTTATAGCTTGACTGCCACCTTGTGAGAGTCCTTCAGTCCATAGAACCCAGTTACACTAGCCCACTAGCCTCAAATTGTGACTCTTGAAATAGTAAGTTAATGCATGTTTATTGTTTTAAGCCACTTTTTTTTTTTTAGAGGTTTTTGATATAGGGCGTGTGCGCTCGCCAGACAGACAGAGAGAGACAGAGAGACAGAAAGCGAGAAATCACCCCCCGGGGGGATGGCCACGCCGCAATCCCTTCTCCTCCATTCTCCTCTCGGGATCTTGGGCACACACGCACATGCACTTGGCGTGAGTTTTAAGCCACCGGGTCCGGGACGTGAACGACCGCAGTCAACTACATGGGAGTCCAGCGACATAGCCATTACGCTAACTGCTTGTCCCTAAGCCACTTATTTTTAAGGTATTTTTTAAAAGCAGAAATAAATAACTTAAATTAGTTAATTCAATTGATAAAGTAGATAGTAAGTTTGGGAACTTCAGAATGCTCAGAGTCATCTAACTCCATCCAATGATCCTATCCAGTTTTTAAGCCTCCAGCTTTCCTAATTAATCTGTATTTCACTTGAAGAGCCTTATGAACGTTTGAATTAAATTTAAGTTGTAATCCTGTATTCTTCAGGATTATATTCAAATTGATTTTCAGGTGCAGGAACCCTGTGGTTTAAGGATTTAAGACATTTGTTAGGCCAGACATAGGCGATCCTGGTCTTCTGGCCATGTTTTAAAATGAAAATGAAATCCCCTAAGCTTGTCATTTTCTTTCTAAACTCTCCAGGGCAGTTATTAGTCCCCATCTCCACTTGAAGTGCCAAGTAAGCTGGCCAAACTGGCCCAGGTATGTCATTCTAAGAAACCACAGACGCAACCATTTGCAACTCGTGGACTATAGGTGTCTTATTTTCCATAGTATCCAAATAACTTTTGTCTTTAAATTCAGTCAGACCAGACAATTGATTTTACCTGTTCTTGAAGGCCCAAGCCTTGCAACTGTTTCTATCTTTGGCTGACAAAGAAAGAGTAATCATTGTAGGTGTTTACAGCAGAAGGAAATTAGGCGCTCCCAGCAAGGTGTCTTGCCACACTCATCCCCCCCTCAGCCAGCCTGGATCATGGGCATGTGCAGGTGTAGCTGGTGTGTTTATGCTGGGGTTCAAACCTGGGCCTCCCCTAAGGCTCTAGCATAGTGTGGCACTGTCCTATTGCCTGAGCCATCAGAGCTGGGCCTTTTACCTTCTTCTGATAACTCTATCAAGTGAACTTGGGGAAAAGGAGATGTGGAAAACTACAAGTATCTAACTGAGAGCATGCCTGGTAAATCGGAAAGCCTCATGAACTTTTGAAACAGTCCCTTGTCTCCTATAATTGCAGAGTAACTATAATTCATGACCAAGGACAGGACATAATTATAAAGGTTGTGGAGCTGTGATGCCAAAAATTGTTCTGGAGTAACAGGCCTTTTTTTTTTTTTTCTTTTTTAAGTGACAGATTTTTTGCTATAGGGTGCATGCGCCTGCTGGAGAGAGAGAGAGAGACAGACAGACAGAAAGCTAGAAATCATCCCTCAAAGGGGGTTGACTATGCCACAATCCCTTCTCCTCCACTCTCCTTTTGGGATTTTGGAAGAAAAACAATTTCAGTATGATGAGACAGAGAATTTTGAACCTTTGTGCCTCCCTGAAAATTTCTCAATGGCGGAGGTAGCCTCTCCTACTCCTTTTGAGAGAACTAGTGTTCCCCTGAATAAAAGTCTCCAAACGATTGCCTAGCAAGCTGATACTAATTCAACTTGTCATTTTCTCCAGGCCCATAATGAGAGTTAGATTTCACTATAACCCAACTGGTGACTACTCATTGGAATACCCACCCCTACCCTCATTCATGTGTTGAGTAATTGTGATGGGATTAGGAGAATGAAAACTTGATTGATTTATGATGTCAAAAGGTGGGACCTTTGGGGAGAGATTAGAATTAAGGTCATCTAGGCAGGGCCCCCAGAATAAATTCTGGTAGGTATATAAGGAGAGGAATGAGACCAGGACAGAGAGACTTACAGACACTGAATGAGACTTACAAACATGGCCACTCTGCTCTGCTATCACCCGTGTGATGTGAATGACGTGAGCAGGACTCAGCAGACACTCACCAGATATAGTCTCTGAACCTTAGGCCTCCATCTTACAGGTGCAAATGTAGGTATGTAATCAACTGATTCCATTTCTCTGGGGAACCCTGACTAATGCACCTAAGATCTCAAAAGGAGCACCCCAAAAATAAAAAAACGTGTTACTGTTTATATGGGCTGGCACCAGCTAGACACAGCCAGCCATTGCTTCTTAGCACTTCTGAAAGACAGAGGTGAAGGCAAGACATCCTGTCATATAGAATTTTGAGCAGAATATTTACTTGTTCAACTTGTAAAGAAATGTAGCCTAATTCTATACTGATCCATGAGCAGGGGCTGAAGAACTTGGTGGCTGGTTATAGACTTAGAGAGAAGGGGCCATTATACCTCTTCAAAGTTAATTACCAGAAGAAAACTGTTGCTGACGAATCATGAGCCAGGAATAGCATGGAATACAAGTATTGGACTGCCTCTTGGTATCCTTTGACCAATAGTCCTGGTCAATGAAATGGTGTCAACCCAAAGAAAAGACCACCAAAGGCTCAGCTCCATGAGGTAAAGGATCTTGTTTGGCCAAGTAGGGAAACATGAATTGGGTCACAGAAGAGAGCAGCTTGTGATCACCACCTTAGGCCTTGTGAGCAGCTGTAGGAGCCAGGACTGTACTAATTCCTTCTTATATTTATGTAGTCCCCCTCTTTCATTTCTAACTGCTAGTTTACAGGAAGCATGTTGATGGTAGCTACTGTTTTAGATTTCAGGTGAGGGCACCCTGCACTGCTATTTCACGTGACTTCTATGGAGGGATGTACATGTTTTCCAGCCTGGAAAAGCCCATCCTGTGGAGTGAAATGTGCAGGCTGAGCTGGATGTGTTCTGTGTACCTCTTGGAGTCCCTTTCTACCCATTTCCGTCTTGCACTCTCTCCTGAGTTGCATGATACACATCAAGACAGAATCCTTTACCCTCTGGTTTTGGGTTGGGGTTGGCCAGTGAGAACAGGCATGGCATTTCCCTGCCTTCCTGCTTTCCGGCTCACTCCTGACTGACTACGACCTTCAGGGAAAAGTGATAGTCCTGGTCAGGGTCTCCCTGCAATGACTCCCTCTTTAGAGTCTTCAGGAAAGTGCCACCATCGCTAGCTTCAGAGTATTGTTTAGGCTTCTGTAATGGTCCCTCTATTATGCTTCTCTCAGATACTCCCAGTTTGAGGTCTGCTAGCTATCCCGACTGATTTCCAAGTCTAACGATTTAGGCATTAAACTGTTAGGCATATCCTGTTGTGTTTCTGGGAAAGTCATGACACATTTTGCATAGAAAAACATAAAAAATATTGGGGACCACCAGCAGGTGGCATGGTGGTTAAGGCGCTGGACACTGTCACATGGCCAACCACGGTTTGAGTCCCAGACCTGGTAGCTTGCTTTCTCACTTCCCCTCTCTCTCGCTTTCTGTGTCTCTCTCTGGCCAAATTAAAAAATAAATTAATGAATAAATAAAATTAAATAATTCTTTAAAAAAAAAAAAGGAAAGCAGAAAAATATGTCATGACTTTCCCAACAACCTAATAATATGCCAAATTTTCTCCAACACTATAAATGCTTTAAATAATAACTATGCCAAAGATTAAATCATCAGCTACAAATATTTATTCTTGAATCTAACATGAAAGTATTAATATTCTTCCTGGACATAAGACGTACTTATTCATGAAGACTGATGTATGTGGTGGCAAGGAACGTTCCCTGTTCAATTTTGTGGCAACATTTATATCCGTTATTATGCCAGAGGTACATCCGAGAGTTGGGTACTACACTCCACGCCCACCTGCAATCACTCGTGGTAATCCCATGCCTATTAGAAAATGCCTCACTGTTCTAAGAATGTCAAGCTTCTCATCCGAGAAAATTGAGGTAAAAATCCCAGCTCACTGCGGCTGTTCATTGGCCAAAGAATATTGGTTTGGTCTTATACATGATTCGCTCCTTGCCACGGACCAACATGTGCATTGACATTTTTTAACTTTCCATGCCCTTCCGATGATGTGGTCTCACAGCACACGTGCCCTGGATTCACATTGCACATGATTTAATTCTTCTGTCTGATTTGAGTTAGCAAATCCCAACCCAGGTTACTTTGTCACTTGATTGCATTAAACTAATCTATTTATTGTCTGCCTCTTCTCTGTTCTTCCTGTCTGGCCAGGCCGCAAACCTTAAAGCTGTCTAAATGACCATAGGCTGGATTCTGGATGCCTGTCTCTGGGACCATATCAGAAGAGTGCTTGGAAATGCTAGACCACTGGCATGAAATGAGGCTGACAGGATGGGGAAGGACTAGTCAGAGAAAGGATGAGCCTTTAAAAGGATGTGAGGAATTTATTTTCTCACAATCTGTATTGTAAAATAAAATCATTTATTCAAATAAATTTAATTTCCAAGTCTAACGATTTAGGCATTAAACTGTTAGGCATATCCTGTTGTGTTTCTGGGAAAGTCATGACACATTTTGCATAGAAAAACATAAAAAATATTGGGGACCACCAGCAGGTGGCATGGTGGTTAAGGCGCTGGACACTGTCACATGGCCAACCACGGTTTGAGTCCCAGACCTGGTAGATTGCTTTCTCACTTCCCCTCTCTCTCGCTTTCTGTGTCTCTCTCTGGCCAAATTAAAAAATAAATTAATGAATAAATAAAATTAAATAATTCTTTAAAAAAAAAAAAGGAAAGCAGAAAAATATGTCATGACTTTCCCAACAACCTAATAATATGCCAAATTCTCTCCAACACTATAAATGCTTTAAATAATAACTATGCCAAAGATTAAATCATCAGCTACAAATATTTATTCTTGAATCTAACATGAAAGTATTAATATTCTTTCTCCAAAACTATAAATGCTTTAAATAATAACTATGCCAAAGATTAAATCATCAGCTACAAATATTTATTCTTGAATCTAACATGAAAGTATTAATATTCTTCCTGGACATAAGACGTACTTATTCATGAAGACTGATGTATGTGGTGGCAAGGAACGTTCCCTGTTCAATTTTGTGGCAACATTTATATCCGTTATTATGCCAGAGGTACATCCGAGAGTTGGGTACTACACTCCACGCCCACCTGCAATCACTCGTGGTAATCCCATGCCTATTAGAAAATGCCTCACTGTTCTAAGAATGTCAAGCTTCTCATCCGAGAAAATTGAGGTAAAAATCCCAGCTCACTGCGGCTGTTCATTGGCCAAAGAATATTGGTTTGGTCTTATACATGATTCGCTCCTTGCCACGGACCAACATGTGCATTGACATTTTTTAACTTTCCATGCCCTTCCGATGATGTGGTCTCACAGCACACGTGCCCTGGATTCACATTGCACATGATTTAATTCTTCTGTCTGATTTGAGTTAGCAAATCCCAACCCAGGTTACTTTGTCACTTGATTGCATTAAACTAATCTATTTATTGTCTGCCTCTTCTCTGTTCTTCCTGTCTGGCCAGGCCGCAAACCTTAAAGCTGTCTAAATGACCATAGGCTGGATTCTGGATGCCTGTCTCTGGGACCATATCAGAAGAGTGCTTGGAAATGCTAGACCACTGGCATGAAATGAGGCTGACAGGATGGGGAAGGACTAGTCAGAGAAAGGATGAGCCTTTAAAAGGATGTGAGGAATTTATTTTCTCACAATCTGTATTGTAAAATAAAATCATTTATTCAAATAAATTTATTCATTTGTGGAGGGCCTTGCTTATGCCCGGTATTATTCTTGGCTCTGAGAAAAGTGGTCAGAGACACAATTCTTCTGCTAAGAAGTGAAGTGCCTTAGAGCAATAAGTTTCATACTGTTTTGAATAACTGTCGAGTTAGTGTTTCTTTGGGAAAAAATTATTCTGTTTATGATATTTTTGTATTTTGATATAGGGAATCAGAGGGGATTTTGTTTGTTCGTTTTTATAGATTTTTGCTATAGGGTGCATGAATTCACTAGAGAGACAGATGGAAAGTGAAAAATCATCCCCCAGGGGGGAATGGCCATACTGTAATCCCTTCTCCATCCTCCTCCCAGGGCACGCATGCGCCTGGCCCTGGGAATGAGAGGTCTTTACGCCCATCAGGTGGGCTGGGGAAGGGCAGGTTGAGAAGCCCACTACCTACATTTTCAGCCAGCAACACTAAAGTGGGTGGTGCCCAAGATGGTGCCAGACACTACGGCACGCCTCTCACCTGCCGGCTGCTTGGCATCTGCCTGCAAATGCCACTCCAGAGGGACAGTCGAACAGCCAGTCTTCTCCTCTGGAATCTCCCCAAGTGCTCCATCTCAAATCTCATG
>NW_006159897.1:1595752-1600378 GCF_000334495.1 Tupaia belangeri chinensis | reverse complement strand
CCTAGTTTTTAAACTAACTTTTACAAAAAAGACTTGACAAAGCTCACTGTGACTTCTGCTTTCACACTTCTCTAGCCACCTATATGATCGATCACATTTTGATGTGGCTTTCAGAAGAGTCAACTCTGCAGCTAAAAGGAATAAATGGTTCTTTCAAGACCATCTTAGAAGCCTTTTGGGTCTCTGATCATGCTTAAAAATTTAAAGGTTTCCTGTCTGTGAGCTCCAGACTGTGTATTCAGCCAGCTCCAAGTCCTTGTTGCCAAAGTTTCTACTATAAAACTCTCTTGCCGCAGTTGTATGGTCTTTTAAAACAGCTTCCCACAGGCTCTAAATTCCAGGCAACTACAAGTAGATATTTAAGAAATGGTTCTGTCGCTGTGTGTTGTGCACCAACCAAGTGTCACTTTTCACTAATAATGCAATGAGGTTGTTACTTCCTTGAACTTCATTCAGATCAGAGAACAAATCCCAGGTTTTCTTATTTGTGTTTTATTTTCTTAAAACTGCTGCCAGTACTACATGTCTTAAGAGCCAGAGTTTGGTCATTAAAGAAGTCGTTGTTTGGCATATTTCAGTATGAAAGGTGCTCCTATAAGGAGTTAAAGACCTACCAACCATCGGAAAGGCCAGGGGATTGAAATTAGAGAAGCCATTTCTGAATGCCTCAACCTGAAACACTGAAGAGGATGCATTCACGGGCTTCCTCCAAAGCCACTGTGAATCTTATATCTGTCCACCGTATCTGCACGAGGCCAGCAATCTACAGCCCACGAGTAAAATCTGACTCACCACTGGTTTCTGTGCAGTGTGCACTCTAAGAATGGATTTACACCCTTAGTATACTGAAAAATATATCAAAAACAGAATAGTATTTTGTGCTGTGAAATTTACACTAAATCTAAGATTTAGTGTCCATAAATGAAAGAAAGTTTATTGGAGCATAATTACACACCCTTATTTAAATATGATCTATGGCGACTTTTGCATGACAATCATAGGAGAAGTAGCTGTGATATGGACTGGTGAACCTGCAAAGATCGAAGTACTCACTATCAAGCCCTCTACCAAAAGAGCTTGTTGGTCTATGCATATGATTGAAGCTGCGTCTGGCAAATACTCTTCCCTTTTTGCTTTTCAAGTCTCATGGAAGTTCCTCTCATCAAACCCTTTGAAAACTATGGGGAAAATGACTCTGGGAAATACCACTCCTGGGTTCTCACCTGGGTTGCAGAGAGGCAATAGTAACTGAACTGACAACAAACCACGTATGGTTGGGAATTCCCAAGGTCACTTCTGAGTTAAATGATCAATTAGAAGGACATATAGAAATCAGAAAAAAACTGTTATATTCAGAGTCATAGTTTAATTCAGCAAAAAGATATAGATTAAAATCAGTAAAATTAGGGACTGGCAGATGGTGTGGTGGTTAAGGGTGTGGACTCCCACATGGCCGAATGTGGTTTGAGTTCCCAGACATGACCTCTTGCTCTGTCTCTCTCTCATTCTGTCCCTCTCTGGTCACATTAAAATAAATAAATAAATAAATAAATAAATAAGAATAAATAAAGTAAGCTAAAGTAATTCTTTAAAAAATCAGTAAAATTAAAGGCTCCTAGAGCAGAGTCCAGGAGAGACAAGACATAAACTTCATGCTATTCTCTCCTTGAGGAACTGTACAGTGTTTATTTCGCCCGCTAAAGAAACATCACAACACACAGTATTTTCCACTTGGGAAGCTTACCTGAGCTTGGTGCTCAGGGTTTTTACTGGGATTGTTTACATAAGTATGGCTGCCCACCCACGTGGCTGACTTTATTTACGGTTTTCAGCCCTTCCAAAGGTCAAACCAAAACTGCAAGGTTCAATATCTCCATCGTAAATGGCACTGTTAGCTTAAACTACCTGGTGTGACTCAAAGTCCCAGGTAAACAAAGACACTCTTATCAGACAGAATATTCCAAGGTCTAGAGGTCATTCTCCAGGAGCCAGTCAAGGGCTACACTTTTCTTTGGAATGCATAGGGTTTGGACAACCAAGGCCCACTGAGTTTATCCTTTATTACATACATAGAATTGTTGAAATTTGTATCTTGAGGAATCTCAAAGGTTATCTGAATAAACCTCCCTTTTTGTACATAAAAAATATACAGGTTTCACAGTAACTCTGCAAATTCAACTAAAGAGATTACATGAGACTGAACTGGCAAAAGAGAATTCTATGACTTTTTTCTAAAATATTACTAATTTTCTTCTATCGTTTGTCTTCTAGATTTAAGGATTTTTGTTTTCTTTTGAGCTGTTGGGTTCAGCAATTTGTTAAAGTTTTTTTTAATTAAAACATAATTTTTTTCTCCCTTTCTGACCTCTTTGCAATTGGAAAATATTTGTGAGCATTCTTATTTTGTGGCAGAATGGTTATTTGCATAAGTTCAATAATAGTTGTATCTGTTACCTTGCATCAGAAATTGAATTCTTACGGGACTTTGTGCAAATAACAGAACAAATTGAGATTAACCCAATTTTTTTTCCCAAATAAGTTAGTTTATACCATTCTTTAATAAAAGGGGGAATGGAGAGAGAGGGAAAAAATATTTCAGAAGAAAATTACAATGTACTTGTCACTAGATTCTAGCTTTGTCCGTATTTTAAGATCTTTTGTGGATCAATAAAATGTGGGGAAAAAGCGTAGTGTGGAAGGTAGGGAGGGGAAAGGGGAAGAAAAAAAATGGGTAAAAAAATTATGCTTAATTGACAAAAATGAGAAGCTATCTGCTGATGATAATGTATACTATACTATATAGTATATCTTTGGCTTGACCGACATGTGTGATTTTTGTGTTGGAAAAAGAAATGTATACTGTAAAGATATGTGATAACATGTATATTAAAATAAATAAATAAGAAAAATAAATATATAGGTTTGAAACCATTTGGATGTCAACTTAAGTTCCACTTTCACTACTCACAAGCCATGTGGCCTTAAACAAATGATTTAACCTCTCTGCACATGTCCTTAGTTAATAGAATTATATTCAGGATAAAGTGAGAATTTATAAGACTGCCTAAGCCTGATAACAAAAACATAACAGTTATAAAAACAGTAGTGTTTTATTTATCTAATAAGACCATTGGCAGTGCTTTATTACTGATGTAGGTAGCAGAAAAGCTGTTACTCTGTTGAAAATCGTAGTAGCACTGAGGAAACATTTGTATCAGGAGATGTGTCACTTTGCTTTGGAAAATACCTTGAAGGGTCCTTTGAGAGTGAAGAGTGAGTTTCTCCAGGGCTTATTCTGTAAAGAAAAGGATGAATTACTTTGCAAAACAATTGGGTGAAAAGGCATGAGATGGAAGAGAAAGACAGGGGAAGGGGCTGGAGCTAAGGGTGAAAATGAGAAGTTGACAATATTTCTGCAGAAGCTGTTTGGTGCCAGGTTGGCCCAATTTGACATCAGAGCTTAGAGGCAGAACCAGCGACATTCCAGGAGAGTGTACACACGTGAGGACAGAAGTCTGACGGTCTTTTCTCATCTCCAAAATCCTTTCCTGAGGGCCTGGAAGGAGTTACGTGCACAGATATTAACAGGCAATTTTGATAGCAGGACACTTCCTACATCCTGTCCCTGGCATAGTATCAAAAATGTTACTGGTTTGTAGAAGGTGTTTTTTTTTTTTTTTCCCCCTTTATTCATGATAGATTGTTTGCACATGCATATGAGAGTGAGAGAGAGATGGTACCCTCCACGTGGTGTGGTCATGCTGAGATCCCCTTCCCTTCAATCTTCAAGTCCTTCCAGTCTATCCAGCCTGGAGAATCCACTCACATGTGGGATTTGTGTATCTCAGGGCAACCGGGTTGGAGACTTCAGGTCCCGGTTGCTACGTGGAGTCTGCTTTCTCTCAAGCAGCACTTTAATGCTGTGCCATAGAGTTGACCCTACACAGGGTATTCATTATTATTATTTTTAAAGAGATTTTTGCCATAGGGCACATGCACTCATCGGTGAGACAGAGAGACAGAAAGCGAGAAATTAACCCCTGTGGGGATGGCCACACAGCAATCCCTTCTTCTCCATTCTCCTCTCAGGATTTTGGGCATGCACACATATGCACCCAGCATGAGTTTTAAGCTGCTGGATCCAGGACTTAAACCATAGTCAACTACGTAGGACTCCAGAAACATAACCACTATGCTATCTGCTGGTCCCAATATTTATTATTATTAAATTACTTAAACTCTTCTCTACGGACAGGGACTAGAGGACTTAAGGAGTAAGAGACTCAATAAGAAGCGAATTGCTTTGACAGATAACTCTTTGCGTGATCTCTTGGTAAATTCGGCATCATATGCATGGAGGATCTGATTCATGAAATCTAAACTGTTGGAAAATGCTTTAAAGAAGCAAATAACTTCCTTTGGCCCTTCAAATTATCTTCTCCATGAGGTGGAATGAAGAAAAAGACCACCCATTTTGTAGAAAGTGGAGATGCTGGCAATAGGGAGGAAGACCAGATCAACAGACTTATTAGAAGGATGAACTAAGTTATCCACCATGATTGTTTTTGTAATCTGGTCAGTAAATAAACAGTGGCTGTTTTCAGACTGAAAAAAAAAAAACCAGTT
>NW_006159897.1:1581216-1595715 GCF_000334495.1 Tupaia belangeri chinensis | reverse complement strand
CAATGTAATACACTGTAAAGTTATATGTAATCCAATGTAATATAAAGAAGATTACGATGATAATAAAAAATAAAAAATAAGAAAAAGAGAAGGGAAAAAAAAAAACTAGAGAGCCATTCAAATATCCAGACCCAAGGTACACCAAGGACCCCACATAGAATCTACCCAAGAAAATCTTCTCCAAGGCACATCATAGCCAGAGTGACTAAAACCACAGACAGAGATAGGATACTAAAATTGGCAAAAGAAAAACATCAAGTTACTTTCAAAGGATATACCATCAGGCTAACTTTGGACCTCTCATTGGAAACAATGCAAGCAAGGGAAGAATAGGAAAATATATTAAAAGGATTAAGTGAGAAACAATTTCAACCAAGAATACTATACCCGGCAAGATTATCCTTCATATGGGAAGAAAAGATAAAAACATTCTCAGATAAACAAAACCTGAAAGAATTTACCAACATCAGACTAGCTCTTCAACAAGTTCTGAAGGGAATACTATACCAGGAAAACTAAAGTCAGACAAATAAAAGAACAAAAAATGACCAAGAAAAAGCCCAACTTAATGATAAGAACAAGTTCTGAAATATCAACAATAACGTGGAATGTTAAGGGAACAGTCAGATCACAGTAACTCTGCAAATTCAACTAAAGAGATTACATGAGACTGAACTGGCAAAAGAGAATTCTATGACTTTTTTCTAAAATATTAGTAATTTTCTTCTATCGTTTGTCTTCTAGATTTAAGGATTTTTGTTTTCTTTTGAGCTGTTGGGTTCAGCAATTTGTTAAAGTTTTTTTTAATTAAAACATAATTTTTTTCTCCCTTTCTGACCTCTTTGCAATTGGAAAATATTTGTGAGCATTCTTATTTTGTGGCAGAATGGTTATTTGCATAAGTTCAATAATAGTTGTATCTGTTACCTTGCATCAGAAATTGAATTCTTACGGGACTTTGTGCAAATAACAGAACAAATTGAGATTAACCCAATTTTTTTTCCCAAATAAGTTAGTTTATACCATTCTTTAATAAAAGGGGGAATGGAGAGAGAGGGAAAAAATATTTCAGAAGAAAATTACAATGTACTTGTCACTAGATTCTAGCTTTGTCCGTATTTTAAGATCTTTTGTGGATCAATAAAATGTGGGGAAAAAGCGTAGTGTGGAAGGTAGGGAGGGGAAAGGGGAAGAAAAAAAATGGGTAAAAAAATTATGCTTAATTGACAAAAATGAGAAGCTATCTGCTGATGATAATGTATACTATACTATATAGTATATCTTTGGCTTGACCGACATGTGTGATTTTTGTGTTGGAAAAAGAAATGTATACTGTAAAGATATGTGATAACATGTATATTAAAATAAATAAATAAGAAAAATAAATATATAGGTTTGAAACCATTTGGATGTCAACTTAAGTTCCACTTTCACTACTCACAAGCCATGTGGCCTTAAACAAATGATTTAACCTCTCTGCACATGTCCTTAGTTAATAGAATTATATTCAGGATAAAGTGAGAATTTATAAGACTGCCTAAGCCTGATAACAAAAACATAACAGTTATAAAAACAGTAGTGTTTTATTTATCTAATAAGACCATTGGCAGTGCTTTATTACTGATGTAGGTAGCAGAAAAGCTGTTACTCTGTTGAAAATCGTAGTAGCACTGAGGAAACATTTGTATCAGGAGATGTGTCACTTTGCTTTGGAAAATACCTTGAAGGGTCCTTTGAGAGTGAAGAGTGAGTTTCTCCAGGGCTTATTCTGTAAAGAAAAGGATGAATTACTTTGCAAAACAATTGGGTGAAAAGGCATGAGATGGAAGAGAAAGACAGGGGAAGGGGCTGGAGCTAAGGGTGAAAATGAGAAGTTGACAATATTTCTGCAGAAGCTGTTTGGTGCCAGGTTGGCCCAATTTGACATCAGAGCTTAGAGGCAGAACCAGCGACATTCCAGGAGAGTGTACACACGTGAGGACAGAAGTCTGACGGTCTTTTCTCATCTCCAAAATCCTTTCCTGAGGGCCTGGAAGGAGTTACGTGCACAGATATTAACAGGCAATTTTGATAGCAGGACACTTCCTACATCCTGTCCCTGGCATAGTATCAAAAATGTTACTGGTTTGTAGAAGGTGTTTTTTTTTTTTTTTCCCCCTTTATTCATGATAGATTGTTTGCACATGCATATGAGAGTGAGAGAGAGATGGTACCCTCCACGTGGTGTGGTCATGCTGAGATCCCCTTCCCTTCAATCTTCAAGTCCTTCCAGTCTATCCAGCCTGGAGAATCCACTCACATGTGGGATTTGTGTATCTCAGGGCAACCGGGTTGGAGACTTCAGGTCCCGGTTGCTACGTGGAGTCTGCTTTCTCTCAAGCAGCACTTTAATGCTGTGCCATAGAGTTGACCCTACACAGGGTATTCATTATTATTATTTTTAAAGAGATTTTTGCCATAGGGCACATGCACTCATCGGTGAGACAGAGAGACAGAAAGCGAGAAATTAACCCCTGTGGGGATGGCCACACAGCAATCCCTTCTTCTCCATTCTCCTCTCAGGATTTTGGGCATGCACACATATGCACCCAGCATGAGTTTTAAGCTGCTGGATCCAGGACTTAAACCATAGTCAACTACGTAGGACTCCAGAAACATAACCACTATGCTATCTGCTGGTCCCAATATTTATTATTATTAAATTACTTAAACTCTTCTCTACGGACAGGGACTAGAGGACTTAAGGAGTAAGAGACTCAATAAGAAGCGAATTGCTTTGACAGATAACTCTTTGCGTGATCTCTTGGTAAATTCGGCATCATATGCATGGAGGATCTGATTCATGAAATCTAAACTGTTGGAAAATGCTTTAAAGAAGCAAATAACTTCCTGACTCAGTTCTTGAGGATGGAATTTCTTTTCTAAGTTCTGATGAATATGGAAAGTTAGCCAAGCAGAGGTGGGCATGGTGGTGTGGGGCAGCAGCCCACCACATCCAAGGAGACAGCTTGAGCAAAGGGGAAGGTGAGAAGCTTCTCAGTGTGGGTGAACTGTGAGTAACAGAGAGCTGCTGGAGTTAGACTGGAAAGGATGGGCTAGAACAGTCGCCAATAGTGTGCTCGTGGTAGGTCTAATTACCACACTCAACCCTGTGGATTAGGACTAGTGTGAGGAACATTTTCACTGCTTCAGGGGAATGCAGAGACTTCTCCACAAAGTTAGATTTATTCAGTGGAAGAAATTGAGCATTTTTATCAGGTTATATAATGCATATGTGTAGTTTTTTTGTTTGTTTGTTTGTTTGTTTGCTTTTGCTATAAGGCACATGAGCTCATCAGAGAGAGAGAGAGAGAGAGAGAGAGAGAGAGATAGAGGAATCATTCCCACCCCAGGGAGATGACCACAGTACAATTTCTTCTTGGGATTTTGGGCATGCATACACACACACCCAGCAAGTGTTTCAAGCTACTGAGTCCGGGACTCAAACTGTGAAGTTGGCTTTATGGAATCCAACCATCTTAAAATCTGTGGCATCTACTGGCACTTTTGTTAATTTACAGTTTTGGCAGAAAGCACATGTGCTAGAGAGAGAGATGTGAGAAAGCACTCCCCACAGGCATTGGTCTTCCATTCTTCCCTCCTTTCAGGATTTTGGGCATTCACGCACACATGCTTAGCATTTTCTCACGTTGATCCAGGACTGGAACCTCAGGTCAGCTGTGCTGAATCCAGATGCCTTGACCATCATGCCACAGGTTAGCCCTGAGTGTGCAGTTTTAAAAGATTTTTAAATGATAGTTTCTTCAGCTGTGTGGAGAGTGGATTTAAAGGAGACAAAAACCAGAGGCGGGAAGACCAGTAAAGGTTAATGCTCTCATTTTGAGGAGAGGTGATGAAGGCCTGACCTAGGGCTCGGGTGGTAGGGATGGTGGGAGTAGGAGAGATATTTAAAAGACATTTATAAATCAAACCAGCACGACTCAGTGATTGGACATAGAAAGGAGGGTGAGGACTGAATATCACCATTCCCTTCCAGACCATGCCACGCTGGTACAGTGAGTTTCTGCATGTTTCCGAGGGGCGGAGGCCACTAGTTACTGGCTCGCATTCATTTCTCTCTACTTCAAATGGCAGAAAGATGGAGGAAGGCAGCCAAGTTATCTTCATAGAAGGACAGATGCCTTCAAGGTTAAACAGTGTTGGAAAAAGTGAATAGAAATTCTTTCGTGAGAGGGACAGAATGCAAAGCACAGTGTTGCAGGGTGGGCGAAGGGTCAGCACATAGGAAGGATGTTATGAAATCCAGCAGTGGCCCAGGAGAGATGTCATTCATGTACACGAGGCTTGCCCTGGTACTCCACACGATCAACAGGTATGCCTTCTTCCCTCTCATCCCCACACCTCCATCTCTTTAATCTTATAAAGAATTGGAAGTAGCACTAGATTCTGGCCACGGGTGGTAGCTCAGATGAGTCTCAGTTGCAAGAGCAACCATGAAACTTTTGCTACCTTTGAAAAAACTGGCTAAACTGTATTTCGTTGAAACAACTTGTGAAATCATGCAGCTTTTACTATTGAGGCACAAACCACACCATCGAGGGTAATCAAATGGTATATTGAAAAAAGAAGCTTCCCACATAGAGACACATGGTGAATTAGTTGAAGAACTGGAATTCAAATTGCAGATTTTCTAACCATGGGTTATGCTCAATAGAAACTAATACTAATATCACAAATTGAAATGCTGAAACCTTCTAACTAGGAGCTGGTAAATGTGCAACAAAGTTTTCAGAGAACTGCTGAGAAAAGACTTCTTGAACAATAATAAAACAAGACCCCTGAGTCTTGATTCTACTTGACCCTGGGAAAAAAGTATATTTGAAATGTCAAAATCAGTCAGAAATGAACTTGAATTTTGGAAGACTGAATGACGTGTTGTTCATGCTGGAAATTAATTTCAGTAGAAACACAGAATGAAAATAAGATTAAGAGGCCGTGCAGATGAGGCTGCAGAAACCAACTTGTTCTTAAGTGAATAACATGCTTTTGAATTTGACAGCCCATAGTTAAATGGAAATATTTTTTAAAAAATTCTTCACAGTTTGCATTTAAGGGGGCATTACAGGGCAGAAGGCAGACTTGTGTTATCCTTTCTGAAACGATGACATGCCCAATCGTGCTTATCACTTTAAAGTGCTTAATACTGTTATGAGGTGGTGAGAGATAAATGACTTTCAGTTACATTTACTTTTAGACAATAAATAGTGCACTTAATGGGAATGGGCTGCTAAAATTTCATGAAGTAACAAATTCATCAGGGATATTTACACTGAGTACCCATATATGTGAAAGATTCTATGGTGTGGGTGCAGTGGGCATTTTGGTTGCCTATGCTGTATCAATTCCCTTTCTTCCACACTTCTTTCTAATAGTACCTGGATTTCTCCTTGGCAAACCCCTGGATGTCATTCTCTCTAGAAAGTCCAAGAGACAGGCTTGATACAGTCATTGACAATATCTTCATTTTTAGGGCAAAGAAATGACTCATAGCACAGCCCCATGGAGTTTCACACCTGTTTCCTGAGATGGGAAGAAGAGGGGTGTGGGTAAGAAATGAAAGAAGCTAGAAAGGAAGGACATATACAAGCATGAGTCTGGGTAGGAGTGACCGTCGGGTGCTGGCTGTTCCACAGTTCCCATAAGCTTGGGCTGTTTCTGCTGCTTTTCCTGGTGCAGTCATGTCTCTGCCTCAGTCAGGATAGTGGTAGCTGTAGAAGTACTGTTAGTTAAAAAGCAACAACAAACGGGCCAGCAGGTGGTTAGGTGGTTGGGGTGCTCAGTTACCTACCATGTGGCCAACTGCAGTTTAAGCCTTGGACCTAGCAGCTTGCTTTCTCAGTTTCCCTCTCTGTCTCTCTCTCTAGTGAGCTCATGTGCCAGCAAATTTAAAAAAAATGATAATAAATGAATAAAATAAAATAAATAATTCTTAAAAAAAAAAAACCCACCAAAACCAAAAAACTAAACCAAACCATAACAACACAAAAAACCCAGCTCCATAATGATAAAACAGAAACCAGAAAATACCAAAAAATGTAGTTAGGAACAATCACCTAGAAGGAAAGGCTGCAATTTTATATGATATTACTAGTTTTTCAAACATTTATCAGATATAAAAAATGTTCTCTCTGGAAAAATGTGGAGATAAAAGCTTTTATTGTCCTCAAGTGCAAAATGATTCTGATTTAATGTTTTTGTAGAATATCATTGTAGGTTCTTTTTTCAAAAGAAATTCTGGTGCTGAAGAAATTTTCCTAGAGAAAATTCCCTTGATGTGATAGAGCCTTTGCGCATCCTCTAGGGAAGTTCTCCCAGAGTTCGCAGAACAGAAGGGTTCCTGGATGAAGATGCTCACACCATGTAGCTCATGGGCTCAAGCTAGAACAAGCAGTGAGTAGAAAACGAGAAGAGACCTGAAGCGAGCGCACACTGGAGGAGGTGGAGGGACTCCATACTAGATCCTGTGTTATACAATTGTTCATACAGCCTGTCTCTCATCTTTCCCTCTCAATCTCCCTATCTCCCTTTTCCTTCCTTCTTTCTCCTTCACCATCAGCTTTTTTTCCCCCCTAGTGGTGCTGTGTGGTTTCCAGGGCCAGAGCGTGAGTAGGGGGACTTAGCAAGATGAAGCATTTGTTCCACTGGAGAGTCATAGAGGCAAGCATACCTGACCACAGCTGTGGCTCATCGGTTAATTTGCTATTCTATCTTTAACAGGTTTTATTGATCGTCAGTTACCTATTTTAACACATCTTGCAAGTTTTCTCTCACAAGCTACTCGCTTATTCACTGTCTTTACTCAGCATATTTTAGGTGTTTTATTCATCGTATTTGTTTTGCATGTCTGCTACAGTAAAACTGCATATTCTAAATAGTAAGCACACATTACAGGTAAAAGCTTTGCCTGACCCATGTGGAGAGCCAATCACCATTCTCACCACCACCTACAGTAAAGGAATTAAGTAAAACAAACTAAAAATGTGGTATATATCTTCGAGTATCTTAGACACTAAGAAGAGCTACCTTGACTACTGCTGCTACTATCTTTCATTGAGTGTTTACTCTTAGCAAAATGCTTGAGATCCTGTGTCAGGCCCAATATTCATAGTAAGCCCATGAGGTTCATTATATCAGGTCAACACGTAAGACAAGGAGGCTCAGAGAAGAAAGACGACCTGTCAGGGTCAAGTCAAAGAGAGAGCAGAGGAAGGAAGGAACTCTAAATCCTTTAACCCACTGTGGTCATTGGCTTAGGGTCTTCCATTCCCAAAGACCCCTGAGGGACTTCAGGTGTTCTACTCTTTGGTGTCCTTGTCCCACTTTCTACATCTATGACTAATACACATCTGTGAGCTCTCCCAGGAGCCTCCAGGAAGGCTTATTTCTTATGTGATCATTTAAATTATGATGTAGTATTAAAATCCAGGGCACATATGAGATAAATTACCATGGATTTCTTTCTCTCTTTCTTTTTTTTTTTTTTTTGAGAAAGAGATTTTTGCCATAGGGTACATGTGCTTGCCTGAGCGACAGAGAGAGAAGAGAGACAGAAAGTGAGAAATCACCCCCTGGGGTGGCCACACTGCAATTCCTTCTCCTGCAGTCTCCTCTGGGGATTTTGAGCATGCACGCGTGCACACACACACACACACATGCCTGGCATGAGTTTTAAGCTGCCGGGTCCAGGACTTGAACCATGGTTGACTACACGGGAGTCCAGCGATGTAACCATTCCACCACCTGCTGGTCCCAACATGGACTTCTTATATAAGTAAATCAAAGATGGGCATGATACACTTGGTTGCATAGTGGGTGTTAAGTGGGTTGTGAAAACTATGTGAGAAGGAATGACAGAATTATTTAGTCAAAAAAGAAAAAGCAAGGGCAGTTGGAGAAAGGCAGCATAAAAGTCATGGGCGACAGCACCCTTCCAATGAAGATAACGAATAAACTTTTTCTGAGCCTTATGAGGCAGCCACTGTACATACAGTCATACAGCACAGACACTCTCATTTTATAATGCTTTACTCTATTGTGCTCTGCAAATATTGTGGATTTCACAAGTCAAAAGCTTGAGTTAAGATATGTACATTGTTTATTAGACACAATTCTATTGCACACTTACTAGATTATAGGACAAACAACTTTTATGTACATTGAGAAACTGAAAAAAAAATCTGTGTGACTTGCTTCATTCCAATCTTCATTTATGTGATGGTCTGGGACTGAACAGCATCTTTGAGATATGCCTGTATATGATTTCAAATCCTCAGAACTACTTTTAAAGAAGGATATTACGAGGCCAGTAGGTGGCATAGTGGTTAAGGTGCTGTATACTCCCACATGGCGGACCATGGTTGGAGTCCTGGACTTGGTGGCTTGCTTTCTCACTTTCCCTCTCTCTCTGGTCAAATTACAATAAATGACTGAATAAATAAAATTAAAAACAAAAGAGGTATAGTACACAGGGGAAAATGAGGCTCAGGCTGGTTAACAAGGTGCTCCAAGTCACTCTGCTAGAAGCAGTGGGACCAGATTTCAGTCCCAGGTTGTGGTTGTTCTATCTTACCAACCTTCTCAGTATGACATACATGGAAGAGAGAATGTGATGGCTACAAGGCAAGTTAGAGGTCTGTAAAGCAATTTTTGCTGTGTCCCTTTTATAAAGGAGCCAATGGAAGTCTTTGAAAACAGGAAATCAGAATGACTAGTCTCTGAGAAGGAAAAATACTCAAATAAACATAAAGGAATCAATCTTTGCTTATCCAAAATTAACTGTGTTCAGGCTCGCACCTGGAGTGTTTGAAATGCCTTTGTGTGGGGGTGCTGGTAAGAGGGTGGGTTAGAAATGTCATTAGCTGGATTTATTATGACTTGACCTCTGTACAGACACGGGTCTCAGGTCAGACTGCTGTTTGATAAATATTCTGTGCTCTCTCATTCATGATCTAAAGCGTTGAGAATCTCAAGCTAAATATATCCTTCTGTGCTGAAAATACAGATCTTATTATCTTTGCATTCATGGACATCAAGTTTTGTAGAACATAGTTTAATTATAAAATGCCATAGAACATGATTAGAGAAGCTAGTAATATTTATCAGTTGTATCTACATTTCAGATTGCTTAACTACTAAAACTGAATTCAGCAGAATGCCTTTCTTCCTTTTTTTTTTTTTGGGTCTTGAATTACATCCTCCCCAACCCTGCCACCCTCCTGACTATAATGTCTTAGTTTAACTTCTGATGTTATTATAATTGATAGCTCTAAACTGCAGCTGTTTTTGACAAGCTTAAATGAGATTTAAAAAATCCTTTCTGGCAGTTTATAAATCTAAACATATTGTGAAGTTGCATTCACCCACAGGTTTCAACGTGAGTTAGTGGTGGAACTGGATTATAAATGAGACAGGGAACATGAAGAACTGTTGTGAATTTGTATCCACAGAAAACTGGGTCTCCATTTTCATTTCTGTCAAAGAGAATGTCCTAATTTAGCACCATAAAGCAACATTAATCATTGAAGGCAGCAACTTTTAATTGGCATATCTAATTGGTCAATATATTTAGCTAACTAAGAACATAATTTCCCATTAAATTATGTTGAAAAGTTTGTCAGGAAGTTTTATTATTTAAAATTTGGCATTTCAAGCTATATTATTAAATTTAATAGGTATGGTGGAAAATTGCAAACTGCTACTTTTGAAATGTTCAGACTAAAGGAATAACTCCTGAATTTCGATGGCTTCACTGAGGGTAGAAACAGTACCAGGACTAATTTCTGATGAAAGTGACTCTCAGCCCATTTCTGTGCAAAGGCGTGGTAATCTCCATAAGGTCATGAGTCCTGGTTAGGCACCTTGGAACGACCCTTTAAAGCTTACTGAATGAGGGACCAGCAGGTGGCATGGTGGTTAAGGTGCTGGACACTCCCATATGGCTGACGACGGTTCGAGTCCTGGACCTGGTGGCTTCCTTTCTCACTTTCCCTCTCTCTCTCTCCGTGTCTCTCTCGGGTCAAATTAAAATAAATGAAGGCATAAATAAAAATTAAAATAAATAATTAAAAAAAAAGCTTACTGAATGAGCCTTGCTAGGAAATACAATTTTCATCTCCTGATGACCAGCTCTCAAAGAGGTGCCATGAGGACCCCAGCCCATTGAGTCCCCTGACTCAGAAAGAAGCCAAATCATGAGGGGTTGAGGGTGTTGACCCTCATGGAATTATACCCTCTGAAGTTATCTCAGATGCTCTGTTCTTGCTGGGGCATTAAGTAGCCATGAGATAGACACTGTCAAATTTACACCCACTAGGAAGTATTTGCTGGAGTAACATTGCAATGACATGAAGTGTCCAGTGGATGGAGCCCATGTTGCATTTTGTTATCAATGCAACAAAACAAGAATTGAACATTTTTTTGAAAGGCAAGAATTGAACTTTTTTTTTTTTGATGAATGGGTCTATATGCTTGTCAAATTTTAGGTGGCTCTTCAGTAACTCTGTGAGAAGTTTGCATTTTCTTTGACATGTACTAATTAGCATGAAACTGCAACCTTTTTAGTATGAAATTTGTGTTTGATGAATAACTTGCTAACGGAAAATTGAAATAACTTTATTCTTGTGTTAATGTCAAGTGAAAAGCTTTTTCCTTTAATTCAACTAGATTTCCAAGTTATTACATTTATTTCTGGGTTAAAAAAAAATAAAAGTGATAAAGAGGAAAATCTGTTTAAAATAGAATGAGAGGTGTAAAGAATGTAACATGAGGGCCAGTCAGTGGCATGGTAGTTAGGGCATCTATATTCCACGTGGCAAATGATGTCCTGAGTTCTGTGGCTTGAGAAATATTCTACGCGGGGCCAGCAGTTAGCGTAATGGCTATGTCGCTGGACTCCCACGTAGTCAACCGTGCTTCGCGTCCGGACCCGGTGGCTTAAAACTCACACCGGGTGCATGTGCGTGCGTGCCCAAGATCCTGAGAGGAGAATGGAGGAGAAGGGATTGCGGCGTGGTCATCCCCCCTGGGGGGTGATTTCTCGCTTTCTGTCTCTCTGTCTCTCTCTGTCTGTCTGGGGAGCTCACGCACCCTATAGCAAAAACCCTCTCCAAAAAAAAGAGAGAGAGAAACATGCTATGCATGTGTGTGTGCACCCCAAATCTCTTAAATAGAGAGAGATGGAAGAGAAGGAATTGTGGCAGGACCGTGCTCCATGGGGAAAGCACTCTCGCTTTCTCTGTCTGTCTCTGTCTAGTGAGAGCATAAACCCTCCGGCATTTTTTTTTTTTTTTAAAGAAAAAGGATATAACACAAATGCCAACTACGATGATACTAAGGAAAAAAGAATCAAGCAATTTTCCATATCCTTTAGTCATAAAGCCTGACATTGATATAAGTGCAGGGCATTTCAATTATTTGCTTTTTATTTCTTTTTGAGTCATTTGCAGAAAATCCTCAGTTCACTAGGCATCCAGTCCTCCATGGCTCTGTAAGTACACTTGCTCACCTGTCCCATCTCTCACCCCTCCTCACTTTGGGAACTTTCCACGGAACTCTCTGGAATCAGGATCTATCATCTATAACATTTCTAGGCCCTTCACCTCTACTCTGAAAATCCTTTTTACCTTTTTGCTCAGTGGAAACCTGGTTCTTGTGTGAGAAGCCTACTTCCCTCCTGCCCTCTGATGCGCTGCTTTCCCTCTGCACCACACAACTCTGACCACTGGGTGTGCTGTCCATGACCGGGCTCCTTTCCATCCCTGAAACCCAGCTGTAGAGTTCATCCACAGACTGTTGCACCATTGCTTTTTTGGTTGTAGTTATCTACTTCCGGTCTCTTCTCATTTTCTTAATATTTCCTTGCTCCTGCCTCACGGTTAATTTTCCCCTAAAACTCTTGTGAGGAATTTTAGTTATTTCAGTACCCAGACAGAGGGACCTTTCAACACTGTGGGCCCTTGGTATACGTAAGTGAAAGGGAGGTCCAGCGAGAGTGAGGAGCATGTGCTGGGTGCAGAGGCATGGCAAGACCTGGAAATGGTAAGGGATTTATGAACGTTGAAAACATTTCTTCTGGTCTCATGCCTTCGACGTACTCAGTGGAGTACTTGAAAAGAGACAGAACGTAGATATAGATGTTCTTAATGAATCATTTCACGTTCATTCAATGATCTTTTTGAAGACCCAACTGTGGGTCAAACATGGAGAATGTAGTAAAAACTATGATGTCTTGAGGAATGACATCCTCACTCTAAAACAACTAAGGGTCCTTCTTGAAGTTCTTCAAATACGAACTCATACAAAATACAGTCCATTCTGTGTCCAGTATTCCAGATCCTGTGTTAAATATCATAAGGGATAAAAAGTCACTGTTTGTGTTCTTTGGGGGCTTATACTAAATAAGAAGGAGTGAAAGAAGAGGCCAGAAATAATATATTCTACTTTCCTGAAAATGTGATTCTACCTTCCTGAAATTGTCTATTTAAGAAGTGTAGGAGAAGTCAATAAAACATTCACCAATAATAATTACTTAGCTGACTTATAGGTACTTATTTACCAGTCTGCAATATTAATCCATTATTGTGAGAAGGTTCTGATTAGAACTCCTTCCCCATCCTGCTGTACTCGTCAAGGTCAGTCTCTTATCTCCTTACCCTCGTCCCTCATCACATCCTGCTGGATTCCTCTGGAACGTGTCTGCATCATTTACCCACTCACTTACTTTGTAGACATTTATTGGATACCTGTGTGTTAGGCGGCACTACACTGAGAGTAGGCAGAAGAAAGGAAAAAGACATGACCCAAGGGAATGAGGAGGTCATGGTCATGGAGCGTTTTTAAATCTTCCATATTTTTGTTCTCAGTGGCTTTTTTTCCCCAGACCCCAACATGTTTGCAAATCTTCTGTCTTAAAAGTGATTTTTCTTGTGATCATGGAACCACAAATTCTCTTCCCTGCCTAATTCCAGGATTGTGCGATTCCTTTTCTTCTCTTCTCGTCCAGGTGTTCTTCAGGGCCGTCCTACGTCCATATCTCCCCCTGCTTTCTGCTGCTCACTTACTGCATTCTGGCCTCAGCTCCTGTCATTCCGCTGAATCCTCTGCCAGCCCCAGTGGCGTTTGTCCAGCCAAACACATTGGTTATTTTCCTGTCTTTATCTTTTTGGACTATTCTACTGCATTTCAGTCTTGCCTCCTTTTAAATTCTATGTGCTTGGCAATTCATGAACTTCCTCCCCCAAACTCCCTGGTTTTGCAACTTCTTCCTGCTTCCTTTGGTGGTCTCCCTGGGCCATTCCTCCTCTGCCTTTCCTCTCTTACTCCGAGCTCTGTCCTTGGCTCTTTGCTTCTCTGCCGTGCATTCAACCCTTAAGCAATCATCCACTTTTGTGGGCTTAGATTTTCCACCCTGATTTTAAAATCCTAGCATCCAGCCATGGTGGTGCAGCATTAGCTCCCGTACTGTGCAAGGCTGGAGGCCATATGGCTGACCACAGGTTTGCATGCCTGGATTGACTTGAGTACCTGGAGCACATGCAGGCCACCCAGATGATGAGGAACTGGGGGACTGGAGGACCAGAATAAGGGGACCATAGTGTGATGAGACCCTGTCAAGATGCTCCCCTCTCTCTCACTCTCTCACCCACACACATATGCACATGCTATTACAAAAGAAAATAACAACAAAAGAAAGTAAAAAAGATCCTGGGTTGTATATCAAACTGCTTGCTGCACATATCTTCTTGTATATCAAAGTATGAGATGTTTATATTGACTTGATGCCTCAGATAGCTAAACTGGATGTATTGAAACCAGAGCCCATTATTCTCGCCCATTCTACCCCAAACCTGTTCCTTCTCCACCATCTGATTACCTTCCTCTCTCCTCCTCTTCCCCACATTCCATCAGTCACCAAGCTCTGCTGATTCTCTATTTATTTCCCAAGTTGGCCCCCTCCCCTGTGTCTCTGTGATCATTGCTCTGGTCCAGGCCACCACCATCCCTTGCTTAGATCACTGGCAGATTTCAGCTAAGCCGTGCTGTGCCATGCCCTCAGGTACTGTTGAGCCGTTTACCTGAAGTGTCCTTCCTAAACTGGTAGGCTTATTCATCTTTTGAGGCTTACTCAAGCATCCTCGTCTCAAGATAGGGTTTTCTGATCTGTGCAAACTTTCATTTTATTCTACTCATTTAAAAATAATGATTTATATGATTTATATGTCTTGTAAATTATGCCAGTAGACAGTGAATTCTGTGAGGAGAGGGATCATGCTTTATTCACCTCTGCTCTCCTGATACGTAACTCAGTGTCTGGTGTATAATACATGTTTTAGTCCATTATTCCATGGCTAAAAGAGATACCTGAGACTGGACGATTTATTATAAAAAAGGGGGGGGGAATTTATTGACTGAGGCCGAGAGTCTGGCGCCAGCCGAGGCTAC
>NW_006159897.1:1578712-1579857 GCF_000334495.1 Tupaia belangeri chinensis | reverse complement strand
GGAGTACAGAGGGAGGCAGGAAGGTGGGTGCCCGCAGAGAGTGAACGAATTGTGAGCAGCTCCTAACAACCAGCTCTTGTGAGAACTAACCCCTTTTTATAAGAGTTTGAACTCACTGGGGCTCAGGAAACAGCAAAAATCTATTTATGAGAATGTTGCTTCCATGACGGAATCACCGTCATTCAGTCCCCATACACTAGGTCTAACCACCTCCCAACACAAATTCTAAAACATAAAACTGTGGGGGACAAACCATTATTCAAATCACAGCAGTAGGCGTTGAACCTAAATGCAGCTAAGATTTCCCCATTCTGTTGCAATTGCAAGCTCAGTAAACCAGCATGTCTGGCCCTTCTCACTTAGAACAAACATTGCCCAAGTGCTTCCTGTATATGAGCAGCATGCGAGAAGGATCACCCTGTGCTCTGGGCACTACAAGTGGGTTACCATGGCCCGAGTGTGGTATAGGAGAACACAATGGAGCAATATTCCAGGCAAGATCACGAGGGTCACACACACAATGACTTTGTTCAGAAAGAACCTTTGGTGGCAGAGTGAAAAAGGATGATTGGGGGCAAGATTGCAAGCAGAGAAGTCTTTCGAAAAAGCAAATTCATTATTTGGGCCTACTTGACTTGCACCAACTTCACAGTAGCAGATTGTTGCTTTAAAGTATTTATCAAATTGTATTAACTTATGCATTCATTCCACAATCCTTATTAGTGACTATTAGATGCCAAATATTATACATACAGTATTTTGGGAGCCCAGAGTTAAATATATTGTTCTTAATCTCTAGTGGTTGTACTGGACACAGTCAAGAGCAAATGACTCAGAATCAGTGCTGTGGAAGGGTGAGCACAGACTGCTTATGGACGTAAGAGGGAAATGACCTCTCAGATGAGAGTCAGGGGAGGGAGGCAGAGAAGGAGGTCCAGAGTGGAGGCTCTGAGCTGAATTTTAAAGGATGAGTAAGAATTAGCCTCTTGAATCAGCCAGAGGCCTGTCGGACCACTCCAGGCAGTGGGAAAAGCTTGTGCAAAGGCCCAATGAGACAACCGCATTTCTTTCTTCCTTTCTTTCTTTCTTTCTTTCTTTCTTTCTTTCTTTCTTTCTTTCTTTCTTTCTTTCTTTCTTTCTTTCTT
>NW_006159897.1:1560004-1578605 GCF_000334495.1 Tupaia belangeri chinensis | reverse complement strand
AGAGAGACAGAGAGACAGAGAGACAGAGAGACAGAAAGTGAGAAATCACCCCCTAAGGGAGATGGCTACACCGCAATCCCTTCTCCTCCATTCTCCTCTTGGGCAAGCATGCACACGGCATGAGTTTAAGCCACTGAGTCCGGGACTCGAACCACGGTTGTCTACATTGGAGTCCAGCAACATAGCCATTACGCCAACTGCTGGTCCCAGAGACAACTGAATTTCTAGTGAACAGAATCTATGCTGCAACTAGAGATAAGACCAGGGATGAAATAGAAGGGATAAATAGGCACCCCTTGCTAATTTTAATTTTATTTTGAAGGTGCTGTCACAGAAGAAAGTAGACTTCTGATGCATTTTTTTAAAGAATTATTTTTATTTAACTTTATTTATTTATTAATTTATTTTATATTAATTTGATACATTAATTTGACCAGAGAGGAACAGAGAGTGTGAGCGAGAGAGAGAGAGAGAGAGAGAAAGCCAGAAAGCAAGCCACCCTGTCCAGGACTTGAACCACAGTCGGCCATGTGGGAGTCTAGAACCCTTAACCACTCTGCCACCTGCTGGCTCCCTGACTCATTTTTATTACTAGATTAAATAGAATAGGGTAATAGCTATGCCACATATTTAAGAAACTGAAATATAAATGGTAAGACAAGATAATGAAAAACTTATCAGAGCTTTTTGGTAGACTATACTTTTAGAGAAGGAAGTTTTTCTAATTACCCACCCATATTGCTTGGTTTAGATCTGTTTCTGGCTCATACTCAAAAATTGAATCCAAGAAATCCTGCAATTTCCCAGAGGGTCAATAGTTCCTGTAATAACTGCTCTCATGGCATTTCCTGGATATGACACACTTTCTTGTCCCATACTCACTGATTTATTAGTCAAAGATTTTCTTCAGCTTTTCCTCACCTTGAGCTCTCAGACTACCATGCAATGTACATCAATGTCTAACACATCACTGAGAATGACTGGCCTAGAGAGAGTAAGGGGGTCTCTAACGTGACATTTCCTGCAGGCCGTACTGTCTTCTCCCATATGAATAGATTTGGTCCAAGTTTTTTTTCTTATTTTCTTTACTTGAGAATGACGTGGGTTCCTCAGAAAGAGTACCATGTCCCTTGAACCAAAGTAATTACTCACTCAGTGAGAGTAGACGGGGAGTCTCTAACTGTTACATACTTCTGCCTTTGGGCTGAGAGACGTGGCCTTGTCATCATAGAGTAAAGGGGAAAAAATTTATTTTTGGAATTGAATAGTTGTGCAGCATCCTGAGTATGATTTTTTTTTTCTGTATTGTGTTTTATGATTGCTATTGAATATATGTATATTACATACAATGTATATTAAAATGTATACATACTTTAAACAAATTTCCTGAGGGGGGACCAGCAGTTAGCGTAATAGCTATGTTGTTGGATTCCCATGTAGCTGACTGTGGTTCGAGTCCTGGACCTGGTGGCTTAAACTCATGCTAGGCATTGGTGAGTGTGTGCCCAAGATCCCAAGAGGAGAATGGAGGAGAAGGGATTGCTGCGTGGCCATCCCCCTTGGGGGATGATTTCTCGCTTTCTGTCTCTCTGTCTCTCTCTGTCTTTCTGGCGAGTGCATGCACCTTATAGCAAAAACCTCTCAAAAAAAGGGGAAAAAAATTGCCTGAGGGCACATGTGCTTGCCAGAAAAAGATAGAGAGAGAGCAGGAGAGAGAGGGAGAAAACACTCCCCCTGGGCACGGTTACACTGCAACCCCTTCTCCATTTTTCCATCCTGTTGGGATTTGGGGTGTGCACGCACATGCACCAAACATTTTTTGTTGTATGTATTTATTTATTTATTTAGGTCTGGAAATGTATTTATCTATTTATTTTTATTTTAAATTTATTTATTTGCATTTATTCACTGTACATCATTACAGTATACAAAGTGAGATTTTCCATCCAGAATACTGTATATTGGCTCAATCAAAGGTATTACCATACGTGCTATCATCAACAAATAACTCTCCATTTCTTGTTGCTTATATGTTTCGGCCCCACCCTTGGTCCCTCCCTCTCACCCTCTGCCGTGCCCATATACCATTTCCTTGCTTTGGAACCTTATTGACATTTTACTTTTTTCAGAATCCTGTCTAATCAGCAGTTTTTCTTCCAGTACTCTATAGAAGAGGCAATGCGTTACTATGGAAAGAGCATAGATATTCAATTCAAACAAAAGCACATTCAAACACTGATATAACATCTATAAGACATTGCAAAAGGAACCTAACCTTTCAGGTCTTGTTTATGCAACAATAAAACATTGTCTATTTGTGCAGTGAAGAATTAACTCAGCAGGTCTGCACTGTCTAAACCCTAACTTTCACAGAAGGTTTGGCCTTTGCTCCACTCCTGGGAGATGGCCTCTGCCTAGTAAGAGCATTTTTGTTTACCTGAGGCCTTGAGCTGCATGAACTAGTTTATATTAACACACGGCTCTCCAGGCTGACAGGTGGCTCTCCTGCTTTTACCGTCTGGAACACTGAGGCTGCATCTCCTTGGACACACTTGATACCTGTATGTTCTTTGACCGCGCTGTCTTGATTGTCTAGACCATCCTGGCTTTCTCTTTCGCCCAGACAACATCCATGTACTGAAGTCCTCTCTTCTCCATGCGCCTCCTCTGACGACTCCAATCTAGACTAATTTTTTTATTTGCTCAATTTTATTGTACTTGTAGCTGTTAATACAAGCTGTATGAGACTTTATGCATCAATATTGGATCTCTAAGTAGATTATGAAAACCTTGAGATCATGGAATATGCTTGATTTTCTTGCCCCCCCCCTTAGGAAATGGCTTAGTAAATGTTGCTTTATGGATTTATTCATAGCTTCATATTTTGAGCTCAAAAACTCTCAAGAGTATGTAACATTAACTTAGGTTGAATGTGTTACCCATGTGCTGCATTACTTAAGTACTTTTTTTTTTTATTTTGGAGAGGTTTTTGCTATAGGGCGTGTGCGCTCACCAGAAAGATAGAGAGACAGAAAACGAAAAATCATTCCCCAGGAGAGATGGCCAGGCTGCAATCCCTTCTCCATTTTCCTCTTGGGATCTTGGGCATGCACACACACGCACCCAGCATGAGTTTAAGCCACTGGATCCAGGACTCGAACTGTTGTCGACTGTGTGGGAGTCCAGCGACATAGCCATTATGCCAGCTGCTGGTCCCGAGTACTTTTAATGTCTAGGTTTTTTTTTTTTTTTTTTCCACATACTTTTTCCCTCTTATGCTGTGGTATACACACAGGTGTTAGCAGCAACAAAGACACCTTGCCTACTTTTCTTCACTCCCACTGCTCTAGATGTCTTGAGTCGCTCATACACTGCCCGTGCAGGCATGTGCACCCTGTGTGAGCCAGATGGGCCACTGTGGACAAGCACATATTGCAATTTATTGAAGAGTCTCACTCCTTAGGGCGTAGCTATTAAAGGCCTTTTGTTCACCAAAAACTGTCTTCTAACTGGGCCATGTTGAATTCCTTTACACTGGGGAACAGTTCATTTAATTTTAACTTGGTCAGATTTCTGTACTTTCTATGATTTTTTTTTAAATATTTTTTTCCATGATAGACAAAGAGAAAGAGAGAGAGGGAGGATTGGAGAGACACACCTGTGACAGGGTCCTCACGCTGCAGTCCACCCTCAGTCTCAGCCAGTCTGGGTCATGTGTACAGGCACCTGGTGTGTACCGGGAGGTCCCAGAACTGGACCCAGGACTTTACCATGTGGGTCCAGGCATTACCCACTGCGCTGCCACCAGGTTTTACTCAAGATGGGCACTAGGTTCTTACACTTGTCCTTTGTGAAACAATGTAGCAATGTAGCATGGTGGTTTGGCATTGAGCAGATCCAACTTCTTCACTTAATAGTTCGGCGACTCTGGGTGGGTTGTTTATGCACTCTTGGTCTCACTGTTTACCTCTGTAAAATGAGGTTATTGATAACTGATATGTATGATTACTGGAAGTAAATAAAATAAAGCATGTAAAGCACGAGCACAGCACCCGGCACAGGAGAAACAGTAAATGGTGCTCACATTCTTTAGTAGACTAGGGAAATAAATGTGTTTGACGCGTTCTGTCTTAAATAGACTTTTTGCCCTAATTCATTTTGAAGTTATATATTTACTAATGCTGGGCTTTGTGATGCTAATGCTAATATTGGACTGGTAAAGCCCTCTGAACTTTTTTATGGAGAAAATTTAGTAAGTCGATCAGATCTGAAGAATATTGATGAATGACAGTTGGGGACTTTGTTTTTTGTTTTGTCATGGTGCACGTGAACAGATACATTTTTCAAATTTTATCCAAACCAAAAGATATGGGCTTTTTCTTCTTATATTCTATCGCTTTAGGTCAAGAACATGATACTCTTGTGCATATATATGTATATATATGTTATATATATGTATACACACAACACATATGTGTATATATACATATATGTATATGTGTATACAAAAATCATTATATATTGCATATATATTATATGTATGCATGATGTTCTTGTGCATATATATATATATATGTATATGTTTACAAAATCATTAGAGTCATATATTCTAAATGACAGTTAGTGAGGGGCTATGTACAAACCAACTATAGTAGATTTATGATGAAGAGTGGCCGAATCAGTCTGGATTTTGATAAACCACCCTTCCAGCACCTACTCGGATATGGCTTCCTACAACTCCCCAACACTATCCACTCTAATGGGTTTCCTTACTGACTATTTGCTAGTTGCATTGCACCCCATGGTATTTTTACTTACATTTTCTTATTTACTATATTTTCTGCATTTATCCAACATCCACAGATCAGTCTAGGTACAGTTTAAGTACTATACCTACAGTACTATGGTGAAATACTACTAGTAGCATAAAGCTATTCTTGATTTTATTTTTAGCTCACATTAGCTTTTTGTCTGGACTTATGGAATTGATTCTATTAGATTGTTGGGAAAGTCATAATGTAGTTTTCTACATTTTTCTATGTGAAAATGTGTCCTGACTTTCCTGACAACCCAGTATATATAGGGTAATCAAACAGCAGAGAAGGTCATTTCCTGGGGAACCTTCACATTGGTCACGGTTGTAAGGATACTATCCTCCATGATCTGTAGTCTTCTGGGCTATCTAACAGCACAACGATGATATGGGAATGTAACATTTACTGAGTACTCACTACATGATGGGCACCATGCAGAACTTTTTTTGATACATTATTTTACTTATATTTTGGAACAGTTCCATGAGGCAGCTATACTATTATTATCCTTATTTTATTTTATTTTTTATCTTATTTTATTCTTATTTTTTTGAGAGGTTTTCACTATAGGGCGTGTGCGCTCGCCAGACAGAGAGAGACATAGAGACAGAAAGCGAGAAATCACCCCCCAGAGGGGATGGTCACGCCACAATCCCTTCTCCTCCATTCTCTTCTCGGGATCTTGGGCATGCATGTACATGCGCCCGTCGTGAGTTCTAAGCCACCAGGTCCGGGACGTGAACCACAGTCGACTACGTGAGAATCCAGCGACATAGCCATTACGCTAACTGCTGGTTCCCTATACTTATTTTATAGGTGGGATAATAACACTAATAGTTACCTCATAGGACTGGGATGCTATCAGATGTTCAGTGATCTTACAATTGCCCAAGTCCAGATCTAGTAAATGACAGACTCTGAATTTGAAACAAGTTGGCTTGGGAGGTCACCAGAGACAGGGTTCTTTTCATCACTTTTGGATTTTAAAAAATATTTTAGGAAACAAAAAATTTCCTTTTTGTCAACAATAACAGGAGTTTCCTGGCTTATACCAATCATTTTTTTATCAATAAGTTGCCTTAGATAACTGTTAAACTTTTCAAGGTGTAGTTCCTTCAATTCATTTCAAACTTCTATAGGAAAAGACCCACTTTAATACCTCACAGTGATTAGTACCTTGAAAACAATAACTAAAAAATTGCTTGCTACCTTTTTTTTTTTTTTTTTGCCCTGTATTGATTTATTAGGTCCACTTTGGATATCCTGTTTACCAAGCTGGGGTTATGGGCTGATCCTAATTCCAGATTGGTGAAGTCCTCTGTATGGGCTTTGTGTGACTAGAGAAGTCATCTCAAACTACCACTGTGGCAGTTATAGATGATACAGTGCCAATTAAGGGATATATCTAAGTATCTAAATATATTTTTGCTTAATGGTATAAGAAATTCTCTGAAAATTCTTTTTGCCTGAATTGAAAAAAATTTCTAAGAAATAAGGACATTTCTGATGCTAGCTGTGAGAAGTGACTTCTTAATCTTAAATATTACCAAAGGATCCACATCATACAATCTATGATTCCGTGAGTGTTTGTAATTTTTAAAGGGAAATTTAGTTATTATACAGAATAGAAAATACTTTCTATAAAATATCTAGCCTCACAGTACACAGTCAGCTGTTAGCTTCTCTTTTACTTCTGCCTACCATATCTAGGAAGCCAATAAGAAAGCTCATTGTGTGTAGAAATCATTTTCCCAATGGATCAAGATGGTAAGTTACTAGGATTACGAGAAGTTTTCCTCTGATTGAATGACTGAAGTTGAAAAGAATTCTGAGGTTGTGTCCAGGCTAAGAGAAAAGGAAAGTTATAATCGACTAGTGTTTTCCTAACACCTGTGTAGGAGGGAGAGTGGCGGCATGTATGCTAAACAATTGTTATACCTGGACCAGTGTTTTGAGTTATTCTTAGTAGTTGGAATAGCATTTCCATGATTCATGGTTTTCTCCTATTTTTCCTCTTTTGATAAATGGGATAGACCTATAAACCACTTCAATAAGTGTAGTTATTAAAGACAGAAAAAGAAATAAGTATACTCAGAGAACCAACTCCTGACCTTAATTTTATTGTGACTGAACTTCGCCCCCTGGGAGAGGAGAGTTGAAACACAAAAATGGCAATTTGAGACAATATTCACATTCATTGCACGTGTCTTGCATGTCACCCCTAATGTCAATAAAAATATATTTTGATGGTGCAAACTACCTGAGAAACAGTGTATTGTGATTTTAAAAATTGGGACAAGAGTAATTTGTGCATTATTCTTGTGTGTGTGTGTGTGTTGATTCAAAAGCAATTGTCATCCAAATTCAATTTCAGAATCATTATTTTTGTTGAAAGAATACTAACTATGAAAGGGAGGGGTCACAGCTTGAGTTTCTGATATAGTGCCAGTTTTATCCGGCAGAGTGTTGATCTGACATTTGGAAATGTCCTTGTTTACCTGTCCACCTGGAAGACTGTACTCTAGAAATCATTATCCAAGGGGCAGTACTTGGTCTTTTTCTAACACAATATTTATGGTCACAATAAAGATTTATAGCCATGATTCCAAAATAACTAGATCTCTGTATAAATACCAAATATTAGTTTGTCTACTTATAATTTTTTTTAGAAAATATTTTGTTTCAAGCTCATTCCTAACATTTCTTTAACCTTTACATTCTTGATTTTTATGGTAATTTCAGACAACTTACTACCAGCAAACACATTTTACAAATCAATTTTATGTGTTTTTTGTACTTTCAAATCCTACTTTCGTAATGTGTAATGATTATATCTTACTGGTTCTATAAAGAGAGAATATTCCCTTCTTCAGACATTTCTTAAGTACTTTCATATTTATTTTTAGAGACGCATTTTTGCCATAGGGTAGAGTTGCTCGCTAGAGAGAAAGGGAAACAGAAAGTAAGAAATCATCCCCTAGGGGGATGGCCATACCACAATCACTTCTCTTTCATTCTCCTCTTGGGATTTTGGGCACACACTCACACGCCCAGCATGAGTTTAAAGCTGCTGGGTTTGGGACTCAAACCATGGTCAACTACATGGAGTTCAGTGTTGTAACCATTATGCCATTTTCTGGTCCCTATTTATATATTTTTTGCATGCCTGATCTTTTCCACCCTCTCCCTATACTCTGTTGTCTCAGTTAATTTTTACATATGGTTAACTTACTGATAACCATACTTTTGGTACTTGGAACCAGATCCCACATGCCTATAATGGTTCTTAACCTTGCCTGGAAGCATAAAAATGTGCCAGGCACACGTGTGTGCATGCCCCAAATTCTGAGAGGATGGAGAAATGGAGGAGGAGGGATTGCAATGTGACCATGCTCCCCCTGGAAGGCGCTTTCTTCCTCTTGCTGTCTCTCTTGATGTGTGTACATGCCCTCTGGCATTTTTTAAAAAGAAGGTCGTAAGTTACATCTTTTACCCTAAAAGTTTCTTGATCAGAGTACCTAGACTTTTGGGGAATAAAAATTAAATTTCTTAGAGACCTTAAAAGTTGGGGAAAGATGAAATTCAGTTGAAGACATGCCAATTATGTTCACACAAAAGAAAAAGAAGCTATGTATATAGGAAAAAACACCGGGTTAAGAATTAAGAACTGGGAGTTCAAATCCCAATAGTCTTGAGGAGTTAAATAAGCTACTGTATCCCTACACCTCATTCTTCTCTATAAAACGGGGCCATTTTTCTATCTTGGCTGTACATTGGAATCAAGAGAGAAATTCCTTGCAACCACTCTTGACAAATTAGGTGTGTATATGGGGGTGGGGAAAGATACAGCAGAAAGAAATATATATTAAATTTTTGGAAAAGTCATGATCGTTTTTGCATTTAAAAAAAAAAAAACAGAAAAATAAGTTGTGACTTTTCCGACAACCCAATATGTTTTCCCCCTCCATCAGTCGGGGTTGAGATACATTGGATCAGACCTGTAATACTTTATCACCACACTCATTTCTTCAGAGCCGCAGGTAAGGGCCTTGATAGCACGTTAGACTCACCTGGCCACGTGTTTGGTCAAACTCTGATTTAATTGATCTGGGATTAGGCTTGGCTATTGGTGATCACAGAAAGCCTCCCAGGTTATTTCAATTTGTGAAGCTAGGGTGCTTCAGAGAAGTGGTTTTAGACTTTAGCATGTCTAAAGACTCACTCAGAGGGGTTGTTAAAATAAAACACAGATTCCTGGCCCCGCCACCAGAATTGTGATTCAGTATATCTGAGTTAGTCCTAGAAAGGTACATTTCTAACTAGTCTCTTGGTGATGCTGTTGCTGGTGTGGGAACCCTTTTGTGGGAACCATTACTGTAGTGTCGAGCTTTTAAGATGAGCGGGTAGGGGATCTCTTAGGGGTGTTGTGAGAAAATTTATTAGAGCTGGGTATTTCCAACTTGAATGTGCATTCCGCGGGAACTTGTTAATATGCAGATATTGTGTTTCCAACAGGCGTCTTGGTGATGCTCATGCATAGAGAGAGAATACCTCCTAGTAATGCACTTGTACAAGGAAGCTGTGAAGAGCATTAAAAGGCTCCAATCAGCCCTCAGGGTGTTCTGGCAAGAAGAAGACTGGGTAGCTAGCCACTGTGAGTTAGCAGTGTGAACAAGAGTGAGGAGTGACAAGAATTACTGGAGTGGGCTGACGTGCAGATGCAGGAACTGTAGCATAATGATCCTGCCATCTTCCACACCGACTGTACCTTCAATGGACTTTTCTTGCCAGCATCTCGCTTTTTAACACACTTTGGTTTTTGTTCTTAAATATATTGTGTGTGATGTATGAGAAACAGAAAGTAAACAGAAGATTACAAGTACAGCCCCATTTTGAAAATAACTTTGACCCAGGATAAAACATGTCTTAAAAGTAGGTAAAAATAGTCATTTTTAAGTAGTCTGGAGGCTTCATCAATGCAGAACTTTTCTCACCACACTTGGGGCTTTCCCTAATACCTGAATACCATTTAGAGGTTATTTTTGTAAAAATAGGAAATGTTAACATGAAAATTCTCCTAAAAAGATACCATGTGTATCCTCAGTTAAGACCCATTACTTTATCGAGACTAAAGGGACAGACTCTTTTGCTGAGAATAGCATGGCAAAGAACGAGGCCGAGTGGAACAGGAGGCAGTGGTGAGCATGAGATTTAGTGTCCAACGTTTTAAGGCCCAGCTGTGATAGCACAAGCAGGAGACTACTGCTGCTCAGCGGTTGAAACCACGTGGGAGGCCAGAATTCGTTTCTTGACCCAACCTGAACAGGTCAGACGCACACCTGTGTTCCTGTGTTCTCAGTTCAATGTAATAATACAGCTCATAGTAACTTAAAACCATTCCTCAGTCATGAGAAAACTTCAGGGAGGGAAGGTTAAGAGAATGACATAAATGGGGAACCAAGTCACTGAATGTGGTTATAAGGTTTGGAATGCCACTAAAAATAGGCTAAATGTTTTAAACACTGAATCTGAAGCCAAGACAGTTTTAAGACGTGCAATGCCTTTTCAGAAATGGCGCTTGTACAAATACCAATGAGAAAATTAAAGGTGACCTAAATTTGCTAGTTGTCACTTATGAATTGAGCACAACTTATCAAAGAAACTAACTTGCTTAATAAAATTAGTTACTTAAGATAGCTTTAAATTTCTCCAAAGTGTAAATAGATCTATCTAGGAAAAAAAGAATAGAACACAATAATATGTGGTATACTCTTCATGTAATAAGATTACCTTCAGCATTTGGCAAATCACTTCAGCTATTGGACATTGAAAGAAGAATAATAATGCTCTGTGTTGTCACATGTTCCAGTGAAAAAGTCACATGTGCTGACCTTTTGTGCCTCGTCTCATGATTAGGTTTTTAAAAACAAACAGGGGATTTGTGGATTATTAATCTTCAGTAGGGGCCCATGGTATTCCAAGCAACTCAAATACCACATCATGGGAGGGAATGTTACAAGAAACTTCTTAGAGAATTTAGTCTAAAGAGATGATTCAGGGAACGTGAGAATCATTTTCAGATATTTGAAGACGTTGCAGGTAGAAGACCGATTAGATTTTCCATGAGTAGTGAAGGACTACATAACTGGGATCTTGAGCAGGAGTAACAGGGAGACTGAGCTCAACTCTTCTATAAGGCAGACTGTTGTACTAGCCTGTTCCAAAATAGAATGGGCTGCATGATAGGACAGCGAGTTTTCAGACCAGCAGCAAGTTTATACATGTTTTTTTTTTTTCATTCATTATTCATTCATTTCTTTAATATACATTTACAAAGGCCTACTATGTGCCAGACATTGTTCTAAATTCTGGGAATATAGTCAGAGATGAGGAAAAAAAAAAGTCCCAGATCTCATAGAGCTTATATTCTAAAGTAGGAGTGAACAAACTTTTTCTGCAAAGAGCCAGACAGTGAACATTCCAGGCTTTGCAGGTTGGATGGCCTTTATTACAACTATGGAACTCTGCCATCACAGTGCAAAAGCAGCCATACACCAAGGGTTGGCAGATCATGGCCCAGAGTCCAAATCCTACCCACCAGCTGCTATGTAAGGAAAAGTATTTGGAGTATAGACACAAATGTTTAGTTCTGCAATGCCTGTAGCTAACTTTATGTGTCAATGACAGAGCTGAATCATTGTGACAGTGACAGTAAGCTCTGTAAAGACGAAACCACTTTTTATCTTACTCTTTGCAGAAAAAGTTTGCTGATCCCTGCCATAGAAAATACATAAACAGATCATTGTGACTGTGTTCTAATAAGACTTCGTTTATGGACACTGGAATCTAAGTTTTATATAATTATTATGTGTCAAGAAAGATTTTAATTTTTTTTTCAATCATTTAAAAATGTAAAAAAAAAAAAAACCCCAAAAAACCCTATTTTTAAAACAGGAGAACTGGATTTGGCACCTGGGTCAGAGTTTGCCAATTCATGAAAGTATTTTAACTAATCCCAATAGTTTTAATTTTACTATTTTCACTGATCAGGGCCTATTTTAAACTTCTACTATGCAGATAAATAAACCACCATATTTATGCTAATTAACAACATGTCTGTCATTAATCAAAAGAGGTCACCAAAATGTTGATGTGGTTACCTCTGGATGCAGGGCCTTCTGGACAAAGTTCTGTAGTATCTGTCTCCTCCACCCTGGTCTACCACTCCAGGGGGAAGTTCTTATAAGAACATCTGACTGTGCCAGGCTTGTGTTTTAGCCTAATACATAATATCACACTGAATGTGCTGAGTATTTTAAAGTAAATTACAGATCATACCATTTTAATATGCAGAGATCTTTAACTCTTCTTTGCTTTAGTAATCTCTTTTTATGGTTTGGGCTATGCTTTGCATAATTAAAAGGGCTTACAAATGTATGAATTTGCCCAAACAATGACTCATCCATCCGGGAGACTATATTTAGAGATTGGCTGTATTTCCCTCCTCTCAAAGCATTTTTTTCTTTCATGTCACACATTAAAACAAACTATTTACGGTAAAATAGGGAAAAAATGTTAAATATTTGACTAGACATGGGACTAAAAATCTTAATTAATCTAAATACTTTCAATAGTAAGTTCAGTTGATATATGCATATCTGTGAACAAAAGTTGACTTTAGTTGAATTTAAAATGGTTGATCTAATAACTACTCCTAGGTACCACCCAAATATTGTTTCTGAAATAATTTTATCTTTTTTTTTTTTTTTGAGAGGTTTTCACTACAGGGTGCATGCGCTCCCCAGACAGACAGAGACATAGAGACAGAAAGCGAGAAATCACCCCCCAGGGGGGATGGTCACGCCGCAATCCCTTCTCCTCCATTCTCCTCCCGGGATCTTGGGCAAGCACGCACACGTGCCCGGCGTGAATTCCAAGCCACCGGGTCCGGGGCGCGAACCACGGTCAACTACGTGGGAGTCCAGCGACATAGCCATTACGCTAACTGCTGGTTCCAATAATTTTATCATTTTTACTAGCGTAAATTTTTGTTTGGAAAATGAGCTATCCCTATGTCAAAATTCTCTTAAGTCAAGCTGTAAAAACTGCTTTTATTCTGCCCTTATTTATCTCCTTCTCTCAAGTCATCTCTCAATTATGCGATAGACAGATCATAGTTCCCTTCAATTTTCAAAATCTTTTGTCCTGCTCTTCATGCATTTGTAGATTTAACTCTGACACTTGAAATGACTTTTTTTAGCCATAAACCCCCCTGCTCACACATATAATTTGATAGATTAAAAATATTTTTGCATTTTGTGTTTATTTTGTCAGTGAATTGGTGCCACTTTTGAAGAACCATAACTCTTCAATATGTGTCTGGCCAAGAGACCAAATATCATAGCTTGTTATTAGAAACTCCCAACGCAGGGCAACTGGGACTCCAGATGGAAGCTTGGCAATGATCTAACCATTGGGATGACCTTAAACTAAATAATTTAGAGCAACATTGCTTTCAAACACAAAAGATAACATTATTATTTTTTCTTTTTTCTTTTTTTTTGATTAATTAATTTATTTTACATACTTTCACTGAACATCACCACAACATACCAAATGCGATTTTCCAGCCAGAATACACTGTATAGTGGCTTAATCATACATGTTATCATAAACAAATAATTTTCCCTTTCTTGTTTCATATATATATGTATATATATATTTTTTTTAACCCCTATTTCTTACCCTCTGCCATTTACCATCCTCTTCCCACCCTGTCTCTGTTATCTGCAGTTGCTTTTCATTCCTTTATTCTTTTCACATTGTATTGAGTCACAAAATATCTTAATTAGTCTAAATACTTTCAATAGTAAGTTCAGCTGATCATGCATATCTGTGAATAAAAGTTGACTTTAGGCTTGCAACTCTGTGAGTAGAATAAATATACTATAAAATGCACATAGCTGAGGCTATATAGCTTACTGTGGTTACTAAATAGGTATTTTTTAAATACATTTTTTAATTTCAAGAAAGGCAGTTTTAGCTTTAATAAGTCAAAATAAAAATTGCTAAGAGAACTTTATTTAATACTTAAAGCCAGGAAACAGGTTAGGATTCTGTTCGAATAGTAGCTACATGGACCTGTCTACAACTCAAGAAGAGACAGCCCTCCTTAAAACTGGAAAACAAAGCATAGAAGATCAGTAATGTTGAAGTCAAAAGTCATAAAATTTTATTTCATCAGTTTAAACTCATGTACTTTATCTTCTGTTGTGGTCTGATCTTTCCATTTAAATTCTGGAAGATAACCTTCAACTCTGGATTTGTCTCTACCATTAAGCTGGTCATTTTCTTAGGTGTTTTAGAACTCTTATTTCTGTGTGTCTGACTAGTTTTCCAGGGATAGCACTCTCTCTGGAACTTTTTGGAGAGCTGGTCTGGCATTAGTAAATTCTTTCAAGTTCTGTTTATCTGAGAATGTTCTTGTCTTCTCTTCCCATATGAAGGATAATCTTGTTGGGTATAGTATTCTTGATTGAAATTGTTTTTCTCTCAACACTTTGAATGTATTTTCCCATTCTTTCCTTGCTTGCATTGTTTCTGATGAGAGGTCTGCTGTTAGCCTGATGGGATATCCTTTGTAGATAACTCGATGTTTCTCTCTTTCCAGTCTGAGTATCTTGTCTTTGTCTGTGGTTTTGGTCATACTGGCTATAATGTGTCTTGAAGAAGATCTTCTTGCATTGATCCTATTTGGGGTCCTCTGTATTTCTTGGGTCTGGATCTTTGAATACCTCTCTAGGTTTGGGAAATTTTCTTCCAGGATTTCATGGAATAGATTGTCAATGCCCTTATTAGTCTCTTCACTTTCTGGTATACCGATTATGAGGATGTTTGGACATATAATGGTATCTAGTATTTTTCATATGTTATTCTCATTTTTTTTTTTGGCTATTTTCTCAGTCTTCGTGGTAGATTTTACTAGTCCAGTGATTCTTTCTTCTACATCTAAGATTTGATTTTTTTTTGTATACTCTAGTTTGCTTTTAATACTTTCAAAGGAGATGTGACTTCCTGTATTACAGCCTTCATCTACAACAGTTTCATTTGATTCTTTTTATGGTGTGTATTTTCTCTTTCAGCCTTCTCAAGAACTTCCTCACCTCCTGGAACTCATCAACTTTTTTCTTCTGGTGTTCATTATCTCTTCTCTTACATCTCTGTTAGTTTTGTCACTATGAATACTCTAAATTCTTTATCAGACATTTCCATGAGTTCCATTGTACTATCTGTGGATGAAGAGGAGTTATTCTTTTCCCTTGGGGGTGAGATATTTTCCTGGTTTCACATATTTCTTTTGCCCCTGTGGTGATTTCTAGTCATCTGATGGGTTATTTTTTTCTTCCTAGTTTCTAGAAGATCAATCTGAGCAATCAGAGGCTCACAGGAGGATGTGGTCTGCAAACTCTTTGGTTTTGCATTTTTTTCCAGGGACTCTACTAGGGTAAATTCTCAGCAGAACATCTTCATTGCCTTATCTCTGAAATCACTAGATCTCGGCTCTCATGGAGGACTCAGTCTTCTGGTCTGTGCTTTCTTTCTCTCTTTTCCTTCCTTCCTCCCTCCCTTCCTTCCTTCCTCTTTCTTTTTTTCTTTCTTCTTTCTTTCTTTTTGGAGAGGTTTTTGCTATAGAGCTGTGAGCTCACGCACCAGAAAGACAGAGAGAGACGGAAAGACAGAAAGTGAGAAATCACCCCCCACTGCAATCCCTTCTCCTCTGTTCTCCTCTCAATATCTTGGGCATGCATGCACATGTGCCTGGCATGAGTTTAAGTCACTGGGTCTGGGACTCCTCGAACCGTGGTTGACTATGTGGGAGTCCGGTGACATAGCCATTACTCCAACTGCTGGTCCCCTAGCCTGCCCTCTCTGTTTGCCAGGGTAAATTCTCAGCAGGACATCCTCATTGCCTTATCTCTGAAATCACCAGATCTCAGCTCTCGAATAACATTATTTTGACCAGTTTACATGCACTGAGATGAAAACAAATCTGTTTTGTGACATAAATGATGACATTGGGAGTTTGTTTGACTTCAAGGACTGATTGTTTGCCAATTCTTAGTAAGACGTTTTCTAGCACTGATAGTCGCCTTGACTGAAGAAGCTATTGCTATGTGTGTCCCTGTCCTTATCTAAATGCCCTTTACAGTAGAATTATTTTTACATGAAAATATGACATTTTATTAGTAAAAGTTTATTTGTAGAGGTCACACATATAAAGAATACAAACAAGTTCAGACCTCAATGCTAGCACTAATATTACTTTCCACTTTCTACAAAAAAGAAAGTAGAAGGATGAATTCTGCTTGGAGAATAGACACAAATGCTCTGATATTGACATTGATTCTGGAGCATGGACAAAAGCAAGGACAGTGATGCCATAATTTGTAAAGAATGATTGCAGTTATTACATTCATTACAATCTGCTGTGTTCAGTCTCAATTCCCTTGACCCACTATTGCAAGGCTATATGATATACTTTGGCAAAATCCAAACCCTTGTTAAATCCGACTCTCCCCTGACTCTTCCTGGACCTAGAAAGCTGAGTATGGGTGGGAAAAGGCATAATCATGAAAAGTGGTGCTGCCTTTATTTATTGCACTAACCTCAAGTCAGTCCTTAATCCCATCAGGCAACTAAATTGCATTTCTCTGTTTCGCTTAGTAGCCTCTTCTTTTTAGACTATTTTTATATGGGTGTGGGGGAGATGGAGAAGTGTGTGTGGTGTACACTGGAAAAGGGGATAGGGGAAGGACATAAGTTACCAACACTGGCTTAGAGGAGGTCAGGTCTTTGAAATCAAATCCATTGTTGGGGACAGCAGGTGTTGGCGGTGATTAGGGCACTAGACTCCCACATGACTGACTGTGGTTTGAGTACAGGACTGGAGGCTTGCTTTCTCACTTTCTCTCTCTCTTGTGAGTGCATGTGCTCTATAGCAAATTTCAAATAATAATAAATAATAAAATAAATAAATCTTTAGAAAAATTAAAAAGAAAACCCAGTGTCAGGATGTTTAATCAGTCAATGCCTCTAGTATTAAAAACAACTCAGATATCAAATCATTTTTAGGTAATAGTACATCGAGGCTGGCTTAGGAAAAAACAAAGTATTGAAAATTTTGAATTGATTTTCGTATATGAAAAGATATAAGGATCTGGTTTCATTTTTCTGTATATAAATATTCAATTTTCCAAGTACTATTTTTTTAAGACTATCTTTTTCCCAATGAATGTGCTTGGCACTTCTGTTGAAAATCAGTTGGCTACATATACATGGATTTATATCTGGGCTTTCTACTCCATTCTATTGATCTGTGTTTCTGTTTTTATGCTAGTATCATGCTGTTTTAGTTACTACAGCTATGTAGTATATATTGAATATACTGTATATGTATCAGGTAGTGTGATGCCTTCAGGTGTGTTCTTTATACTCATGATTACATCACCTATTTGGAGTCTTTTGTAGTTCCACATAAACTTTATGATTTTTTTTCTATCACAGCGTTGGAAAATTCATGATGTATCTTTTCTATGTTTTACTATGTAAAAATGTGTCATGACTTTTCCTATAACCCAGAATTTCTGTGAAGAATACCATTGGCATTTTAATAGGGATTGTCTTGAAGCTATAGCTAACTCGCAATAGTATAAATATTTTAACAATATTGTAATTATAAAACGTGTTTGTAATGTTAAAAAATCCTTTTATGCAGAGGGTGTGTTGTTCTGAGAAAGAGAGAGAGAGAGAGAGAGAGAAAACCTCCCACAGAGGCTTGGTCATATCACAATCCTTTTGTCTCCAATTCTCCATCCTGTCAGGCTCATGTATTTCCTGCATGGTTTTCAAGTCACCAGATCTGAGTCTTGAACCCTGGTCAGCCATGTGGGATCTGGCTTCCTCTGCTAAGCACTCAATTATAGTACTATGGAGCCAATCTTATTGTTTCATTTTATTTAATGCTTTTCTGTGTCTATTGAATTGATCATATACTTTTTGTCCTTTATTCTGTTGGTCTGCTATTTCAAAACACACACTCTCTTTCTCTGTTATTTATTTACTTATTATATATTTTCTATTTTTGCCATAGGGCAATGTGTACTCACCATAAAGAGACAGAGAAAGGTAAAATGAGAAATCACCCCCCAGAAAGGATGGGCACACCACAATCTCTTCCCCTTTATTCTCTTCTTAGGATCCTGGGCATGCATGCATACATACCTGGTGTGATTTTCAAGCCGCCAGCTCTGGGACTTGAATTGTGGTTGGCCATGTGGGAGTCTAGCACCTTAACCAACATACAACACCTGGTGCCCACCCACCCCCGGGCGCTTAGATTTTTTAATGGAATATTTTCTAACCTTTACAATTTTCCGCAGGATAATTTGGAATTAAAGGCAATGATGAATGTTCTTTCTGAATACTTTCTGTGAGTCACAGCGCAGATTTGGAAATTACTCCTCAGCTACTCCCATGGGGTATCAGACCGACTACGTTAGCAAGGGCTCAGCTAAATACAAGGAGCTGCTCATTACAGAGAAGCCCAAGGAAAGAGGTTTCTATTAATAGTTGGTAGATTGAGATTTACTGGTAAATTGACTTGCTTAAAGATATCTCAAAGCCAGTGACATTGGTTAACTCTCCAATTTCTTCTTGTTTTGTTTTTTTTTTTTTTTTTTTTTTTTTTTTTTTTTTTTTTTTTTTTTGTGAAAAAAAAAAACACAAAA
>NW_006159897.1:1541968-1559932 GCF_000334495.1 Tupaia belangeri chinensis | reverse complement strand
ACACACACACACACACACACACACACACACAGACACACACACACACAAATGACATAACATATGCACTCCACTTACTATCTTGACCTTGTGTAACTTTTATCTACCTCAAGAAGTCGTTATTACTGGGGCTGGCAGGTGGCTGGTGGTTAAGGGCGCTGGACTCCCACCTGGCCATCCATGGGTCGAGTCCCGGACCTGGTGATTTGCTTTCTCACTTTCTCTCTCTCTCTTGCTCTCTGTCTCTCTCTGGTCAAATTTAAATAAATAAATAAAGTTAAATAAAATAATTCTTTTAAAAAAAAAGTCATTACTATTCCTATCCAAGCAATCTCAAATTCTAAAGACTTTGATAATATTAAAGTGCTCTCCCTAATTCTTAGTAAATATGCCTTCTACAGATTGTTAGATGAAGGGATCTTACAGTTTTGTAAGAGAGAATTAAACAATGATCCGAATTCAGTATGGAAGAGAATGGGCTGAAGGACCTGCCATCCATGAAGAGGCTAAAATAACAAAGCCCAAGACCTAGTCCACACCCCCCTCAGAATCTAGAAGGGTTCTGGAAATGGAGTAGAACTGAAAACTGCTGGAGGCCGAGGTCCAAAGGAATCTGCTCAATGCCTTGAGTGCATAAGTTGTTGGGACACCATTACTCCGTAGAGAATTTCGATCATAAGTAGAAGTACATATACTGGTGAGAGAAACACATTAACATTAGATTGCTTATTTATTCAAGTCTGAGTGTTTTCTTTTTGGAGAGTTTTATTTCTCTCAATTGAGTATTTTTAAAAATTGATTTATTTTACATTCATTCACTGTGTATCATTGCAGCATACAAAATGAATTTTCTCATCCAGAATACATTGTATACTGGCTCAATCAAAGATACTAGCATTTTTGCTGTAGGGGGTATGCGGTCACTGGAGACACACACACACACAGAGAGAGAGAGAGAGAGAGAGAGAGAGAGAGAGAGAGAAAGTGAGAAATCATCTCCCCTGGGGGAGGTCATGCCCCAATTCTATCTCCTCCATTTTCGTTTCAGGATTTTGGGCACACGTATACATGCACCCAGCACAAGTTTCAAGCTGCCAGGTCTGGGGACTCGAACGGTAGTTGGCCATGTGGGAGTCCAGTGCCTTAACCACCATGCCAACTGGCTCAATCAAAGATACTAGCATTTTTGCTGTAGGGGGTATGCGGTCACTGGAGACACACACACACACAGAGAGAGAGAGAGAGAGAGAGAGAGAGAGAGAGAGAGAGAAAGTGAGAAATCATCTCCCCTGGGGGAGGTCATGCCCCAATTCTATCTCCTCCATTTTCGTTTCAGGATTTTGGGCACACGTATACATGCACCCAGCACAAGTTTCAAGCTGCCAGGTCTGGGGACTCGAACGGTAGTTGGCCATGTGGGAGTCCAGTGCCTTAACCACCATGCCACCTGCTAGTCTCTTGAATCTTGTTTTTCTCATAGTTAATACTATATTGCAGAGCCATGTTTTAGTTTATTAATGAAACACATGCATAATTTCCTTTGAATAAAGTGAAAACTCTCTCTATTTCATTTACCTGGTGAGACAGAGACTGCAGGTTTGACCAAGAAAGAGAAAAAATAATTGAAAGAGGCATGCAAATTGATTGGGTCCATAAATAATTACTTTAAATACTCCAGAGTTGTGACTAAATGATGTAAATTTATCTCAAGTGGCATGGCCTCACCTTCCATCTCAAGCCATGTTAAAATAACTGTACTACCATCTTTGAGAATTTGATTTTGGAAGAAATTTGAAATTTCATTAAGTCTAGTGATTTAGCCACTTTCACAATGCCCAGATGAGAAACAAACGTTTACTCAAGGGAATTGCATATTAGTCTCTTAGACAGCAAAACCCACATCTAACTGACTTTTCTGTATGGAACACTGAACACAGTGCCAAATATTTCCTGGTACTCTATTTATCACTATGTAAATTGTAGATTTAGTTATAATTTAAAAATAGGATTATGAAGTGATAGGTCTGGAATGGATGTTCAAAAAATACAATTAAAAAAGTAATCTGTTTTCTTATTTCTTAGGTTTACTTGAAGATGAAATACATTTTGGAAATTGTCCAGGGAGGAAAAAGTTCCAGAACCTTCTTCAGCTAACTTTTGACTGTGATGAGTTAAGAACTACACAGGCTAAGTCAGTTATATGAAGATTGCTTTTAAAAACACTAAGTTATGTTTATAGCCTTCCGTTTGTCTCCTTTATTGCATTACCATAAAACTCCAGCCCCCACCTAAGGTTGTTGTTTACTTACATTTAGATAGGAATAAAAGGTATTACTATTTTTCACTTCTATCAAGATTCTTTGAAAATAAATCCTGGAATGGAATTTAAAGTAATTAAATATAATTAAAGTAATTAATTAAAGTATTTAATGTAATTTAAAGTATTTCTTTTTCTTTTCCATTGTACTTTATTATCTCAGATTCTATGACGTTAAGTTACTAATATTAAGTTATTGATCTCTTCATTCATCTATTTATTTATTTATTCATTCATGCCTAAATAGATATTTATTTGTAACTGTATAGGCCAGGCATGGCCCTGAAAGGTGCATACCACATACAAACATAAATTATATAGTGTGAAATATGATTTTTGCCTATATGCTCTGAAGAAACAGAAAAAATGTAAGTAATAATAAATCATAGAATTCATGGGATTTAAGATATACGCAAGAAATGAGAGGTCATCTGGTCTAGTCCCTGGTTTTATAGATCAAGAAACAAGCTAACTTGCTGAAGAACACATGATTACTTAGTGGTGACAGTAGTGATAGTGCTGTCAGCTAGTCACTGAACCCTACTTAGTTCTCAAAATAATAGCAAAACACAGTTAATATCATATCCATTTTAAAAATAAACTAAATTCAAAAAGATGAAATAGCTCATTCAAATATCGTGTTATTGGGAACCAGCAGTTAGCATAATGACTATGTCGCTGGACTCCCACGTAGTCGACAGCGGTTCACGTCCGGACCTGGTGGCTTAAAACTCACGTCGGGCACGTGTGCGTGCGTGCCCAAGATCCCGAGAGGAGAATGGAGGAGAAGGGATTGCGGCGTGACCATCCCCCCTGGGGGGTGATTTCTCCCTTTCTGTCTCTATGTCTCTGTCTGTCTGGAGAGCGCACGCGCCCTATAGTGAAAAACCTCTAAAATATATATATATATATAGTGTTATTAGTAAGTGGTAGTTCTGAGATTCAAATCTATCTTTCAATCTAAAACACAAGCTTGAAACATCACACCTTTATTACAACTAGAATGAAATATTTTAACACCTAGCTCAGTGATTTTTTTTTGTAAGTCAATAGTCCATAATTTTGTATATCTAATTCTCACCTAAATGTATACCCTCCAAACATGAATGTATCAATGATGTAAATTTTTTCCTCTATGCAAAACAAAAGACTCCATAATGCCTTATCAGAATTATTCTAATACTAGTGAAATGGCTTACTAGATCAAGTTTCTAGTAGACATTTGAGGTTTGGGGTAATTTTCTCTGGAAACAGATTTTTCTCAAGGGGAAAGCATTATGATGTTCAAAAAGCATCTTTCCTCCCCTAGTTTTTTCTTTTTCTTTTTTTTTTTAGGTTTCTATGTGTAGTCAATATTTTCTTTTCTTTCTTTATTCTTTATTATTATTCATACATTCAGTTGCTATACATCATTTAGATTGTAAAGAGAATTTACCCATCATGATATACAACTCAGACCAGTTCAGTTGAGAGTACTCTACACCTTATCATCAACAGGTCACTGGATACACTTTTCCTGTTTTGGAAGGCTGTGGAAGATAATTTTCTTGATTTTCTCAATATCAAAATGAACTGCTCTGTTTTGGTTTTCTGAACACTGTGACTGAATCTCCCCTTTGCCAGGAAGCTGCAACATGAGGCTACTATACAACATAAAGCCTGCATCCAAAACAGTACCAAGAGGCAGTTCGTATCATTTCTGTCTGACAAATCAACTGAACTCAAAAACATACCAGAAGGCCCAGCATTGGATTCCTATAACTGGTCTTATCCTGGCCTTATTTTATTCACGAAGTAATTCTTTAAAATTCTTTTCTGGCATGTGAATATATTCAAGCAGCCTTAAATCCTTCAGAGAATAAAATCTAGTATGAATAAATACATGCTTTCTTTCTTTCTGATCCGTACTTTGTAGATTTATTTCTAAGATGTGGTAAAATCTTAATAGTGTAAAAGGAAAATGTCACTGTCAATAAAGAATCATAGGAGCAAGATGTTTAATTCCCGGAAGGCAAACCTGTAAATCTTTTTGTACTGATTCAATCAATCAAGCAGCTGGTGTAGACAGTGCAAAATTTCTCTGGTAGAAAGAGCAGCATTCTGTCTAAGACAGAGGCTCTGCTGCATAGTGAATAAGGAGATGAACGTGGTGTTGAGCTGGCCCACATTTCATTCCCTGCCATTCTCACTGTGAGACTTCAGGAAAGTGCTTTTCCTTTTTTCAAAAAAGCTTATTTCATTTCTTTCATGAGAGAGAGTGCATGCACTAAGAGACCAAGAGAGGGAGAGAGAGAGAGAGACTCCCTTGACAGGGTTTAGCATACCACTATCCTTTTCCCCCAGCCCTCCAGCTAGTCAAGATCTTGGGCATGTACACACCCCTCGAGCTTCCAATGGATCCAGGATAGAAACCTGAAGTTGGAGATATGACTTCCAGCACTGCAGAGCAGTGTGCCACACCTGCACCTCTGAGGCTGAACCTCTAGCTTTCTCAGTCTTTGCTTTTTCATCAGTAAATAACAATAAGCTAATAATATAAAAATAAATATAATAATGAGCTAATAATATTACCTACTTTATGTGGTTGCTGAGATAATTAAATAAAATAATACATGTGACATGTTTGATCCATGGTAATTCTTAGGGCATGCAAGTATTATTGCTATCATTGTTATAGTCCATGAAGTTCAGGGTAAAGCCGTTGGCTGGTATACCATATGCTGTTTGAGATGGAGGCTCAAGGAGTAAGAGTCCTGAGAAGGAAAATGAGAGGAGGGAGTTCTAGTCAGCAGGCAAAAGCTGATTTCAAGCATCATCCTCTGTTTATTTCACAAAATCATCTAGTTCAGCCCCTGTACTTGATAATACACACGCATTCTGTTAGGTAGCAGTTAGTCATGAGCAGGATGAGACAGGCTGCTCCACCAGAAAGTCCTCCCCAAATCAATTTGGCCTATGGTCATCTACTCCTGATAAACAGAGAATCAGCCACTTATTGGCCAAGTCCCTACCCTGACTCAAGGCAAATCTGGGCTCACCTTGCCCCCTGTTTACCACTAGGTGGTACCTGGGCACTAGGCCGGTGGCATTTCCCTAAGATACTTGTGCTTGCTTAGCACGTATTCGCTTTGCAGTTTTGACACCCACTCCTGCCCCCACTGTGGGCTTGCATGAAGCATTCTGGGAAAATGCACACATACAAATGTGCAAGTTATGTAAGCCCCTGGCTGTCAATCAAATATGACCCCATGACAAAAGGAGGAGGTTGTCCATGGGAGGGACCAGGAGAGGGAACCAGAGCCACCATAAGAGAACTAGACAATCCCAGGGCTGGTCTGATTTCAGCCAACCTGCTGTCCCTTCCTGTGAGTGTACTTTGCTTTGCAAAATAAACTTTCTATGCTATCTGCTGACATCTGTCTTCAATTCTGTGTTGGCAGACACTAAGAACCAAAGACTGCATTCACCCATAACGATTTCTATTTGTGAATACTTCTGTATGAATGCCAATGATGCTAAAACTTATTTTTTTAAAGAATCCAATTTGACCCTAAGTTATATAGTGCACAGACATACCAGTTAGGATAACTTCAGGCACAAGTACAAAATGCCCAATGTGTAAGTAAGTAAAAGACATCCAAAGTGTATTTGCTTCAATAAGAGAGGGAGAAAATTATTTTTCTCACATCACATGATGTCCAGAGGTAGCTCCAGGGATGGTGTGGGAACTCAGTGTTAGGCTGGTGTACAGGCTCCAGACTGCTGTCCTTGCAATCTCTTGGAGACTAGGGACCAATGGTCCACAGGTAGGTAAGTTAGCTCTACACATCACGTTATCAAACAACTGAATCAAAGCTAGGGAGCGAGAGACAACAAGGTAGTTTCTGCTCCCTTATATCCAGAAATTCACAAATATATCCCTTACCTCTCAGTGGCCTGGACTGGCCACACTCCCCAAGTCTTGGCTAAGAGAAGAACCTATCATCCCCGAGATGAATGGACTATACCTGATACCTGCACAAAATTGTAACCTGTTGTTCTGTGAAGATGAAAGATGTGAATTGTCCCTTGACTCCAGATCTGATAGATGATAGGTCTTCAAATGTCTATTATGAGAAAAACTATGCATTGATTTTAATTTTTTTTTTGCACCAAAATAAACTTGCACTTGAATTCTATTTTCTATATAACTTTTTGTAGTCCCCACATGTAAGCCCTTTGCTTAAGAAATGAATTGGATCCTTTGTGAAGGGCACTGTCAATTTCATTTCCTCAGTTCACAGCTAGTACACCCTAGTACTGCCCTAGATAAGGGATGAAAAATGAGCCTGAGGTAGTCTCTGCATTATGATTACATGAATTTATGTTATCCTCAATGCTTTTTATTAAGTGGTGACTTTCTTTGAGCCTAGAATTTTCTAGTTCAGAACTATAAAACTACCTGATCAGTTAGTAAAGGGAACCTCAGGCAGTGAAGTTGGAAAGGGGCTGTTGCACTATAAGTGCGAATTATTCTGAACAGTAAAACCAGTTAGGTTTTTAAAAATCATTTATTTATTTCATTTCATTTGTTGTCATTTATTTATTTATTTATTTGACCAGAGAGAGCCAAAGAGAAACAGAAAGGGAATATGAGAAAGCAAACCTCCAGGTCCAGGACTTGAACTGTGGTCAACCCTCAGGGACACCAATGCCTTAGCCACCACACCAGCTGTTGGCCCTCAAACTATTTAGTTTTATTCCAAGAATAAATTCCTCTGCTTTATTAACCAATTATAAGTGTCCTTACAAGGTTTTCTACAACAAAAAAAACAATAAGTTTTGGTAAATTACCAGCTTCTAAAATTTAATGTTATCTCCCATGGAATGTAACTTTTAATTTCCCAATATTACATGCTAATTGGCTGTCCTGGGTAACAGTATTTAAATTAGAGTTTATCATTTTTGAAATTATATGAATCTTGTCCTCCTCCCCCCTTCTTTATCATCATTTCCAGAAGCCCACAAATACATTCCTTTTATCTCAGTGGTCTTTCCTTCTTTATCCTTCTTTTCTTTTGTACAAGAACCTCAAAACCGTTTCTCTTGTTTTCCATTTCATCCAAAGAACAGTTAATAAAATCCATGGCATAATCAAAGCAATGCATAAAAACGTATTTTTACAAGATGGAATGGTTGGGAGGCCATGTATGTCTCTATGGCAGCCAGCCTGAGAGCACAAGAATATACCCTAAACCTAAGCACTGAAGACAGTAGAAAGGAAAGACAGGGCAAAGAAGACTTGGCCTGGCAAAACCGTACTGAGGTGATTCTGGGGTTTTAATGAGTAAACCAGAGAACTTAAATAACAAATAACATAAGCTTTCATAGTCTCAGATGGTATCATAGAAAATAATCCATGAATATTTTCTCATATTGAGATGAGAACTAAGTTTGAAAAGACTGAAGAGTTACGTATTCTTCCTGCCTTTTAAAATTTTTTAAATTCTTGCTCATCTCTCAAAACTCATTTCAGTGTTTGTGGTATCCAGAATGCTTTCTTTAATTCTGGTGTTTGACTTTATGTACACCCTGGGGTTTCTAGGCTCTTTCTACACTTTTTCTCTCTCAAAATTTGCCTCATGGGACCAGCAGTTAGCATAATGACTATGTCGCCGGACTCCCATGTAGTCGACTGCGGTTCGCATCCCGGACCCGGTGGCTTATAACTCATGCCGGGTGTGTGTGCATGCGTGCCCAAGATCCTGAGAGGAGAATGGAGAAGGGATTGTGGTGTGGCCATCCCCCCTGGGGGGTGATTTCTCGCTTTTTGTCTCTGTCTCTCTCTGTCTGTCTGACGAGTCCACACGCCCTATAGCGAAAACCTCTCTTAAAAAAAAGAAAAATTGCCTCATGACATGGATCTCATAGTGCCTGCTTTTATCCCCAGGCCTCTCACCTTTTTCAAGGCCATAGTCAATGTTTTATTCACCTATGTTACTTCTAGTTCACTGAATTAAAAAACTTTGAATGTCATGAAGATAATTTAAGTTTTATAAATTCTCTAGCTTAAAAGCAATAAAATTACAGGAGTATTTTTTGCAATATGAATGTTGAAGCAGTGGCAAGCCGAATTAGGGAGATAGATCAGTAGAAACAGGAAGACAAGAGAGGAAGCTGACACAGCGATAACAGCATACAATAATACTTCCTACGCACAGAATATTATTTTATAAAAGCTGCTTTGTGAGTGATGTATTAGAAATATAAACATTTAATTCTAGAGGTGATTCTGGGGTTTTAATGAGTAAACCAGAGAACTTAAATAACAAATAACATAAGCTTTCATAGTCTCAGATGGTATCATAGAAAATAATCCATGAATATTTTCTCATATTGAGATGAGAACTAAGTTTGAAAAGACTGAAGAGTTACGTATTCTTCCTGCCTTTTAAAATTTTTTAAATTCTTGCTCATCTCTCAAAACTCATTTCAGTGTTTGTGGTATCCAGAATGCTTTCTTTAATTCTGGTGTTTGACTTTATGTACACCCTGGGGTTTCTAGGCTCTTTCTACACTTTTTCTCTCTCAAAATTTGCCTCATGGGACCAGCAGTTAGCATAATGACTATGTCGCCGGACTCCCATGTAGTCGACTGCGGTTCGCATCCCGGACCCGGTGGCTTATAACTCATGCCGGGTGTGTGTGCATGCGTGCCCAAGATCCTGAGAGGAGAATGGAGAAGGGATTGTGGTGTGGCCATCCCCCCTGGGGGGTGATTTCTCGCTTTTTGTCTCTGTCTCTCTCTGTCTGTCTGACGAGTCCACACGCCCTATAGCGAAAACCTCTCTTAAAAAAAAGAAAAATTGCCTCATGACATGGATCTCATAGTGCCTGCTTTTATCCCCAGGCCTCTCACCTTTTTCAAGGCCATAGTCAATGTTTTATTCACCTATGTTACTTCTAGTTCACTGAATTAAAAAACTTTGAATGTCATGAAGATAATTTAAGTTTTATAAATTCTCTAGCTTAAAAGCAATAAAATTACAGGAGTATTTTTTGCAATATGAATGTTGAAGCAGTGGCAAGCCGAATTAGGGAGATAGATCAGTAGAAACAGGAAGACAAGAGAGGAAGCTGACACAGCGATAACAGCATACAATAATACTTCCTACGCACAGAATATTATTTTATAAAAGCTGCTTTGTGAGTGATGTATTAGAAATATAAACATTTAATTCTAATTATACTAACACTGTGAACAGATAGTATTAATATTAAGAACGAGGTAACTTGGAGAAGATGGTGACTTAAACTACATCGTCAGAGAAGAGGGGCAAGAATTAGAGCCTCTTTGTTTTCTTTTTCATTTTGTTTTTTCTTTTTTGAGAGAGGTTTTTGCTATAGGATGCATGTACTCGTCAGAGGGACAGAAAGAGAGAAATCACCCCTGGGGGTGATGGCCACACCACAATCCTTTCATCTTTGTTCTCTTGGAATCTTGGGCACTAACACACATGACCAGCATGAGGTTTAAGCCACCAGGTCTGGGATTGAACTGCAGTCAACTACATGAAAAGTTCAACGACTTAACCATTATGCCATCTACTGGTCTCGAATTAGAACCTCTTTAGGTCTAAGATCATTGACTGGCTCCGTAGTCTAGTGGTTAAGGGAGCCAGAACCCACATAACCTACCATAGTCAAAATATAGCCTGGCAGCTCAAACAAACAAACAAACAAACAAACAAAACCCAACTCTTAGGAATGTGTGCATGTGTGCTTCAAATTTCAAATTCCAACAGGATAGAGAAATGGAGGAGAAGGGATTGAGTTGTGACCATGCCCCATTGGGGATGGGGTGGTGCTTTCTCTTTCTCTCTTTTTGGTGAGTGCATAATCTCTCTAGTTAAAAAGAAAATTAAAACTTAAGATGAATATTATTTGTGTTCTATAGTAAGGAAGTGACAGACAGCTTAACTTAGGTATTGAAAGATGTAGAAAGAAAGGAAAATGTCTGCAAAATCAGGACACTGAAAAGTCTGCAGGACTAGGTTACTGGATGCAGAGAGAATTCAGAGTGAAGGCAAAGATACTGCTTAGAGTGAGGCTCCTCTCAGCAAGCCTGGGGAAGCAGGAGCATCAACAGTTGAGCCCACGATGTAAAAGATACTGTGAGCTCATTGGACTGTATACATTGCAAAGTTTTCTTAAGTATGAGTTTGAGTGTGTGCTAAAGGCACTGAAAATTTGTTTTTATCATTTTCTACAAATCGATGGGTTCAGAATCAAGCATAATGACATCCCTAGAGCATCTCAGACAAATCTGTTTTTACCAGTTTCTCATCTGTTGTAGACATTTTAAAGTCTATTTGGTCCAGACAACTGTTTTTTAATTGTATCTTTTGTGTCCATTCGCAGCATTTTTGGCATCACATGTGTGGATTTTCTTCCTTAGACCAACTGATTCTCCAACTCTCTGTGGACACCAAATGGGTGTCTGATGATTCAATTCAATTCCAACACCATCTAACTGGAGTTATTGTCAATCCCACAGGTGAAGGGCTCAGTTCCAGGAGATTGCCCCCAATTCAGACATCAATCACACATACTGGGTTCCCAGGTTCCTATACCTCTATCTAACTCGAGTACAAATTATTCATTCCCACATTCCCCTTCTCAGATTCAGTAAGTTGTTATAATGGTTCATGAAACTTAGGGAAACCCTTTATTTACCACTAGCAGTGCATTATAAACAACATTCTAAATGCTGCAAATGAAGAGCCAGATGGAGAGGTACTAGAGTATGGTTCAGAGGGTCCTAAGCAAAAACTTCTGACCTTGTGGAGTTTGGGATGCGCCACTCTCCAGGCACTCTGACACATTTAGCAACCTGGAAACTCTCCAAAGTCCACAAGTTGGGATTTCTTTCTTTCTTTCTTTATTTCATTTTTAGAGAGAGTTTTGCTATCCGGGCCATGTGCTAGCCAGAGAGACAGAAAATGAGAAATCCCTGCCCAAGGGGTATGGCCAAACCACTGCCCCTTCTCCTCCAGTCTCCTCTCGGGATTTTGGGCATTCACGCACACACACCCAGTGTGAGTTTCAGGCCTCCATGTCCAGAATCAAAATATGGTTGGCCATGTGGGAGTCCAACTGTGTTACCATTACACTGCTGGTCCTCAGAGTTTGGGATTTTTATGGAAGTTACATTGTATAGGTATGATTGATTAAATAATTTACCATTGGTGAATAATTCAATCCCTATTTCTTTTTTTTCTCTCCAGAGGTTGGAGACTGAAAGTTCCAATCCTCTAATTACTTGGTTGATTCTTCTAGTGGTTGGTTCTTCTAGTGAGAAGACCCCCATTCTGAAGCTATCTAGGGAACTTCAAAGAATCACTTTAAAGGTAATCTAGTAGGATCTTAGAAGTTTCTTCCTTTGCCTTTTAATAAAGAATAATGGTAATATTCTCTGTAATATTGTGATATAATAAAAAGTATATATTTGGTCTTTGTCCCTAGTTCCTGGTCATAATCTGTGTCTTACTGTTCTATGTTAATTTGAGTTCCCTGAATTCATGGGCATTGACTGCCAGGGAGATAGTTTTAACTTGACAGCCAAAAGGGAATTGTCAATATCTGATTAAAAGAGAACTTTTGAAGATTGATTATATTTTGAGCTTGTACAGCTTGGATTAGAAAGAGAACATGGTGAGAGTAGAAACGCAAGAGACTTAATGTAAATGGAAGGATTCAATATCTGCCATTGGAGTGAAAGATTAAGGAGGACCTTGAGCTCTCTCTGACAGGGGTACAGAAACCCAATCTGAGTGCTCTCCAATTATGGGAGAAAGAGCTACTTCCTCCACACCAAACTTGCTAGATTCCAGGCATAATACAATGTGGGTACCTTGGGAGAGCCAAGCTCATTTTCACACAGTCTTTACAAGACTCTCATTAGGAATATGTCGTGTATATGTAAAGATCAAGTCAGCAGTACAATTAGCTTGGGATATGAATTGCATTAGTTGATACTTCATTCCTTTTCACACAGCTTCATATCTTCATTGGTAATCTCTAGAATTTATCTTGTGCTCCAGTACCTGTTGTAATAGCTGGCTGTATACTGAACTTAAGAAAACATCTTCAGAGGATGTGATAAGTCAGGGTTAAGTAGAGAGAACAGAATGTTTTACTACATGTATTTCTCTTATAAATTTGTACTTGCATTACTGAATCCTCTTTCTTTCTTTTTTTTTTTTTTTTTTGTGAGAGGTTTTCACTATAGGGCGCGTGTGCTCGCCAGACAGACAGAGAGAGACAGAGAGACAGAAAGCGAGAAATCACCTCCCAGGGGGGATGGTCACGCCGCAACCCCTTCTCCTCCATTCTCCTCTCGGGATCTTGGGCATGCACGCACACACGCCCGGCGTGAGTTTTAAGCCACCGGGTCCGGGACGTGAACCGTGGTCAACTACGTGGGAGTCCAGTGACATAGCCATTACACTAACTGCTGGTTCCCCTGAATCCTCTTCCTTAATTGTGAACTAGATGGCACAATTAAAGTGGAATTCAGCTAGAGGTAAAAGATATAGCTACCCTGTTGATTTTTTTTACTCCTATAATTTTAAGATGGACCTCCACTTTTTTTTTTTTTTTTTAAGAAAAAGAAAAAGGTGAGGGAGAGAGAAGAGATAGGTAACTATTACAGGATCTTATTTGTGGCCATCCTCTTGACTCAACCTTCCAATTAGTAAGGATTAACAGCACATGCAGTCATACCCAGAATGTTCAGGTTGGCCCAGGAACGGAAACTTGGTCTTCTTTGTGGCTTTTAGCCTCTCAAGAAGTGGCACTATTTGTGGGCCACCATGGCTCAGCCTGTAATCTGAATTTTACATGATGAAAATGTAGATTGGTTGGTGTGGTCTTCAAGAAAATAAATCTATAGGCCTGACACAAATAGTTGGGTTAGTAAATTATTCTGTTATGTGAGAAAAACTTGGATTTATATACACTTCATGTAGATGTCAAAGGAGGATCTCGTCACTTTATCCTCTTTCCTACCTCCTGCTTATCTCCCCAGTTCCTGCATAATGCCAAACACCCTCAATTGCTCAGAACCCTCTGCTTGGCATCTCTCCTAGCTCTGCTTTTGCTTCCATACTTCTATGCTTCTACTCATTAGACAATTTCTGTACTTTTTCTCAACTTAATTCAGGTCACACAGATTATGGCTGTAGACCAATTCAGTGTAGACAGTCAAGCAATAGATGACCACCTTGGAACCTGGTCATTACAGTAGCTAGAGCTCATAAATGGGAAGTCTCACTTGGCTCCAAAATAAGGATAAAAAAGGAACATATGCAAGAAAATACCTTGTTCCTTTGGCCAGGAAACCATTGGACCAAACTCCATGTTCAAATGTAAGATGTAGAGATGATAGAATTTATTCTATGAGAAATTTCACCACGATTATTTATTTGGAAAATTGAAAGAAGTACTTACTTAGACCCTATGAAGATAATTTAGTTGTACAGAACCTAAACTAACCACTGGCCCATACAGAGAAGGTACATTTTACTTGAAGCTTATGTTCTAAAGCTATAACATAGGGTAGAAGTTTAGTATGGACATTGCCCTTGGAAATCCCTTTGAAAAGTTTAGAGTTAGAGATTAATATGCTCAGGTAAATCAGGTCAATTTTTCTTTCATTTCATGCCAAATAAAGTACTGTTTTCCTTTTGGGGTCATATTGTATGAAATACATACATCTCTTAATGAGATTGGACTTAGTTCCACACTTATAGGTAGATAGGGTAAGGTCCCCCAAAGGAAGTCACTATGTTTTTCTTTTCAAGGAAGTCTCTGTGTTTTCCCTCTATGGTCTGGTTGGCATACAATATACACCCCTTTTATATGTCTGAGTTTTCACAGCCAAAAGCTGCCTGTGTTGGGACTCAAAGCAACTATAGCTAAAAGCAAGTTTTCATTTAGTAATTATATTCTAACAAGAAGTACCAAAAGTATGGTCTGCTGACCACAAACAGAATAGGGTAATAAATCACTCAGACTACCATGTAGCTATTTTCTAAAGCCCACTTATCAGCAAGCCAGCCCATTGCAGGAATTGCTAAATAAAACTCCCATACCATTATCTCCTCTTTGGCAGCCTATGTGGGACCTCTCCCTACTTGGGAGCTCTATTCTTCCTTCCCTCTCTTAATAAACTCCACTTTGTTATCCCCTCTCTGTGTCTGTATCTCTAAGTCTTCATGGGCATTGAATAAGAACCCTCACAGGTGTTGGATCTGGTCACCTGGCATTCCCACATCATAACATTAGAGTTATATTCAATAGGTAAGGCAATCATATTATATGAGAGGCTCTTAGAAATGCAAAGAAAGTTAGATTTACATCTACCATTCCATGATCAATGCAGGCATAAACTCATCAAATGAGATGGTGGGGAAAGTTGCTTGCACTATTTAAATTGCTCTCTCTGTCTTTGGTTCTTCTTTCTTCTCTCCCCATTTCCCCTGTGTTTTGCTTTGAGGGCATTCAATAAAGCCCTACTAAGAGAAATTCTTGTACAACCTGACTCTTTGTATAGGGCTTTCATTCATGGCAGAGACCACACAGGTGCCCACTTAAGGATAGTCCTATTCAGGGACTGTTGTGATGACAATAAATATTAAGATTGGTCAAGGTAGAGAAGTAAAAGTGTAGAAGAAACCTTACACATCATCTTTTTATTAAACAATTTGTATAAGGTCACATGGCTGCATCAGGAAAACAGAATAGTACTAGGTTTTTCAGAGAGGAGATTTAGTACAGAAACTTTGTTACACACAAAGTTGAAAAAGCAAAAAGAGGAGACTAAGAAAATAGTACAGATATTAGAAACTGCAGGGATCATCTCTCAAACCTAATGCTGTGAGAAGATAAAGGGACAAATAAAACAGAATTTAAGAGCTTGGAGGAAGTGTTCTCACATAGCAGGTGGTCAGATCTTTAAGTGGGTGACCTGCAGCTAGTGCTGGGACCCTTAAGAATAGTTGTGTGTAGTATGACTAGTGCTAGCACCTCTAAGTTTGGGGTACCTTGTAGCTGGTGGTTTAAAATTCTAAGGAGCACTTTGTGGCTGGTGCTTAGATCACTGATGAGGTGCAGTTTGCTGGGCAGTGCTGAAAGCATCCAGCATCTGGAGTCAAAGCTGTGCTTGATAGCTGCAGGACACTAATGGCTGCTCCCAGCTTTTAATCTCCTACTATCACTTCCTATTAGAAAAGCGAACAGGCAGTGAACTGGCAAGGAAATCTGGGAAATGCAGAATGTAGACTCTAGCCTGAGGATCATACAAGGGCAGAATACAGAAGAGGGAGTCCAGGACAGACACAACAGATCAAGAGGTGCACAATGGCTATGATGAGATTCAGATCATACAAGCTAGAATACAACTCCAAATTACTTCACAAAGAAGAGGAAGACACACACACACACACACAGAATTTTAAATATGGAAAACCATTTCTATAATCATAGGTTCTATTTGATTATGAAACTGATAACTTACTCTGTATCTATCCTGATGAGTAATGCGTGTCTTTCATTATATCCCAGATCATAAAGCTAAATATGAAACTCGATACCTGACATCTCTGAAATAATGGGATTCTACTCAATGAGAAAAATCATAAAGCACAAGACTGGTTTTCATACCATACCTCATGAAACTACTAGAGCCTTGAAGAACTGTCAGCCACCACTGAAGGGCAAGGTACAGAGAACAGTACAGTCTCCTCATTCCCCCTTGCACAATCCTCCTCCTATTTCACTAAAATTACCAGTGGGGTTTTATTGTTTGTTTGAAATGTTTTGCACAGATTCGTCTCCTGCATGATATTTGCATTGTTGAAGTTTTCCTGCTAAAATTACTATGATATTTTCTGATTTAGAAGTCTCTTATACCTATACTGTCTCTACTGAAAATGCAATAACCATAAATGTGCTGAAGATGAAGAGTAATACATAAACAAATGTGTATATACTGCATGTATATAAACAGTATAATAAAAGTGTATACACTGCATGTTTATATATATATATATATATATATATATAAACTATATAATAAAAAAAGCAAAATATGTGCATTTCCCCTCAGAAAAAGCCCTGTATTGTGAATACTACTACTGAACAGGAGCACAAGTTCTAGAGTTGAATTTCATGTCTTGACTCTGCTATCAAACTGTAGAAACTTGGGTTAGCTACTGCGTTTCTCTGTAGTTCAGCTTCCTTCCCTAGAATAATAATAATGATAAGTATGTCATAACATTGTGGTTATGATGAGAAGAAGTAATCTAAGCAAAGTGCTTAGATGCATGTGATTCGGCCATTAGCCACAGACTAAGTTCTTAACAAATCTTAACCATTATGATATCACTGCTATTATTATCAACCCCATTCACTGTGAGGAGTCTGAGAGTCCTGTTAAATTATTTTTCTAGTATCACAAACTAAGAAAGTAGCAAAACTGTGAGTAAAATCCAGATAGTTTGACCGCAAATATTTTTGTTATTTTCTTTATCACACTGCCTCTTCATCTTAAATTTACCTTAATTTCCTGAGAGTATCGTGTTTTAAGCTCTACATTCATGTGTTTATTCTTTGTTGTTGTTTTTTTTTTTAATATGGTGTATGTACTTGCCAGAGAGAGAGAGAGAAAGTGAGAAGTCACCCCCCCGGAGGATGGCCATTTCTCAATCCCCTCCCCCATTCTTCTGTTGGACTTTTGGGCATGTTTGCACATGAACATAGTGTGTTTTTCAAACCACTGGGTCCAGGACCCAAACTGTACAGTTGGTCATATGGGATCCATTTGCCTTAACCTCCATACCACCTGCTGGCTCTCTTTGGTGATCTTTAAAGTTAAAAATCAATTCTTCTATGAAATGATTGGTTCTATGCGATATGTAGTTTTTCTTGAACTTTTGAAAATTGGGATTCATGGTAGTTTATAATAACAAAATATAGTAAGACTAAACCATAACAACATTACACATGAATGTCAATAACATTATACATACAAGGGACCAGCAGTTAGCATAATAGCTATGTCGCTGGACTCCCATGTAGTCAACTGCGGTTCGAGTCCCGGACCTGGTGACTTAAACTCACGCTGGGCGCGTGTGTGTGCATGCCCAAGATCCCGAGAGGAGAATGGAGGAGAAGGGATTGTGGCATGGCCATCCCCTCTGGGGGGTGATTTCTCGCTTTCTATCTCTCTGTCTCTCTCTGGCTGGCTGGCGAGCGCACGCGCCCTATAGCAAAAACGTCTCCAAAAAAAAAATAAATAAAAATAACATATACATATAGAGACAAACTACAGGAAAAAAAAATTCTACTCTGAATTTTTTTGAGCAGAAATGGCAAAGGAGGCCACTTAGTGAGAATGTAGCTGGGAGGGTTAAAAAATGAACATATTCATCAGAATGAAATTGCTTTTCCTGAATTCAAAAAGGAATATGTTATAGGCTAGAGATCTTTAAATATCACCTGTTAGAAGAGCGAATGCTAGATATCATTTCCATGAATACTTTATTTAAAAACAATTGATGACCACTGCAAAAATGTGTGTGTGTGTGTGTGTGTGTGTGTGTGTGTGT
>NW_006159897.1:1520166-1539874 GCF_000334495.1 Tupaia belangeri chinensis | reverse complement strand
TCTTTGTGGCTGGTGCTTAGATCACTGATGAGGTGCAGTTTGCTGGGCAGTGCTGAAAGCATCCAGCATCTGGAGTCAAAGCTGTGCTTGATAGCTGCAGGACACTAATGGCTGCTCCCAGCTTTTAATCTCCTACTATCACTTCCTATTAGAAAAGCGAACAGGCAGTGAACTGGCAAGGAAATCTGGGAAATGCAGAATGTAGACTCTAGCCTGAGGATCATACAAGGGCAGAATACAGAAGAGGGAGTCCAGGACAGACACAACAGATCAAGAGGTGCACAATGGCTATGATGAGATTCAGATCATACAAGCTAGAATACAACTCCAAATTACTTCACAAAGAAGAGGAAGACACACACACACACACACACACAGAATTTTAAATATGGAAAACCATTTCTATAATCATAGGTTCTATTTGATTATGAAACTGATAACTTACTCTGTATCTATCCTGATGAGTAATGCGTGTCTTTCATTATATCCCAGATCATAAAGCTAAATATGAAACTCGATACCTGACATCTCTGAAATAATGGGATTCTACTCAATGAGAAAAATCATAAAGCACAAGACTGGTTTTCATACCATACCTCATGAAACTACTAGAGCCTTGAAGAACTGTCAGCCACCACTGAAGGGCAAGGTACAGAGAACAGTACAGTCTCCTCATTCCCCCTTGCACAATCCTCCTCCTATTTCACTAAAATTACCAGTGGGGTTTTATTGTTTGTTTGAAATGTTTTGCACAGATTCGTCTCCTGCATGATATTTGCATTGTTGAAGTTTTCCTGCTAAAATTACTATGATATTTTCTGATTTAGAAGTCTCTTATACCTATACTGTCTCTACTGAAAATGCAATAACCATAAATGTGCTGAAGATGAAGAGTAATACATAAACAAATGTGTATATACTGCATGTATATAAACAGTATAATAAAAGTGTATACACTGCATGTTTATATATATATATATATATATATATATAAACTATATAATAAAAAAAGCAAAATATGTGCATTTCCCCTCAGAAAAAGCCCTGTATTGTGAATACTACTACTGAACAGGAGCACAAGTTCTAGAGTTGAATTTCATGTCTTGACTCTGCTATCAAACTGTAGAAACTTGGGTTAGCTACTGCGTTTCTCTGTAGTTCAGCTTCCTTCCCTAGAATAATAATAATGATAAGTATGTCATAACATTGTGGTTATGATGAGAAGAAGTAATCTAAGCAAAGTGCTTAGATGCATGTGATTCGGCCATTAGCCACAGACTAAGTTCTTAACAAATCTTAACCATTATGATATCACTGCTATTATTATCAACCCCATTCACTGTGAGGAGTCTGAGAGTCCTGTTAAATTATTTTTCTAGTATCACAAACTAAGAAAGTAGCAAAACTGTGAGTAAAATCCAGATAGTTTGACCGCAAATATTTTTGTTATTTTCTTTATCACACTGCCTCTTCATCTTAAATTTACCTTAATTTCCTGAGAGTATCGTGTTTTAAGCTCTACATTCATGTGTTTATTCTTTGTTGTTGTTTTTTTTTTTTAATATGGTGTATGTACTTGCCAGAGAGAGAGAGAGAAAGTGAGAAGTCACCCCCCCGGAGGATGGCCATTTCTCAATCCCCTCCCCCATTCTTCTGTTGGACTTTTGGGCATGTTTGCACATGAACATAGTGTGTTTTTCAAACCACTGGGTCCAGGACCCAAACTGTACAGTTGGTCATATGGGATCCATTTGCCTTAACCTCCATACCACCTGCTGGCTCTCTTTGGTGATCTTTAAAGTTAAAAATCAATTCTTCTATGAAATGATTGGTTCTATGCGATATGTAGTTTTTCTTGAACTTTTGAAAATTGGGATTCATGGTAGTTTATAATAACAAAATATAGTAAGACTAAACCATAACAACATTACACATGAATGTCAATAACATTATACATACAAGGGACCAGCAGTTAGCATAATAGCTATGTCGCTGGACTCCCATGTAGTCAACTGCGGTTCGAGTCCCGGACCTGGTGACTTAAACTCACGCTGGGCGCGTGTGCGTGCATGCCCAAGATCCCGAGAGGAGAATGGAGGAGAAGGGATTGTGGCATGGCCATCCCCTCTGGGGGGTGATTTCTCGCTTTCTATCTCTCTGTCTCTCTCTGGCTGGCTGGCGAGCGCACGCGCCCTATAGCAAAAACGTCTCCAAAAAAAAAATAAATAAAAATAACATATACATATAGAGACAAACTACAGGAAAAAAAAATTCTACTCTGAATTTTTTTGAGCAGAAATGGCAAAGGAGGCCACTTAGTGAGAATGTAGCTGGGAGGGTTAAAAAATGAACATATTCATCAGAATGAAATTGCTTTTCCTGAATTCAAAAAGGAATATGTTATAGGCTAAAGATCTTTAAAAATCACCTGTTAGAAGAGCGAATGCTAGATATCATTTCCATGAATACTTTATTTAAAAGGAGTTGATGACCACTGCAAAAATGTGTGTGTGTGTGTGTGTGTGTGTGTGTGTGTGTGTGTATGAAAAAGAAAATTAAATCACCTGGAACCCTAGCTCTAGTAGCAGTGTGGTATTTTCACATATTTCTTCATGTACATGTTAATATTCACACATAGATTGTATAAGGTATGAGACAGGAATCAGCTAGAATACGTAGCAGTGGGACCAGCAGATGGCTTAACGGTTATGTCGCTGAACACCCATGTAGTAGACCATAGTTTGTGTCCCAGACCTGGCAGCTTAAAACTCACACCAGGCACATGTGCATGTATGGCCAAAATCCCGAGAGAAGAATGGATGAGAAGGGATTGTGGTGTGGCCTTCTCCGCTGGAGGGTGATTTCTCACTTTCTGTCTGTATCTCTCTGTCTGTCCGGCGAGCGTACTTGCCCTACAGCAAAAATCTATCTCTCAAAAAAAAAAAAAAAAAAAAGGAGTTGATGACCACTGCAAAAATGTGTGTGTATATATGATAAGAAAATTAAATCACCTTGAATCCTCCCTGTAGTAACAGTGTGTATCTTCATGAATTTCTGCATGTACATGTTGATATTCATACATAGATTGCTTATGGTATGAGACAGGAATCAGCTAGAATATGTAGCGGTAACAACCACTTCAAGGGATCAATTGCTTAAAACAAAAAAACTTGTTTTGGTGTTTGCTACATTTCCTTTGTGAGTCAGACTCTGCTCTCAAATCATTGACATTACTCCCTGTGCTACAGGAAAAACCATTCTCTGGTATGTTGTCAGTTTTTGTGACAGAGATAAAAAAAGCTCTGGAGGTTCTCACATCAGAACTGGCCCAGAAGGAGTGACCTAGGGCATGTGACCTGTTCTACCATGTAACCAGAAGGGTCAAACTGCAGCATTTGTCAAAAATACGCATTCTAACAATTCTTTAGTCTGTGCCTTTTCACTTAACAATGTACTATGAGGGGCCAGCAGGTGGCGTTGTGGTTAAGGCACTTGACTCCCACATGGCCCACCACAGTTTAAGTTCCAGACCTGTTGGCTTTGCTTTCTCACTTTCTCTCACACTCTGTCTTTCTTTCTGTGGTGAACGTGTGTGTTCTATAGCAAATTTAAAACATAATAATAATAAATTAAAAAAATAATTATTTAAAAATGTATTATGAATCTTTCTATTACTTTAAATATTAATCTAAAATACAGATGTTATATTTGCATGGTGCGTAATTATAAATCATTTTACAATACTTATTCGGTCACTTATTATTGGACATTTTTGCTTTATCTAATTTTTTTTTTCAGCCTGAAAACACCCACTCTTTATTTACAGACCAGATTACAAAAAGAATCATGGTGGATACCTTAGCTCATACTTCTAATAAGTCTGTTGATCATACTTCTAATAAGTCTGTTGATCTGCTCTTCCCTGTTGCCAGCATCTCCACCTTCTACGAAATGGGTGGTATTTTTCTTCATTCCACCTCATGGAGAAGATAATTTGAAGGGCCACAGGAAGTTATTTGCTTGTTTGAAGTGTTTTCAAACAGTATAGATTTCATGAATCAGACCCTCCATGCAGATGCCAAATTTAACAAAGAGATGGAGCAATCAAAGAGTTATCTGTCAAAGCAATTTGCTTCTTATTGATTTTGCCATAACCAAGCTTGTAGATCAGTTCATTTACTGACTTCAGGTTTGGATACCCCCAGGCAATATATGGTTCCACAATTCTCAGCATGTTAATCGAAGCCTTGTTGAGCTTAACAAAGGTGCGATTGAAGATCTGAGGAAGACAAAGAAGTTGCAACACCTTTTGAAACTTTGGACTCACTCCATTGATAACTCTGATCCTGATGACAAATGCCAATTTGGACTCTGCAGGTACATCAAAGTTGCCAGCTTTTCTTGCAATCCTGGACACCCGAATTTCAGTTTTGCATATCTTCCTGTATTCTATATAATAGTGCTGGACTTTTTTTTACAGATAAGCTGCTTCCTTGCCTTTCAAAGCATCTTTTGGGCAAACTTACTTCTCAGACACTTGATCTTTAGCTCCTCAAAATTCCTTTGCTTTTTCTTAAGGGTTTCTGGCACAGCAGGAACCTTTTTCCTGCTTTCTGCTGCAGTAGGAACCTTATCTTCTCTTGAACACCCTCCATGGTTCCAGTTGAAAAAGAGAACTCTAATTCTTTTTCTTGTGTTTATTTATTTTTTCCATGAGACAGAGAGAGAGAGACAGGAAGAGAGAGAGAGAGGCACCCTCGACAAGATCTTCACACTGTGATCTACCTCTAGCCTTAGCCAGTCCAGATCATGGGCATGCATGTGTGCCCAGTTTGTACAGAGACATCTCAGGACTTAAAGCCTGTACCTTTCCATGTAAGCCCAGCTTCATAGAGCATTGTGTTGCCATCATGCCACTATTTTGCTCCTTTACTCATTTCATATTTAGTTGATTATGATTATTATCTGCTTCTGAATTATATGAATTCTTTATATATTTTGGACATTAACCCCTTAGCATATACATGGTTTACAAAGATTATCTCCCATTTTATAGGTTGCCTTTCACCCTATTTTTTTCTGTTTAGAGTTTTTTAGTTTTGTGTAGTCCCACTCATCTATTTTTGTTTTTTTAAAGAATTATTTTATTTAACTTTATTATTTATTTATTTTTAAAATTTTAACCAGAGAGGAAGAGAGAGGAGAGAAAGAGAGAGAGAGAGAGAAAGTGAGAAAGCAAGCTTCCAGGTCTGGGACTCGAACCATGGTCAGCCATGTGGGAGTCCAGTGCCCTTAACCACCACGCCCTCTGCCAACCCCTATTTTTGCTTTTTTTATTCATGCTTTTGTTGCCATATGCATTTTGTTAGTATTTGGGTATTTTCTAATTCCCCCTTTGATTTCTTCTTTGACTCATTGTTAAAAAGTGTGTTTTTAATTTCCATGTATTAGTGGTTTTTTGTTCTTCTTCCTTTATTAATTCCTATTTTCATTCCACTGTGAATGAAAGAGACAGTTGGTATGATTTAGTCTACTGAAGTTTGTTATCACTTATTTTATGAACTAATGTGTGATTTCTTCTCGAGGATGTTCCATGTGCACCTGAGAAGCATGTGCATTCTGATGCTATTGGGGGTTAGGTTCTGTATATGTCTGTAGGTCCATTTGGTCTATCAGGTTGCTCAAGTCCTCTGCTTCTTTATTGAATTTTTGTTTAAATGTTCTGTCCATTATTGAAAGTGGGGTATTGAAGTCTCCTATTATCTCTTTATTGCTATTTGTCCCTTCAATTCTGTTAAAATTTGCTTAAGATATTTTGGACCTTTGATGTTGAGTATCTATTAATAATTCTTCCATCTTTCTGGTGAGTTAACCACTTTATCATTAGTAAGGTCCTTCTTTGCCCCTTATAACACTTTTGACTTAAAGTTTATTTTGTCATGGAAGTATGGTTCCCCCTGCTCTCCTGGTTACCATTTGCATAGAATATACTTAAAAAAAAAGAATTATTTTATTTAATTTTATTTACTTTACTTATCTATTTTAATTTGACCAGAGAGGGAGAGAGAGAGAGAGAGAAAAGAGAGAGGGAAAGTGAGAAAGTGAGCCACCAGGTTCAGGACTCAAACCATGGTTAGCCATGTGCAAGTCCGGCATCCTTAACCACCATGCCACCTGCCGGCCCTGGAATATCCCTTTTTATTCCCTAATTATTGGCATGCATCACTCATTACTTAAAAAGAGTCCAATAATTTTGTGGTATAAAAACCAGTCCAAAAAAAAAGCTACTTTTTATTTTCCATTTTCTAAATCTGTTAAATACCATTATCTATTACCCTAGTGTTTCATCCTTAATGCTTTGGAAAAGCTTATTGTATAAATTAGGAGCTGAGATTCAGAGCAGCTTGCCAAAGATTATAAAGGCACCAAGTGCAGGGCAAGAATGTAAAGCCAGGCTCACGTGACTTTTATTTGCTCTCACCTGTGCCGCTATGCCAGTTCAGAGGGAGAGGCCTTCTGTTCTTGGGTAACTTGACCTTCGTGTTTTGTGTCATTTCCCTCTCTTCTACCAATGTGCACTCGAAGAAATAATTACACAGTCACACCTTAAAATGTGTCACCTCTCCAATGAAGTTCAATGCATCATTATTTTTCCATATGAATGAAGTGCTGGATTCCCTTCACTCCATTAAAAGTACCTAATGTATTAGTGAGTTGGATAAATTGTTTTATTTTTGTGAGCATTTTTTATTTCACTCTACTCAATCTTTAAACAATTAAATTTCTAAATAGAAATGAGACCATATTGAATTATTTCCTCCATTCTCAAAAGCTCTCCATAAACTCTTTAGCACAGAGCTGGCACCGAGGAGACATACGATAAATATGAGTTTTCACGCCATGTCAGATACTTACATTGTTAATTAAAAATGTGTTTTATATCCTTGTCATTATAAAGACCATGTTCATTCACTCAGTAAACACTTTCTGGGGCCATCCCTGTAGCATGTTGGTTCCTGGTTACAGAAGTCATATGGCTGACTGTGGTTTGAATTTTGGTCTTGGTGGTTTGAAAAACATGCTGGGTACATGCGCATGTATGTTCAAAATACTGACATGGAGGAGAAGGGATTGAAGCATGACCATGCTGCACTAGGGGTGTTTTCTTCTTCTCCCTCTCTGGTTAGCACACATGCTTTCTGCCAATACAGAAAAACAAAACAAAACATTTATTGAATACTTACTAGATGCCAAGAGTGTTCTAGGCACTAGGGGTATATTAATGAACACAACAAAGCCCTTACTCTCACGGAACTCACATGCTAAGGAGAAAAGACAGGCAAGAAACAAACGAACAAACAAAATCTGTGTCAGATGAAAATCAGTACTATGATGAAAGATGATAGAGATAAAAAGATAAAAAGAGATAAAAGAGAAAAAGTAGAGTGTAGCCCAGGGCCATTTTATATGGCATAATTGGAAAAGTTGTTGGATATGATGCTCTTTTAAGTCGAGTGACCCAAAGACAGCGAGGAACAAGTTTTGTGGACGTATAATAAATGTTCATTGCAGGTAAAGAAATGACAAGAACAAAGACACTTAGGCAAGAGAATGATTATTGACTTGCAGGCAGGAGTAGAAAGAGCAAGGCTCGGAGTAGTTTTGACATCAGAAAGGAGACATAGCTTGAGACAGAGGATCTGATAGACATTTTGAGAATGCTAGGTTTTATTCAGTTCAAAATGGTAGGCCCATGGAAGAGTTGAGGCAGAGGAACACTGTGTAATTTGTGTTTCATGAGACGATTCTGGCAGCTGCGTTGAGAATAGATTATATATAGATAAGGAAAGACTGGGAGGGAGTAGTTAGCAGATCTTTGTAAAAGAAGCCCTGCAACAAGTTGTGATGACTCAGGTCCAATGGCAGTCAAGGAGGTTATGTGAAGTAGGAGGATCCCGGATAAAACTTGAATGTAAAATCAACTTGTTTCCTAATGGATTGGGTGAAGATTTGAGAAAAAGAGAGAAGATAGGAATGACCTCAGGTTTTTTGACCTGAGCAAAAACAGTTTGTATTTACTATAATAAAGAAAACTGTAGAAGAACAGGCTTGGTTATGAGCTCACTCTGGACATATTAACATTGAGATATTTATTAAATATTAAATGTTACACTTGGAACTCTATATTGACATGGCTCTCAACATATGTTTTCTATTTCAAATTAATAGATACACTTAATATTGTAATATCAGAAGCACTTTGGTTAACATGAGAAATAAGATATCAAATAGATAGTTGGATACATTAATTGGAAAATAGGATTATGGGCACAGGCAAAAAAAAAAGGAAGTTATTAGCATATCAATGGCATCTGATGAGCCAGCTCCATGGCTTGGTAGTTAAGGCAATCAGATTCCATACGGCCAACCCTCCCATTCAAGTCCTAGACCTGGTGGCTTGAGAAACATGGTGTGTGTGCATTCATGTCCAAAATACTGAAAGGAAGGAAAGATGGAGGAAAAGGGATTGACCATTCTCCATTTGGGCTACTTATCCCTTCGCTCTTTCTGTCTCTTTCTCCCTCTCTGATGAGTGCACATACCCTCTAGTAAACAAACAAGAAATAGATGGCATTTAAGACAGAGGATTGGATGAGATCCTCAAGAGAATAGAATACTCATGAAAAAAAAAGAACATTTGCGAATTGGAAGGCAAAGACATTCCAAAATTGAGTATTCCTGGAGCCCCATGCTACATATCCACTGTGTATAGTAGGAAGAGTCAGATAATAGGTAGAAATTGATCATGAGAGCCACCTTTGTCAACTTCCAATTCCTTAATGAAATAAAGAGCAGTATTGTTTTGAGTAGATGGTAAAGAGACAGTGGAGGAGTCAACTTAAGCAGCAGGTCTTTGTAGTAATTAGAACTACTGAAAGGCCACACTTCATTTCCAGCAGCTTACATCTACAAAAATACAAATGGTACTGATTTACAAAGATTCCATAAAATAAACAGCATTACTTGAGAAATGTTGGAATAGAAAATATTGAACTAATTTAATGTATTTTTTTCAGCATAAAAAATAAAAATGGAAAACAATTTAGTGTTATATTACCCTTTAAACTAATGTATTGCTATGGTCCCAAATTTGGTCGACCATGACTCAGGTCTCAGATCTGACTCCTTGAAATTCACACCAGTTGTGTGTAAGTGCTTGCCCAAAATCCTGAGAGGAAAATGGAGGAGAAGAGATTGTGTTGTGGCCATCCTTCCTAGGGGGCGATTTCTCACTTTCTTTCTCTCCATCTCTTTCTATCTCTCCAGCAAGTACCCTATAGCAAAAATTTCTCCCCACCAAATTGCCTAGAAGGCACCAACAGAAGGTAACACTAATTCTGGCACCAAGTGCTTACTAAGGTGCCCAAACTCTTATCTGCTCTTATAAATTATCAATCCACTTAACCCTTACAACAACCATACAAAGAAGAAACTATTTTTACTCTCGTTTTACAGATGAGGGAAGTGAGGCATAGAGAACAAAAGAAACCTGCCTAAATTTTTAGCACTGGGAAGATCAGAGACAGGATTTGAATTCAGCAAAGAGGCTGTAGAGTCTTTTCATGGAGCATTATGTTATTCTGCTTCTCAATAAAGACTTTCAATTTCATATAAGTGTTAGAGTGTTGCCATTAGAGACAGTGCAGTTATTATCAGGACTAATAAGAACTTCTGCTCTTTCCATTGCTATTTAATGTTTTTTAATTTTTAAAAAGCAATAAAATAATGAACTAAAAGTGAAGCAAAAATATAGAAGGCATAGAATGATCATAATTTGCACATGATGTGAGTAATTAGCATAGAAACTCAAGTAATCCATTGCAAAGCTGTTAAAAAACCTACCAGAAAAAAAATATTTATACTCTTCAGAGAATTAATACATAAACTATGTGAACAGAAATAACACAAAATGTTGGAAACTATATAAATAAAATTATGAAGTTTTAAGGATAGATAAAATAAGTAAATAAGTAATTTTAAATAAAAATATGTTTTGAATAGGAAAGCAATATTTATGATATGCAAATTTCTGTTAAATTAATGTATCCCCTAATCACTGATAATATTTTTGAGCCTTACCGATGTCTGAGAGTTCATCTGGGCATAAGAATGGTTAGACCTGGTGAGTGGAAGAAGTGGAAAAGTAAAGATGAGGGAGAGTAAGGAATTTCACTTTTTCCTATTTAGACTTTGCTATTATTTCCATTTTTTTTTACATCTTTAAATTATAGGAGTCAACAAAGGTAGAGATAAAATAAATATAAAGAGTAATTCAGTAAGAATGATAATGATTCCTCTTGTATACTGCCACATATTCCAAGGATGCTGGCATGGACATAAACAGACACATTGATGAGAAAGAATAAACTGTTCATACATAGATTCTATCTCGTATTTCATGTGACTTTTATATGATAAAGAAGGCCCAACAAATCAATAATGGAGAGAACCTTTATTCTAACTTCACTCCATGACCTCATTTTAAATTTAGGAAGACTAAAGAATTAAAAAGTAGAAAAAGGCAATTTGAGCCCTTAGCAAAATTTTGGAGTGAGGAGACTCTTCTAACCCTAAATGTGTGATAAAAAAAAAAAACCCATAAAATAAAAGATGAATAGATTTGATCACAAATAACTTTAAAATTCCTTTTAGAATTCTTTAAAATATATAGCTGTATATTTTAAAGACATACTGAACTGTATTATGATGTCTAAGTAGCTTGCATGTCTGGAATTTTCCTATATAACCTGAAATAAGCCATCTCAGGAGACAGGTAAGACCAAAGATTACTTGCACGAAACAGAAAGTCAGCACTGTATACATGGTCTGGTGATTTGCTCTGAGTAAATATAAGGGTAAAAAATATATTGCCTAACAGGCATCAAAAGTGCTCCATTAGCAAGGTCAGGTGGTGGTGTAATACCTGGATCCACATGTGAAAGTCCTGAGTTTTCATACTAGACCTTCTGAGGACACCACACTGTGCATGGACACCTGTGGTCTGGATCCATCGAGAAGGTGGATTATGTGTGAAGACCCTGTTGGGGTGCCTCTCTGGCTTTCTTTCTCAGAAGAAAGACATAAATAGAATTTTAAGAATGCTCCATTAGGGCCAGCTGGTGGTATGGTGGCTAAGACACCTGAATTCCACACAGTCAACTGCACAATTCAAGTCTTAAACCCAGTGGCTTGAGAAACATGCCAAGTGCATGTGTGTACGTGTTCCAAATACTGAAAGAAATGGAAGAGGAGGGATTGTGGCACGACCATAGCCTATGGGGGAATGCTTTCTTATTTCGCTCCCACTCCTCCCTCTCTGTGTCTCCAGCAAGTGCATATAAGAGGAAAAGAAAAAGAAAAAAAAAAAAAGAGTGGGGGGAAAAAGAAAAAGAAAAAAAGAATTCTCTACTAGACCATATTTAAGTTACAAAGAAGATGGTCAGGTAAAGGTAAAAAGCACCTTTCTGTGCCAAACTTTTTGTTTTTGTTTATTTGTTTGTTTGTTTGCCATAGGGAACCTGTGCTCGCCAGAGAGAGACAGAGAGAGACAGTGAGAGGGAAAGTGAGAAATCACTCCCTGAGGGGTGGGGGGATGGCCATGCAGCAATCCCTTCTCCATTCTCTTCCTGGGATTTTGGGCATGTAAGCTTCTTTAGGTAGCAAGTACATCTCACAAAATTTTGTTGAGCCTTGGTATGATTAGATTGTCAATATTTTTTTACTTGTGACTTCATCTAGGTCCCTAAAAGCACAGCTACTTTTAGGCAACCTTTAAATTTTTCTTTTTTTCAGTTTTTCTCCAAATTCTGAGAGTTAAAAGACAAACATACTTTGTTAAAATCCATATAGAAAATTATACATAACATTTTATATTTATCTATTGCCTTCTTCTTAAATTTGATGGGCTTGTAACTGAACTGTACTCTGAATGACAACTTTTCATGAAAAGAGTTTTCAATATCTGTGGGACTAAATGCACATGAGTCAGACCTCATCTACAATCAAGATTCAATTTTCTTGATTAAAAACAGTTGTGCTGGCAAAAAAAAAAATAACAAAAAAATTTTTCCTTCCACTTGTTTTCAACATAACTACACACACTGAGAATTTTTAAAAATGATTTTGGCATTTCCTAAATGTAAGAGTGCATATGAGGCAATGCATGAAATAAGAATTCAAAATTGTCTTGAGTGTATTTGAATATAGCATTGCAGGCAGGCTTTTTTTTTTTTTTTTTTTTTTGCTCTTAGGGTACATGCACTTGCCAGAGAGACAAAGACAGACAGAAAGCGAGAAATCACCTCACAGTGGAGGAAGCCCCACCACAATCCCTTCTCTTGGGATTTCGGGCACACACGCACATGTGCCTAGTGTGAGTTTCAAGTCAGGTCCAGAACTAGAACTGCAATGGACCATGTGGGAGTCCAGCGACGTAACCATTATGCCATCAACTGGTCCTGCAGGCAGGCATTTTTTACATGTTTTAAGCTCAAACTTTTCCTTTGAGTAATAGCAGTTATTTCTTTAAAATTTATATTTAAATATAATTTCATAGAGCTCCTTTGATATTGTTCAAGGATCCTTCTGCCTGATTCTCATCTGCCAGGTCTGACTCCTTGGCTGTTGATCTACCCCATCCCAGACCAAGAACAAGTCTGCCATATCCACACTGGTGTTATGATTCAGGTTGTACCCCCAACAGGACTCAGACTTCCATTTAGGCTCTCTCCCTCATCCCCATGCTCATCTACCAATAGATTAATTTTGAATTTTATGATGTTTTCAGATATTTTTTACGAATTATTTTATTTAACTTTATGCATTTATTTATTTTTATTTGACCAGAGAGGGACAGAGTGAGAGAGAGAAAGAAGGAAAGTGAGAAAGCAGGCCACCAGGTCCGGGACTCGAACTGCAGACGGCCATGTGAGAGTCGAGCATCCTTAACCTCCATGCCCCCTTGGCAGCTGATATTTTCAGATTTTTAAATTTACAAATCTGACTCACCATTAGACCCATGTTTTTCAACACTGTGCAACATTTTATTACACGAGGACTTAGGAAAATTAACACATCCCACTGCTGACCAGAATCACATCAAAATCTTAGAAGACAAGCTGGATTTTATTTTCTAAAATGCTTTCTCAGTTATTCAAATGTAAAACCACAGTTGGAAACAATAGTACCAGGCTCTGTAATCCTCAAGAGTGGGAGCTCTTAAAGTCTCCATTTATTGAGCACTGCCAACTTAACACATGATCTGGGGCCAGTACTGACGTAGCTTGTGCTTCACTAGACAAACTCACCAGTTCTTGTATTCTTGGAACTCTCGACCTTTGTAAGCCTACAATAAGCTCTCAATTGTGTGAAGAGTAAATGAATCAATGAATGAATAGACTGATCAATAGACTAACAGATGATAGATTATCAGGTGAGTGTGTGACACCGTGCCCTGATCCAAATTCAACTTTGGAGAAAGCAGAGTGAGCTTGTCCTTTCTTTGCTTGGTATGATCTGGCTGCCAGGTGATTTCTTTATATTTCTTTATTTATTTTATCTGTGGAGAGAGGCTCCCTTGGTTTCTTTTCCAGATAGTTTACTGTTATTACATAGAAATGCTACTGACTTAAAATATGTATTCCCCTTTACTATGATAGTTTCCATGCACACTCACATGGGAGAGAAAGAGATGAGCGCCCTCCATAGGATCTGGTCATTTCATAATCCCCTTTCATTGCCTTTCAGCCTATCAGGTTTGGGGCACTAGTGCATGTTCCAGCAAATGCTAGGCTGACCTGGACAAGGATTCTAATCATGGTCACCATGTGGGATTTGGCTTCTCTTGAGCAGCACATTTCTGCTTCTACAGCTGCACCACAGAGCTACCTGAGAACACTATTGATCTTCGTATGTTGAATTTGTATCCTGCAGCTTTGTTAATAAATGCATTAGTTCTATCAGGTTTGTGTGTGTGTGTATGTGTGTGTGTGTGTTTAGTGACTTTTTTTTTTACTATATAAGATCATGTGGTTGCGAACAGGGACACTTCAACTTCTTTCCAAGGTAAATGCCCTTTATGTCTTTCATTTGACTAATTGCTCTGTTCCAGAACTGGGTTGAATAGAAGTGGTAACCGTGGACATCTTTGTCTTGTTTGAGATGTTATAGGAAAAGCTTGCAATTTTGTCTTTTCTACTGTAATGTTAGTTTCTGGTTTGCCATGGGTGACCTTTATTGAATTGAGAGATTTCTTCTGAATCTAATTTTTTTTTCTTTTTCTCTTTCTAATCATGAAAGGATGTTTAATTTTGTCAAATGCTCTTTCTGCATAGAACAAAATGCTTTGTGGATGTCTGTTAGATCTATTTGGTTTTGCAGTCAGTTTTCTCTGGGTGATATGTCCAATGCTGAAAGTAGAGTGTTAAAGTCTCCTGCTATTATTGCATTGTCATCTTTCTCTCTCTTCAGCTCTATTAGTATTTGTTTTATATATTTAGGTATTTTGATTTAGGGGTGCATCCATATTTATAATTGTTATAACTTCCTGCTTAATTGACCCTTTAGGATTCCATAATGACCTTCTTTGTCTCTTTTTTACAATTTCCAACTCAAAGTCTATTTTATCTGATGTAAGTGTAGCCACCCAGGGAGCTAACTCCCTTGCCTCGTTTTCTTAGCTCTCATGAAAGTATTTTTGTGGGTGGATTGTTATTCAAGGTAATGTTTCTGTGATTGAATGAGCACTGGAAAGTCTTACTCCATCACCTTGCTGATATCATGCCCACCCCGGGAATATCAGCAGTTATGTTAAATGCAAATAAATTGTGCACGCAATTCAAGAGGCAAAGATTGCCACCATAGATAAATGAGAAGTTCAATTATATGCTATATACCAGGAACATAATTTAGATAAAGATACAAATGACTTATAAAGACACAGTCGATTAAATGGAAGAAAAAGATATATAATACAAACTGTTAGAATGATACAGCATCACACAGAATAGATTTCAGAACAAAGAATTAATAACACTGGTTATTAAATTTACTAAAATGCTAGTAATAATTATTTGAGGAGGATGGGAGAGGGAAGATGAGGGAAGTGTGCCAAATCTCTTATATCACAACGGGAAGTCAATAACTCAAACCCAAAGGTTAAGAATACTTTTATTCAGTGTGATGTAGAAATATGTATGTTATTATTTTAACTGGGTTATTTTTCATGTCCTAGTGCCATTTGATTTTTACATTAGTTGCATTATGACAGTAGGAAAAGAATTAAAATGAAAAAGAATAAATTGTATATACATTGTAAAGATTGAGATGTCCAGTTATCAGAATGGACAATTTTCTTTTAGTTTTTTTGTAATTTGCTAGAAGGCACATGAGCTCTCCAGAGAGAGAAAGAGAGAGAGAGAGAGAGAGAGAGAGAGAGAGAGAAGGAAAGTGAGAAAATACCTCCCATAGAAGATGATCCCAGCACAATTCCTTCTTCACTTCTCCCTCCTTTTGAGATTTTGAGCAAGCACAGATATGTACCTGGCGTGTTTTTCAAGCTACCTGGTTGATATTTGAATTATGTGATTGGTTATGTGGGATTCAGCCACCTTCACCACCACACCACTAGTTGACCAGGACAATTTTTAATAGATAAATCATGATATGCGAAATGACTATTCCAAATACTAGGAATATACAATTTAGTCCTCTTGCTTGTGGGGAAGTAAAGGGATTAGAAATGTTCAGATTGAAAAAAAATAAGTATTCTAATTTATGTGTGTCCTTATTGGTAAAATGAGTCTCTTGTAGGGAGCAAATAGATGGGTCGTTTAAAAAATTGTTTTCTCATTCAGCCACTCTGTCTTTTTCTTCTTTCTTTATCTTTCCTTTATTTTTAAATTTGTTTTATTTATTTATATTTTGCTATAGGGCATGTGTACTTGCTAGAGAGACAGAGAGAGGGAAAGGAAAAGGCACATCCCCACGGAGAATGGTCGTGTCATAATCACTTCTCCTCCGTCTCTCCCTTCTTATTTAGCGCCATGGAGTTAGCATCTACATCATTCCAGAAAGCAATCCAAAACTGGGCCAGCAAATGGGAAAGCCACGCAGAAATGGCTTATAGAGGAATTCTTTCCAAAGTTTAAGAAGTTATAACTGATGAAAAATAATGTCTCCTTTCTTTCTGAAATGTTCAGAGACACATTGTCTGCACTTCAACATGAGAGGGAAATGACACATAATTCAGCCTAAAATATGCAGGAAAAGGTCATTAAAATTTCGAAAGCCCAATGATAGGTGTGCCTTCATCTCTCACTTACCTATAGAACTACCAAGCTGGTCACACACCTGTATTTTCTACAGATAAATGTGTTAACCAAAAAAGAAAAAAAGGAAATTGTAAAAGCTTATTCAGCAGCTCTTCATTCTAATGAAGATATAAATCATATTGACATTTTGTTTTCCAAAGATTCTAAAGTTTTTTTTTTTTAATCTGCAATGTTAGTTGGCACATGAAAACCTTGAAATGCAGACTCATCCTCTGATAACAGAAACAGAAAAGGCAGTGAATATTTTTTTTAATGATTTTGAAACAACATTCCTAGACCTTGCATGACATCAGAATAATGTCCTATTCCTCCACTGAAAGCATTCATTCCCACACTTAGTGCATAACTGGCTATGTTATATAAATTTTTTCTGAAATTTATTCTTCTTTAATTGAACAGTTTAAGTATTTGCTAAGAAAATTACCAGTTTTGTGGGACCAGCAGATGGCATAATGGCTATGTCACTGGACTCCCATGTAGTCGACCATGGTTCGAGTCCCGGACCCATTGGCTTAAACTCATGCCGAGTGTAGTGTGTGCGTGCCCAAGATCCTGAGAGGAGAATGGAGGAGAAGGGATTGCAGCATGGCCATTCCCCTGGGGGGGTGATTTCTCACTTTCTGCCTCTCTGTCTTTCTGGCGAATGCACAGGCCCTATAGCAAAAACCTCTCAAAAAAAAAAAAAAAAAAGAATAAGAAAAAGAAAATTGCCAGTTTTGCTTAGGTAGGTAAGCTATTTAAAAAATCATCCTTGGGGGGTGATTTTTATTATCACCCAAACTATAACCATCTTACTGAAGTTTATTCAAAATTTTTTTTTTACCGCATAAGATATAATTTAAAATAGAAAAACGAAAAAGACATTTGTGCATTTTTACAAAACCTTCCAAATAACACATTTTTCTTTTATATTCTTTTCATTTAGGTCTGCATTTGCATCCCAAGTCACTTGACCATTTGTCTGCATTGTTTTGCATCAGAGATGCAGTAAATTGTTCTAATTTGGTAAAAATGATGCTTCCACAATAGCATTTGAAGCAATTAAAGGATAGTTATCAGTTGAAATATTCCAAAAATGTTTATGTTAAATTCCTGTCCTTTTGAAAAGATTGTAGACAGCTAAAAAATCTTACCTGAACTTTTCATTATCTACAAATGTGCTGGATTCTTTGGGATTTCTAACAACTCTCCATCTTTATGGGCTGTTCATTTTCTTTCAAAGCCACCTTAGGAGAAAACATTTCTTCCATCTTGTAGGATATGTATTGGGACCTGGATTCTTACTGAGAAGTAAATGGAGCAGTGTCATGGAAATTCTGCAGGAAAAAAAATGTCTTTAAATCTAGAATCCTAGAGATGGCTAATGAACTTGAGCTTTGAAATATTGTTTTCAGGAACTAAAAATGAAGATTTTCTGCTGAGACTTCACCCTACAGATTAATTTCTAGAGTGGTAGGGCAACCCATGTATCTTTTTCTTTGTCTCTCTGTGTCTTCCTATGTCTATTTTTTTTTTTAAGGTAAAGTATTCTCTGGGCTCTCAGCCCCTCCTTTATCTTGCTAATCCTTGTCATTCTTCTCTTGCATTTAGGGGGGACAGAAACCCAGGCCCTTCTGAGATGGCTACTGAACTTGAGCTGTGAAATAATCGTTTTCAGTTTTCATTTTTTTGCTTTTTAAAATTAAAGGATAAAATTTTTTAAATCGTCTTTTCTTTATTTTTCTTTCCTCTTCTTCTGTTTTCTTTTCCTTTTGCTTTTACCTTCATCCCTTGGCTACTCAGCCTCCATGCGCTGTGTCTAGACAGGTCTAAGTGAACAGTATACAAACACCTGATTACTATTAGGGTCAGATTGTTCCTCAATTCCCACTTAATGTGATGCATAAAGGGTGAAAAATGGAACAGAAGAGAGATTGCAGATCACCTCCTACATGCTTTTGAATGCTCATATTGAACTTCAAGAAGTAGGAAAGAATTTGGAATATTCATAGTGATAAAGCTAACAGATGCAAGAGAAGAGAGACAATGAACTCCAGAAGATGTAGGAGAAAAGAGGAGGTGGGGAAGTTCTTGCACGATCTGAAAGAGGAAATATACACCATGAAAAAAGAATCAAATGGAACAATTAGAGATAAAGGCTGTAATACAAGGAATCAAAATGTCTCTTGAAAGTATTCAAAGCAGACTAGATCATACAGTAGATCGAATCTCAGTTGTAGAAGACAGAATCACTGGCCTAGAAAAATCCACCAAAAAGACTGAGTAAATAGTCCCCCCAAATGAGAATAATATACTAGATACCATTAAAGGTCCAAACATCAGAATAATGGGTATCCTAGAAGGTGAAGAGACTAAAAGGTCATTGATAATCTATTCCATGAAATCTTGTAAGAAAAATTTCTAAACCTAGAGAAGCATTCAAAGATCCAGTCCCAAGAAATACAAAGAACAAATAGAATCAACCCAAAAAGATCTTCTCCAAGGCATATAATAGCCAGATGGACCAAAACCACAGACAAAGACAAGATACTAAGATGGGCAAGAGAGAAATGTCAAGTTACCTACAAAGGATATCCCATAAGGCTAACAGTGGACCTCTCATTGGAAAAAAATGTGAGCAAGGAAAGGATGGGAAAATATATTTAAATGTTAAGTGAAAAACAATTTCAACCAAGAATACTGTACCCAGCAAGATTATCCATCACATGGAAAGAAAAGACAAGAACATCCTCAGATAAAGAAAACCTAAAGGAATTTACCAGCACCAGACCAGATCTCCAAGAAGTTCTGAAGGAAGTGCTATATCAGGAAAATTAAATACAGACACACAGAAATAAGAGTTCAAAACAACTAAAAAATGGCCAACTTAATGGTAGGGGTATCTGAAGTTGAATGTTATCTTCCAGAATTTAAATGGGACAATTGAACGACAACAGAAGATAAAATACATGAGACTGAACTGGTGAAATAAGATCTCATGACTTTCGATTAAAACATTACTGATTTTCTTCTATGCTTATTTTTCCAGATTTAAGGATTTTTGTCTTGTCTTGAGCTGCCGATAGGTTCACGTACCAACTATTTTAACAGAATCCTAACCTGTTTCCTGGCTTCAAGTTTTAAGCAAAAATCTCTTAGTATTTTATGATTTTGATTTATTAAAGCTAAAAAGGCTTTTATCGAAACTAAAAAATATGTTAAAAAATACTTATTTCATGGCCACAGTAAGCTATATAGGATCATCAGCTAGGTGCTACTTTGTAGTATATTCATTCTACTTAGTTTCATGCCTAAAGTTAGACATGTCTCTCTCTCTC
>NW_006159897.1:1510370-1519959 GCF_000334495.1 Tupaia belangeri chinensis | reverse complement strand
AAATAAATAAATAAATAAATAAATACTGGAGGATAAAAAATACCCTACACTCCTATATCTGGTCAAATTAGCATTTAAGTTTAAGGTAAAACACAGATTTTTTTTTTTGATGTTGAAGAATTTGAAGAGTTTATTTCTTTTTCTAAAGAAAATAATTGATTTAATGTTATGTATTATTATTATTATTCAATTTGACCAGAGAGAGACACAGGGAGAGAAACAGAAAGTAAGAAAGCAAACCACCGTGTCTAGAACTCAAACCATAGTTGGCCATGTGGATGTCTAGAAATCAAACCATAGTTGGCCATGTGGAAGCCCAGTGCCTTGGGGCCAACCACTTGCTGGCCCCAAGAGTTTGTTTCTTAGATATCCTTCTTGAAAAGTTGTTGACGGATATACTTCAGCAATGGGGTGTGTGTGCATGTGACTACAAACAAATATGCATAATATATGTTCTTCATACCAATACCAAAAATAGACAGTAAACCAGAAAGTAAAACATTTCATTTCTAACCAGAAGTATGGACAGCTAACAGCATACTTGGGGGTGAAGGGAAAGGACGGATACAGACAATATCTAAGTGTTGGTGTAAAGTTAAAGGGTCTATCACAAATTTTTAATGGTAACCACCATAGCTTATATCAGAGTAACCCCCATCCTACTAGGGGTAGGAGGAGTCTATCACATTTTTAATGTAACTACACTAGAAAAGGTGAGGAAAATAAGAAAAGGATGGAGAAAAGGATGGCAAGGTAAGTTAACTCAGAAAAAAGGTTGACTACATAAAGAGAAGGTATTTTATAAATGTCATAAGTTATGGTGATGTGAATTTCAAATCTATATTAACTTTTTTTTGTAATAATCAAACAGTGTACGGATTTCAAAATTTTTGGCACCAAAATAAACTCAGAATTCCATTTTTCATGAACATTTTGAAATTACTTCGTGTGTGTATGTGTGTGCGTATATGTGTGAATACTTTAAAAAAGTGACATTTAATTTTTAGCCAAAATAATATATGTTTTTGATGCTAATACAGTAAAAGTCACATATATATATTTTTTTTTTTTGAGAGAGAGAGATTTTCGCTATAGGGTGCGTGTGCTCACCAGAGAGATGTAGAAAGACAGAGAGAAAGAAGGTGAGAAATCACCCTCTCGAGAATGGCTTCACTACAATCCCTTCTTCTCTATTTTCTTCTTGTGATTTTGGCACACAGGCCCCACATGAGTTTCAAGTCACTGGGCATGGGACCTGAACCACTGTTGGACATGTGAAAGTCTAGCACCTTAATAACTATGTCACCTGCTGGACCTGTCACATATGTATTTTTATTTATCAAGTGTCTAATTAAGTTCCAAATTATAGGTTTTAGAGACTAAAAGCATAAAATTAACCTAAATGAAATACTTTACTTGTGTAGGTTACCCATTCTAGGAACTGTGATAAATTTGAGAGGATACCACATATTATTAAAACTACTTGATCTTGTTTTTCTTTCTGAAAGCACACTCTTCTTTTAGTTATGATATAAAACATGACAATGGAAATTCTGTATGTAGGACAAGTGTGTAATTGGCCCAAGAATTTCACTAACTTTCTTCACAGGTACATTACAAATAAAATTTCAAAATAAAAAGCCGAGTAGTTTCACATTCTGTCTTTTTGTTTTATTTTGCTGGATTGGGTCTGTGCTTATGAAAGAGAGATGGGGGAGGAGAAGAGAACAAAAGCTCCCCCATGGGGCGTGATCACACCAAAATCCCTGCTTTGTCTCTCTCTTCTTTTGGGATTTTGGGCACATATACACAGGTTCCTGACACGTGTACCTCAAGTTGCTGGGTCTAGGGTTTGAAGTGCACCATAAGCATGTGGGATCCAATGGCCTGCACCAGCACATCATGTGCTGACCCACGTAGTTGCTTTTCATTCTAGTATCAGGTTTCTTTTCTAACTTTGTAGATAAGAGAATGAGCTAGCTGGATGGCACTGAGCGAACCTGGAACCATCAGTGTTACTCCTCCTCATTCTCCTGCCTTTCCAAATTCTTAGACACCCTGGACTGGTATGCCTCAAAAAACTTTCCAAATGTTCTATAGAGATTAGGTCTTATGTCTTAGATTTCTTACTTCTAAAAATAACAAATATGTGTCTTAAAGGGCACTGTTCCATATAAGCCATCAATTAAATGAACCAGTATTTCATTATTTGAGTCAGCATACCATCTCTGTAACACTGCCTTATGTAAGATCGTCAGAACTTTAAGACTTCTCCATAATGATTCAAAAACGACACTCTTTTGGATTATAATAGTGATGATCTCACGTTTTTCAAAAATCCGTTTCTAAAGAAAACATTTCATGGTTCTTGTATAGGTTCTGTTTCAAAGTGTCGATGTGAACCCCCACGTAAAAAAGTTTGCATAGTACTTCTGGGAGCATATCTTAAATAAGGCACATGCCAACCTGTCCAATCATGTTTTCTCCCTTTAGAGGCATCAGGAGATGTAACAGTAGAAGATAGCTGGGAGACCCGAGAAGTTCCAGGTGCCAGTTTTGCACTTGCCAAACATATGGTCTTATTTGTCGGGGTTTAGAATGAAAAATTTCATCTAGATGTTAAAATTTCTTAATGTTATGCACCCCCAGATTGCCATTTATGTATCTCAGAACCATACTCCAAACGGGAAGAGTTTTTGCCTGCCTGTCTTTTTCAGAAGAAAATAAACCACAGAGGGTGAGGAGCATGCCCAAAATCACAAAGGGAGATGAAATGGAGATGGGATTGTGGCCTGGCCATTCTCCAAGGGAGAGTCTTTCTTTCTTTGGTGAATGGATGTGTACTCCAAATGGGAAGAGTTTTTGCCTGTCTTTTTCAGAAGAAAATAAACCACACAGGGTGAGGAGCATGCCCAAAATCGCAAAGGGAGATGAGATGGAGATGGGATTGTGGCCTGGCCATTCTCCAAGGGAGAGTCTTTCTTTCTTTGGTGAATGGATGTGGCAAAATGAAAATGAACCACAACAAAAACAGTTTCTACTTTTTTCAAGGGCAGGAAATATTTATGATGTATCCAAAATAGGTGCATGATAGAGGAGGAGCCCAATAAAATGGCTAGACACCCCCACCCCCGAGTTCCATTAATGAAAAGTGCGATCACACTTGCCAGGCAGTGTTGTAATTAGTCTCTGGAAATGAAACCAATGGATGCTTGTGGCTGGCTTGGATTTACCTGTATTCACAGGAAAGCAAAGTCTTTCTTTAAATTGGAAAACTTTGGTCAGGAAGAAGTCATCTCGTGGTCACTGGCAATGTATTCCAGTGAATCAGCAGATCTATATTTAAATTTTAGGATTGTGTATCCCAGGCATGGAACCAACCATTCCAGTTAATGAAAAATAAACAGTAAAAAAAAAAAGCTGTGTAATTTTGAAGCTCCCAAGACTAAAATAAAAACAACTGCTAGCAGATGTATAACAGTTTATATTGGGTTGTTGAGTAAGTCATAACATATTTTTCTATGCAAAAATGCGTCATGACTTTCCCGACAACCCACTAGTTTATAGAGCTCTTTTCACACATTCGATTGCACTAAGCCCTCACAACAACCGTGTGAGTAAGCGTCTAACTGCATTGCACACCACGGAAGCAGAGGCTGGATGTGCGTGAGTAACCTGCCCAAAGGCATGCAGTTACAAATGACAGAAACCAAAATAGGCACCTAGAGGGTCTCTTTCCACCCACCTCTCTCCCTTAACCCCAATTCTGCCTTTTCCCTTCTATGAAACTATTGGAGTGGAGGAAGATTGGAAAGGAAAACCAAGCCGTTTCTGATTGTACAGATTGTACAGCCATTTCTGATCGTATATCCTGAGTCACTTCTCAGGAGACTCTCTTATCTATGAATCAGGATTCCCCCAACTTAAAGACAGTACTTGTGTAAGTAGCCAGCATCGTACAGGATACTTTGTACCACTGGCCAAAATAAGCTTACGGTGTTGAAGAGAAAGACTACAGAGTACCTTATGCAATCCTTTTCTACTCTTCTAATAAAATTTGGCATTCCTCATATAAGTTTGATTTTAAAACAGTCTTGCAATGGGATAAAAAAAAATTATCTGCCAGTAGATAACAGTTTCTCTAACCTTCAGAATCAGTACCCATGCCTTCTACAGTCAATAGGCATGAGAACCTAAGGGAGGGTACTACTCGTTCTTTCTTTTTTCTATTTATTTATTTACTTTTCAGAGGTTTTTGCCTTAGGGTGCATGCATTTGCCAGAGAGACAGAGACAGTGAGAGGGAAAGTGAGAAATCAACCCCAGGGAAGAAGGCCATGCCACAATCCCATCTTCTCCATTTTCCTCCCAGGATCTTAGATATGCACACACACCCACTGTGTGAATTTAAAGCCACTGGATCTGGGAATCAAACCGCAGTGAACCATGTGGGAGTCCAGTCATGTCACCTCGCCACCATCTGCTGGCCCCTCTTTTTTCATTTTTTGACAGAGGCCACCTGCACTTGCCAAAGACAGAGAGTGAAGGAGAAAGCATCCCTCACCCTCCACCTGGGGCATGGTCACACCACAATCCCTTCTCTTTCATTTCCTTATCCTGTCAGAAGTTTGTGCATAGACACACCCACTCCCGGAATGATTCTCGAGCTGCCAGGTCCAGGACTTCAACCTTGGGGTCAGCCATGTGGGATCCAGTCACCTTAACCATTAGGCCACAGTCAGCCTGGGCATTGCCAGTTCTAAAATTACCATTTTGAAATGTGGAGTAAGTTATAGCTTTAAGGAACTGTCCTCTTTTTACTCGGAAGTACCATCTCCTGCTCATATGCTACAGGCATTATACCTTTTCAGGCATTGTCCACCTCTGGGGTATTCTTTTTTTTTTTTTTTTCTTTTTTTGGAGAGGTTTTTGCTATAGGGTGAATGCACTCTCCAGAAAGACAGACAGACACAGACAGAAAGCAAGAAATCACCCCTCGGGGATGGGGGAATGGCCATGCCGCAATCCCTTCTCCTCCATTCTCCTCTCGGGATCTTGGGCATGCATGCACACACATGCGCCCAACATGAGTTTAAGCCACTAGGTCCAGGACTCAACCCGCGGTCTAATACATGGGAGTCCAGCGACATAGCCATTAAGCTAACTGCTGGTCCCAAACTCCAGGGTATTCTTGAGAGCTGCATTTTCTGATATATAAATTGACCTTATTGGATGGAACCCTAAATTCTCTGAAGTGTCCTCTAAATTCTAAGTCTAATGATGAAAAGGCTTCTTTTATTCAGTAGTGCCCGTATCTTTTACGACTTTTAAACCACTGAAGCCTTATTATGTCAGAAATGAAAATAAAATATATCAACAACAAAATGTAAAACCAGACTGGTTATTTTTTTACCTTCAGAAATATAACTTAGTATATTATATTTCTGGCAATGAGGCTTGTACATTTTACCATAGTATGTTTTTGTTAACATTTTGTATAAAATAATTCATAGTTTTGTTCATGGCAACGTGAAGATGCGACTACCCTAGAAACACAGTCTTGTACCCAATGACTTGATGTATGCTTATCTCGTATCAGTTCATTTGTTCTTGTGATTTCCAGATGGATTTAGCTAATGGACTGAAAACTCAGTTATGAAAGTCAAGCTGCAAGAACGCAGGGCTCAGGTTGAAACAGGAATGAATTTGACGGACTTGGAAGATTTAGGTGAGTCCTTCCAGGTACCCATGCTGTTTGTTGGGCTTCTATTGTTTGAGTAAGAAGTCTGTCTTCTGCTCAGACTGTCAGTTTCTTCTTTGTTGAATTTTTGCTTCATGTTTTGGCAGCACGGGAGGCTTTGAACACAGTCTTGCAGGAGATGGCCGCTAAAAAACATGTATATCCAGGGATTGCAGCAACTGTTCAAAGAAGCCAGTAACGCCGTGATAGTCGTGGAAGGGTTTTCCGATTCTGCACGAAACCAAAAAAGGGGGATTTTATAAACAATCCAATGCAAGTAACTAAGCATCAGATAAACACATTTCTCTATTGACTAAGAGAATAAGAGTTACGGGTTAGCACAGAAAATGAACTGTTTTACTTATTGGTCAGGAAATTGGTGGCATTTGGGAATTGATTGTAAAACATTTTTCTTAAGATAGGTGCAACTATTTTTAAACCACTGTTGTATAATATTTAAATAGAATGAGTGGGAACTTTAAGAAGTCAAGATTTTAAATGATTCATTTTAAAAATGTTTGGGCCAGCCAGTAGTACGGTGATTACGGCAGCTGGATCCCACGAGGCTAACTGTGCAGGCTGGGTCCCTGAGGCAGCGGCTTGAAAAGCACACCGAGCGTGTGTGTCCAAAATCCCGAGAAAAGGGAGAAATGGGGGAGGCATGGCACTGTGACAATGCTTCATCTGGAGGAGGAAGAGTCCTTTCTCACTTTCATCTCTCTGTCTTTCTCCATCTCTGGTGAGCACACATGCCTTCTGATAAAATAAAATTTAAAAAAAAAAAAAAAGAAAAAAAATCCCTCTATGTCTTTTAAGCTAGCACTAGCATTTGCTAATGGACACTGCTTTTACAGCATGGCTAAAATTTTGATGTAATTTCAAGAATCTACAACTGCATATGACAAATTGTATTTATCCTAATAAGCAGGCAAATGTATGGCATAACGAACCTTGTTTTACAGTTTTACTGATTTAAATATTAAACACATTCTTTTGATGTGAAAACTGTAGGGGAGAAGTCAGTCAACCTAGGCCCCTGAAGAATGTAAGCTTTAGTTGTTTTTCTTTGGTTAACTAGACATTTGGTTTGATTTGAAATGAAAAGCATCTTGCACTGTAGTTCAAATAAGTAAATTACATTAAGGACAACGGTTGAATTGGGAAATTCCAGCAGGACTCTGACACATTTTGTTTTCACTAGCACTAGTAAAGTACATAAATATTATAACCTTTCCCTGTGAAATGACGGTCCTGTACCTTTTTAGAATATGAGAATAAGAAGAAGACACTGATTTCCTTTGATATCTTAGTAGAAACTTGTATGTTCCCACTCTCACTACGCCAGAATGAATGCCAGGTTAGTTCATCATATTTTGCACTGCGTGTTACTGTGAAAAGTGATGACAATCCATAGCTAAGACAGTATTCAAAAAGACAAAATCATCAATGTATCAATGCACAAGTGAAGACATTTTCAGTGGTTGCATCCAAGCCCCAGGAAAGCAATAGTTAAACGGCACTTTTTATTTGATTGGCAATAGTAAGAGACTTCTTTGATCAAACCAGAAATGATAAGCCAAAAATAATACATTTATGTTCTATTTTCATTAATGTAATAATATAGTCTGCAAGAATATTTATTTGTTTAAATTCAGTTCACACTCAAATGTTTTTATTTGTGAATATAACTTTCAAAGCCTATCAGTGTACTTTTCTACTCTAATTCTCCTAAAACAAAGGAAGACAACTCTTCCAAGATATTTATTTCAAGTCCACAGTTGTTATTGGAAACAATTATTCCTATAATGTATTTAATTTTTTAAAGTTTTTTGTTACTAAAAGAAAATAGTTTTTACAATGCAAAATTAAATCATGTGGATTTTTTAAATTTGCACATCCCTATAAAATAAGTTTTTCGAGTTTGTGAAGGAATGAAAATCAAACAAACTAGTAGACGTTAAGACCGTTCCCAGCAAATTGCTGCAGCCCTTGTGTGTGGGATAGTTTTTACAAGGCAAAATTAAATCATGTGTTTTTTTTTAAAATTTGCACATCCCTATAAAATAAGTTTTTCGAGTTTGTGAAGGAATGAAAATCAAACAAACTAGTAGACGTTAAGACCGTTCCCAGCAAATTGCTGCAGCCCTTGTGTGTGGGGGTTCTACAGTGCTGTGGTCCAATTGCTGCTGAAAGACTAATGAATTAGTCTAACCACTTAATTTATTAATAACCCTGCTTTGAAATACTGGGGAACCTTTGTTAAAGTAATTATTGTTAGAACGTTTTAAGAGTATAGTAAGAGAGGAAACATTAGGTAAATGCCAATGTAGAGTTCTTAACTTCTTAAGAATCTTTCTCCAGCTTTCTTCTGAGAAATAAGTCTGTAATATAATAGAACTTCTTTTTTAATTACTTTGATACTTTTCACAGTCCAACCAAAAGCAGTTGTGACAGTCAAAATATTTTCTAGAATCAGATTCAAAAGCAGGGTATTAACAGCAATTAGTAGTTTGGCAAAAGGTCATTACTGTGTTTGGTAGTTGTGTAGCTAACTCTAGCACCCAGTTTTGGGATTTGTGGTCATGGCACGCAGATTCCTGGGCTCCGTTCTATTTTATTGCAGAAATACTAAAATATATTGTCTGAGTTGGAGACCCAGCAGTTTGCATGCTTGACTACTGCCCCTCAAGGTGTGATTCTTCTGTACACAGAGGTTTAGGAACTACCATTCTATCCCTGTCCTTTTCTCTTTGTCTGTCTCTGTCTCTCTGTCTCTGTCTCTCAATCCCTATACTTTTCTCTTTGTCTGTTTCCGTCTCTCTGTCTCTTTGTCTCTCTCTGTCTCTCTCTCTCTCTCACACACACACACATACAAGTACGTGCGTGCCCCATCCTTGCACCTTCCTCTGCTGTCAAGGACCTACCAATCCAGACGAACTGCGCATCCCAGACGGACCACATCTGGACGACGAAGAAGGGCGCCCAGCAGACGATGTAAGCCGTCACGATCACGAAAGTCATCTTCACCGTGCGGATCTTGGCGCGGGAAATTGTCTTCACGCTGCTGACGCAGGGCGCAAGCATGAATCCCCTGTGCAAGGCGCCCCCCGCGCTCTCCGCGCCCTTTCTCTGGCGCGACAGGGTCTTTCCGCGCACGTTGCGCCAGATGTGGTAGCAGATGAAGCCGTAGCAGGTGCCCAGGATGACCACGGGCGCCACAAAGATGCTCCCGGTCATCCAAGTCACGTAGGCGCGGGGCCCCCAGGGCTGGATGAAGGTGGCCCAGCAGTCGAGGGTCTTGGTTTCATTGTTCACCTCGACCATGGAGAAGATGAAGTACTGCGGCGTGCTCAGCACGAAGCTCAGCACCCACGCGGCCGCGATCATGAGGCGCGAGCGGCGCGCCGGCTGCTGCAGCGTCTTGAGCGGGTGGCACACCGCGATGTAGCGGTCGGCTGTCATGACTACCAACATGTAGGCGGAGGCGAACATGCCGAACACCTGCAGGTGCTTCACCACGCGGCACAGCCAGTCCGGGCCGCGGAAGCGAAAGGTGATGTCCCAGCCGAGCTGCGGCAGCACCTGGAAGAAGGCGACCGCCAGGTCGGCCAGGCTGAGGTGCCGGATGAACAGGTGCATGCGGGACATCTTGCGCGGCGTGCGGTACAGCGCCAGCAGCACGCTGCTGTTGCCCAGCACCGCCACCACGAAAGTCACTGCCAGCACGGCGATCTCCAGCTTCGCCAGCTCTTCGTTGCGATTGTCCGCCTGAGGGCCCCCACCTCCCCCGAACGCCTCGGTTTCCCGACTTGTATTGGCCCCGCCGGCGGCCAGAGACCACCACCGGCTA
>NW_006159897.1:1501405-1510116 GCF_000334495.1 Tupaia belangeri chinensis | reverse complement strand
CCCGTGCGCCGGCCCCTCTCGCTGCTTTTCCCTTTTCAACTCTGACCAAGCCGGGGAGCTGCGCTCCTAGCCCTGAAAGCACCAGGTTCCAAAGTCATTTAGGCTGGGTTGGTTTCCTCCGGACGCGCGCCCTCTCGCCCCAGTGGCTGGAGACTGCTTGGTGCCTATTCCCCACGTCCCCCGGAGTTGTTTCCCACCCCCTTCCTACGTCGCTGGCCCGTCCTCTTTGCATCACCGCTACCAGGGGTCGAACTGGGACACCCGCCGATTCTTCCGCATAAGAGACGGGACCGTGACGCTTTCTCGCTCTTCTCTTCCCAAAACTTGGAGAACTGGGCATGCCATGCCTTTTCTGGTTCAGCACCGTTTTCTCAAGCCTCTCTCACTAGTCTCTTTAACTCGGCATTTGACGTCAACAGGCACGGTAAACCTCGCCCGCAGAACTCTCCCCTCCACGTACCCGACCTGGAGCTGGCTCTCTAGCCCACCTCCCCTAGTGGGGTTTCCCTCCTCTCGGTGAGCTCATCCCTGAGCAGCTAGTCTAGTTCATTTTATTCTCAGAGCAGTTTTGCCCCAAGAATGACTTCTTTCCCAGTTTCTCTCCTCCCCACTACCCGCCATAGGGGAACTTAAAGGGAGTTCTGTTCCCACGAACGCGTTTGATGTTACCTGGCTATTTGTTACCCGGCTCAGGTCTGCGGGCTAGAAGGGCACTCGCTGACCGGATCCACTGCAGCCCCAGGCTGCGGGGCATGTATCTTCTAACGCGCAGGGAAAAAGAACGTCGCCGTGGTTTTCAGTTTCCCAGTGGGCCTGGGGACTAAGGGAGTTTTCTCTAAACCGGATTGCTGGGTTTTCTACGGCAAAAGCCTAATTCCCACGGCGAGAATTTCGAGAAGTGGGCCGCAGGAGTCCGTGGGGACTTCGTTCAGTTACTACTGAGTCGTGGAGACATTTCTTTGGGCAGACAAGGAGCAGCTGCCGGACAGCGGCCACCCAGGCAGGGCTGTCCAGGGAACAGCAGCGAAGAGTCACCAGGCTCCCGAGCTCAGGGTGAAAGAGGGAATCTCGGGGAGGGAACAGGCGCTGGAAAAGAAGAGAGAAAACACAACTTACCTGTCACTAGGTACTCCGGACAACTAGAACTTAGCTGGGGGCCCAGCGAGGCAGAAATAGTCCCTCCGTAAACTTTCAACTTTGGTGAAGTTATGCTTCAGAGGACAGCAAGGGGGAGCTGTTTTCAGGCTATTTCACAAGGGAAAAAAGAAACACGGAAAGCTTATGTACTGTGTAAATACATGGACATGGCTTTGTTGATCAGGCTTGTTGTGGCTCTGGAATAAATTTGATTGTCTCAGAAAAAAATCACCGATTGTGAAATATCTGGAAAAAAAAAGAAAAAAAGAAAATCATAGCTTTTGTACTCTGTGATCATTCCATTTTGCTATCCAGTTCATGTATGCAGAGACTCCAAGGTTGTCATATTAAGAGTGCTGGACTTGAAAGCAGCAGTATTGCTTTCATGTGGTTTGTAGCCACAGTCTTAAAAAAGGGAATAAAATTACCTGTTTTTCATAACTTACATCCTTAGGGGGATCAAATAAGACGTTCTGCGAGGGGAACTGCTCTAAGGAAAGGAAGCTGTGTTGCCTTGGCTCATTTTCTGCAAGATACCTAGGTGGTGACTGATTTAAATGGCTCAGGGATGATAGTGAGTGCAAAGTTTCCAAACTACGCGAATGGAAAACTCTTGGAGCAATTAAATCATAGTCACTGACTAGCTGTTGGCCATGCACATGAACGCTTTTAGATTTCCTCTGGGGGAGAAGCCTTTAGGTTTACTTAGGGAAAGCAATTTGATCCAAAGTTTCTTTGGGTGTTTTTATTCCAGAGAGATGATTTCTTCTCAGATCACTCATCTGGGTCAGGAAATCTGATCCAATAATTAAACTATATCTAAAAATCCAATTTATAAAATTAACCTGTATATCAGTGAGTACAGCTGGAAGACATTATTCCATGCAATAGTATATCCCCCTTACATATGGAACACATATATGCCCAATACATATGTATTTGTGTATATATGTGCATGTGTGTGTGTGCATGTATATGTGTATGTCATTGTACTGGGTGCCGTGGGATCTAGAAAGCAGGACAAAAAATGTCCAATGCAGATTTTAGAACCAGTCCCCCTTAACTCATGTAGTTAAAAAAATGGTCTGTCTTAATATTACTGGTTCCATATTCCAAGGAAAGCAGGACAATTGAAATACAGACTCACTATTTATGGACTTTGCCAGAGTTGCTATAAAAGTTACCCTCTTGAAGGAACTATAGACTTAAAATGTGAAAAGAACACATTCAATACTTTCTGCAGCATCTTTTTTTTTCCAACTGAATTTTTAAAATTTCCATGTCTTTATCTTTATTTTTTATTTCAATTTCTTTTATACATTCAATCACATTATTTAGCTTGCAAAGTGAATATTTCAACATGTGTACGTTTCTCACCAGTCCAGTTGACAATACTATAAAGTTATCTTCAACAGATAATAATCCATTTCTTTGTCTCATAAATGCCTTGCCTCTCTATTTTTCTCCTTAATATTTTTTTTTCCCCATGAACAAGAGAGAGATAAGGGAGTAAGAGACAGACAGACTGCACCTTCAACAGAGTCCGGAGGCTGTGCTCCTCACCCAACTTCGGCCAGCCCCAGATCATGGCCAGGTGTGCCTGGTGTGCACAGGGAGACCTCTGGACATGAATCCAGAACCTTTCATGCAGTCAGCCTTGGAGAGTGCCGCATTTTACTGTGGCGCGACCATCATGGCCCCTTTTGTGGCATCTTGTGCTTTTTTTTTTTTTTTTTAAGAAAATTTACATTAGCTCTGACTCTTTTTATTAAGGCTTACGTTTCCCCTCTTATTCATCATGGTTTTCAGCTAACATTTTTGGGAGGATGAGATAATGTAAAGAAACAAAGGGAAGCGTTGCATACATATCCTGGATAATTGTTCTCTTTCATTTGCCATCTTTCTGTCTCCCATTTTGCAGTTCCAGATTCTTTTTTTTTTTTTTTAGGTGATGAAAATTTTATTTCATTTTATTCCGAGAAGTGTTTCCTTTCATGGAAGCAGCTACCTTTTTATTTATTAGCTGTTTGACTTTGTTTTCCTCCTCAGGCCTTAAAATTCTTCATCTGTAAAATCTTGCTGATGACACACAATGCAGATGCAAGGATTATGCAAATGACTGTTATGTTTCTGACATTCCATGCGAGTTCAAAACATTAATTCCCTCTTTTTTTCCCAAATATATAATCCCTCATATTATCTGCTATTTTAGCACTATAGTTTTTCCTTCAATTAAAGTAGCATATCACCAACTTTATTATGTACGATGAAAGATTTGATAGATTTTCTATGACAAAAGTGTTCCAAGGTCAAACACACTGGAGAAGTGCTGTGTATACATTTCCTCTTCTGGCAATTCGTGTAAAAGGCTCTGAGAAGCCTCAGGAAACAAAGTTGCTTGACTTTGTTTATTGATGTTTCTCAAAGTATTTAACCATGGAAAACCCTTATCCTTTTACTTTCCCTATGGAACAATGATGGCCATGTCACAGGATAAGAATACAGCGTGGGTAACACTAAATAAAGGTACTTGGAATCCAGATGCTTGAGGACCATCATTAAATAGTCGAGACGTTAGAGGTTCAAGTTAAGTTTAACCTACTCTCCTAGGGACAGAAAGGCCTGATGTAAATAGATTATATTTAGTTTATTATATTTTACACATCCATAGATGCTACTCAATATATCCTATTTCACCTTTTTAAGTGATCATTTTTTTCTTCCCCATTCTTACTGAGAAGGAAGGAATGAGGTATTCTGCAACATTCATTTTGCTTTTATAGCCCATGATGACTCCTTTCCTACGTTTCAGGCCCGTATCTGATATTCACATCATTACTTCTAGCAAATCCAGACATATTTGTGGTACTCTATGCTAACTCTTGAGTTGGCAACAAAGAAGAATGTAATTATTACTAATATTTATTAAGTATTTTGCATGTGCCAGGCACTGTTAGAAATGCTTGACAAGTATTACGTCACCTAACCCTCCCAATGATCCTATGAGATGTGCTATTATTATTTTATTTTACAGTTGAGGAAACAGAGGCACAGAGAGAATAAACAACTAGCCTCAGGTGACACAGCTGGTCAGTGACAGAATCAGGATTTGAGTAGAAGCAATTGACTTCAGCAGACTTTACAATCTTAACCATTACACAGGGCTGCCACCAGGGAGCCCCAACTCCTAGACCTTACAGATTCGGTTGACTGGCCATATGATTGGTTATTTGATGTGTCAATATACGATATCTCCTCCTTTAAGATTAGGATATCCTGTAGAATCTGCCTTGGTTATTACATTTCTTTGGTAAGCCAAGTACAAGGCAATAATAGTAGGAAAAGTAATAATAATAATGATACATAAATAAATACCAACACTTATTAAAGTTATATCAAGAGGTAATTGTTTAAAATTCACGATTTTATTTAATATTTAAATTACACGGTGTAAAGGGATATAAATATAATTATTATTATCCAGATTTACAGAGTAATAAAACAAGGGTTTCAGAGATTCAAAAATTGCAAGACTCCAAGTGGCCCAGCTAGGAATCAGATAGGCTCATTTGAACTAAAAGCTTGGGCTCTAAATTCTATGCCCTAATGTCTCCTGACACATTTTTATAGAACGACTTAACACATGTTGCAGTAGAAACTAATTTCTGATTTCTGAGTAAATATAAAATTCAGAAAGTTTTTGGTGATTGGATAGATTGGGAAAAGTTTTTTGAGAAGCCTGCTTTGAGCACCTATTCCCATAGTAGTTCCCTGAAAAGAGGGTCACCATTTATATCTCGGAGGACTTGAGTGGTTCTGGTCATACTTCTTTCTACCTTAAGAGTCTTAGCCTGGCAAGTCTATACTTGATTTTGAAGTTTTCCAGTGAATGAGCTTTTTTAACATGAGTGCAAACACACACACACTTCTAAAAAGTGCTTCAAGCCAAGTATAGAAAAGTATACAAATTCTTTATTATAATACTGTTCATCTTTTCTCCCTTTTTATCAGGCCAGTTTGTATCCAGATTCCTTTTATTCTTTTTTAGATAAATTTTTGCTATAGGGAGTATATGCTTGCCAGAGAGACAAAAGGAGATGGAGAGACAGAAAGCAAGAAATCACACCTGAAATGTGCATGCCACAGTCCTTTCTCCTGCATTCTCCTCTCAGGATTTTCAGCATATAAGCTAGGCACCTGGCATCCAGGTCCAGGACTCAAACCACAGTCGGCTATGTGGAAGTCCAGTGATGTAACCATTACGCCATCTTGATGCTAGGCTCTAAAACAAAGTCCTCCAGCCTATTAGATGTTCTTGGTCTTAAGGGCCCCTCTCTTTCTCTGCCTCCAACCTAAGCAATGGTATCCACTCCAATGATTTCCATTACCATGTATTCTCCAGAATAATGGTGATTTCTAACTGTCCTGCAGTATTCATTCTATCACTTTTTCTTTTATAAATAAATCTCTGAGTTTGGGTGGACACATAGCTACTTAGCCATAAGCAGTATTTTCCATACTCAGTTGCTGTTAGACGTGGCCAAGTGATCAAGTTTGAGCCAATAGCGTATAAGTAAAAGTGATATGAACAACCTCAGTCCACTCCTTAAAAGTGAAAGATGCTTCTCCCCTGCCCCACCTTCTTCTCCCTACAGATGAAACTTTGACTTTAAGTATGAAGAAAAGGGCAAACCCTAGATGACAAAGCAATAAGACAGAAGGAACCTAAATCTTTTAGTGACTATAGTACAGACTTGCCCTTCTCGATCATTACAGGAGATAAAATAAGTTTATTTGAGTCTTGGTATTTTTTAGACCTTTTTCTTACATTTGTTTAGTTTGTACTCTAATTAAATATATAATTAACCTCGAATCTATATGTTTAGCCCAAACCTGTCTCAGTTTCAAGGCCTGAATATTCAATTGCTTACTCGAAACTTCTGCTTAAATTTATTCACTAAGAGATTTACTTCATGACTTCAAACTAAACATGTTTAGGATAGAAGAAGATACCTACTTCCCACAAAATCTGGTTTTTCATTAGCATTTTCTGTTTCAGCACAGGACACTGCCATCCTTTTGGCACTCAAACTTGAAACATAGATTCATCTCTGTATCTCTTTTCCAATCTCCTCCATCCTCAACATCAAATAAATTTCATGGTCTGATCTACATCTCTCTCCTCTTATCTCATCATCTTTCACCTCCAAAACTATTCTTTAGTCTCGTTTTCCACCATTCTTTTCATAATATAAAAATTTCCCCATTATTCACATTAGAGGGGCAGACATATGTGTAAGCGAACAAGACAGAGAGACAGGGACAGGAAGAGATAAGCTTCCTCCACTGGGTTTGGTCATGCCTCCTCTAGTCCCCCAGCCTGATGGATTTTGGAAACCTGGTGCCTGGCATGCTTAGGACTGACAGTCAGGGATTCTGACTGTGGTTGTCATGTGGGATCCAACGGCTCTTGAGCAGTTCTATACTGCTGTACCATGGAACTGACCCTTCCATCATTTTCCATTTATTTATTTATTTATTTAGAGACAGAGAGATTTCTGCTATAGGGTACGTGTACTCGCCAGAGAGACAGAAAGTGAGAAATCACCCCCCCTCCCCAGGGTAGATGGCCACACCACAATCCCTTCCCCTCCATTCTCCTCTCTGTATTTTGGACATGCACGCACATGCTCCTGGTGTGACGTGCAAGCCTCCAGGTCTGGGACTTGAATGGTAGTTGACCATGTGGTAGTCCAGCGACATAACCATTATGCCTGCTGTTCCCCCTTCCATCATTTTTTCCCCTCATTATTTACCAACAGAGAATTCCATTTTTTTAATATGTTATGTCCTAACCTCAGGACCTTTTGTCATATGTTAGCTCTGACTGAACACCTTCTCTGCCTATGCTCACAAGCTTCTCTAGGTTAACTCCTATTCATCTTTCAAGTCTTAGCTCAAACATCAGTGACTTCTTCAGAGAGAACTTCCCTGCCTGCCTCCTGAAAAACTAGATATTTCTCTTACAGAGTTTCTCTTTTAATATTCCACCTTTCAAGAGATAGAGGGAATTATACGGATTGTCTTTGGGTCATTTGCTCAAGAACTCATAGATATAAACAAGGCATTGGCTGGACTCTGATCTCATCTAAAGAATGAACTCCTCTTCTGAGCTCACTTGCTGTTGATAGAATTCAACTAGTTCCTTGTTTTCTTGCTAGCTACTTACTGGCCAGGGACTGTCTCAGCTCCTAGACCCCATCCTCAGAGCCTCGCCCAAAGACTTCCTCTTTTCCCAACTTGGTATCTAAGTTCTTCAAGGCCAGCATGAGAGCAGTTGTTACCTAGTCCTTCTGAGGATGTACCTAACTTTTATAGGTCCACTCAGCATAACCTCCCTTTTGATGAACTCAGTCAACTGATTTAGGGACCTTACTTATACCTGCATAACTTTTTTTGTCACATTAGGTAAAATAAATCATGAGAGTCTCCTCTCATGTTCACATGTCGTGCTAATAGGCAAGAGAGGGAATTACACAGACTGTATACACTGGGGACTAAATCTTGGGGACACTTTTTAGAATTCTGCCCCCTATATCCAGATTTTTTAAATTGATTTTCTCCTTGTCATTCTATTTCTATTCCATGTTTGCGCTAATTTTTGCCCCGATATTGGATTACTTTGAATTTAATTTGCTTTTCATAAGTTGAAAGTTTGGTCACCGACTTGAGACCTTTTTTCTTTCCTAATGTAGACATTGAAAGCTCTAAGTTTACAGCTATGTAGTTCTTCATGGCATATCACAAATATTGGGCTGTATTTTCATTTTCTTGTAGTTGAAAATATATGTTCTAATTTCCTTTCAGCTCATTCTTTGACCTATATGTTACTTAGATGTATTTTGCTTACTTTAAAAACACTTGGGGATTTTCCAGTGATATTACAGTTATTGATATCTAATTTAATCCCGTTGTGGTTTTACAGCATACTTTGTATGACCTGAATTTGTATCTTCCCCTGCAGCACAGAATATGATGTATCTTGGTAAATATTCTTCACATAGTTGAAAAGAGTGTGCATTTGTTGTGGTAGGGAGTACTGTTCTATAAATGTCAATTAGGTCAAGATGGTTGATAGTACTGTTTAAGTCTTCTACATCCTCACTGATTTTCTGTATTCTTGTTTTATTAGTTGTTGAGAAAGATGTATTGAAATCTACCACAATTGTGGATCTGTTCATTTATCCTCACAGTTCTATCAGTTTTCGTTTCGTATATTTGGAATCTTTGTTATTTTTACTGAAGACGAATTGCTCGGAACATTTTCATTTGAAAAGTTTTCTGATTCACTGCCTAGATCAATATTTTCTGATATTTTTATTTTGTAGAGCAAGGAGCAGATTGTGTAAAAAGATAAGTCTTAAGCAAATGGAAAGAAAGACATTTTCTTTTTTTGTCTATATAAAACAAATGGATACTTATATCTTAAGCCAATAAAGGAGATTAAAAAGTGATTTGATATGGGACAGTGAGGCGTCACACAATTCAAGAATGAGGCATATTGCAAGGAAAGA
>NW_006159897.1:1455692-1500758 GCF_000334495.1 Tupaia belangeri chinensis | reverse complement strand
GAGTGGTCAAATATTGCATGTTACAGAAAGATCAAGGATGATTAGGATGTAAATATTCTTTGTATTTAGTGTCAGGTCACTGATGACCCCTTTGAAAGCCAATTTAGTGAAATACTAAGGGTGGAATCCAGTGTAGATTCTGCTGAGGATAGAGTGAAAGGAAGGAAATACAGACAAATAGGACACAAGGTTTTGTTGAGGAATCAGGTAGCTTATGCAAAGTACCTAGTAGAATGACTAGACTATGGCACGCCCTCTATCAATGATGGCGATCATCGCCATCATCATTTAGTTGGAGTTTTTGGCTATTATACTGACATCAACGGGAGGTACATGAAGAGCAACAATAAAATCATTATAATAATAATAACTCAGTTAACTTAAAAAAACAATCCCGATAAAGCGCATGTATGTGCATAAAAGAAAGAAAAACATCTTTCCCAGGACACAGGCATGCCACAATCTTCTACCTCCAGTCCTCTAGCTTGCTAGGATCCTGGATGCATGTGCATGCACCTGATGTATCTTTAGGCCAACCAGATCAGGGACTTGAGCTCCAGTCAACATGTGTCTTCCAGCACCACATTGACACGGCGGCTTGGCTTTATAGCTGGCTTTTATGGAACCCTTATATTACAGGTTATTGTATGTCCCCCCTTTTTCTTCTTAAAAGTTTATTCATTTCTTTCTTTTATTACCAAGAGAGATAAAGAGACAGATAGAAAGAGAGAAAGCAAGAGACAGGCACCCCAACAGAGTCTTGATGCCATGATCCACTCCCAACTTGAACCAGCCATGGATTATGTGTGCCCAATATGTTCAGGGAGGTCCCTGGATGTGAACCCAGAATCTGTCCATGTAGGTCAATCTGGCAGAGTGTTGCATTACTGTGCTGCTGTTTGGCCCTGCTACTTTTTTTATATATTAATTATTTTAAACTCCATAAAAACTATTTTATGTAAGAAGTATTAATATTTCCATTTTATGGGTGGGAAAAGTGAAGATAAGCAACTCATCCCAGATCACATAAACATACCTCATCAAAGGCTAGGAGTAGGGTCCTTGTAGTAGTGACATAGCTTAGAGTGTAGTAGAAACATGACTATTTCTACGTCTGTGACTTTGAACAAATTATTTTATACTCTATGCAAGTTCTTTACCCATATCTATCTTTATGAATTGAGTAGAATAATGTAGGTTAACCATCAGTAAATGTTTAATAAAATTACTAGTTCATTATTATCTCAGTCATGTCTTATAAGTATCCGTAGGGTTGCCATTTCTTTTTTAAAGAATAATTTAATTTAATTTAATTTAATTTAATTTATTTATTTTAATTTGACCAGAGAGGGACAGAGTGTGTGATGGTGGGGAGGGTGGTGAAAAAGCAAGCCACCAGGTCTGGGACTCAAACCACAGAGTCCAATGCCCTTAACTGCCATGCCACCTGCTTTGCCCTTTCTTAAAGTGTGGAGGTACATTTTACAGTAGATAAAAGCATAAAGCATGGTGGTTAAGGCACCGGACTCCCACGTGACCCACCATAGTTTGAGTTCTCAATCTGGTGGCTTGAAATTCATGTCAGGCACATGTGTTTACATCCCCAAAATCCCAAGAGAAGAATGAAGGCAAAAGGATTGTGGCATGGTCATCATCCCTGGGGTGTGACTTCTCACTTTGTCTGTCTCTCCAGCAAGTACACATACTCTATGGCAAACACCTTTAAAATAAAAAAATATAAGGAGGAATTGTCCAATTACTCATTTCATACAAAATATGAGTAACACAGCTGATAACACATTCAAACCTTCACAGAAATAACAGAAATAGCACTCACGTGTCTACTTCTTAGATAATACCTCTACATAGGCAGAAAGCATAACATTGGATTTCATCTTAAATTAGTGAGAGATTAAGCCTTTATTTTTTTAATGAGCAAAAATTTAGTGTGGAATTTAGGAAATATGCTCAAGACATTTACTGTCCTACAAGAATTTTCTATTTGAAATGAGGTGACCACAGTTTCTGTACAAACTATTTATTGATTTGATTTAAACTAAATGTATAAAATAATATTTAACACTTACACTATTATAGTACACTTAAACTTTTAGACTTTATGTTTTATGCTCTTGTATTTGTTCTTACTCCAAATCTTTCTTGAGTGGAAATTGGCAGAGTCCTTTGTCAGCAACGATTAAAAGAAAATTATTCTGGTCCTGTTGTCTTCTCTGATCGTTCTAAGTTTACTGACCCTGGTCTGGTGTTATATAGTGTTCATCTTTTTGTTACGGCTTCTTAACAACAGATGCAAAAGGTTATCTGTGAATCTCTTGGCTCTGCTCATTTATTCCTGTGGCTTCAATTACCATCTATATGTGAAAATTCCCAAATCTGTATCTTCAGCTTAGACCTTTTCTTTGAGTCGTACTTAAGTACTTAACTTCTTACTTCATATTTCTTTTGGGTCCTGAGGATACTCCAAGTCAACATATCTGAAAGTAAACGCTTCCACCCAAGCCTCTCCATCCTCCTTCCTGCACTTGTTCTGCCAGTGAGGGGTACCATCTGCTGGCCCATGAGAGCCATTCCTTGACTCTTCCTAATCCTGGATTCCTTCATGAGTTAAGTCACCAGGCAGTGTTCATTCTGGATCCATGCACTTCTTTCAAGATTGAGGCCTCCATATTCTTTTCATCCGAACTATCTATCAAGTTAGTGTTTAACTATCTCATAGCTCTGACCTCACTCAACAACCTCACTTTCCCCTTCCATACTTTACACAATGTATTGACTACTAACTTTTGAGAACAGTGGCTTTCTACTGCTCTCAGGCGTGCACATCCTGTAGGGCATTATTACATATCAGAATGGGCTAACAGAGTATGGCTAATCATTTTAAACTCAGAGAGAGGGAGAGCGAGAGTGAGAACGAGAGAAAGAGAAAGTGAGAAATCAAACATGTTTATCCAAGTGTCTTATTTTCAAAATGATTAAACCTCAAAGAAAACATTGCTTATTAACAGTGTGATCTATAATTTTGTAATTTTTCTAATGAGAAGTATTTTAGAAGACTCAGAGATAAAACGATTAATATCAAAAGTTTTCCAGTTATTTCTGTATTTTCAATGACATAAAGATTTGCTTTTCATCAAAAATTGGACATGAATTTCAATGTGTCTCCTGAGCTTTGGGCCTTAGGTTTGAACTGGATGCAGACGCATATTTTGAGTTGGTTACAAAAGCAGCAGTGGATTGATGTCAACATTTGAAGTGAGTTCCCTGAGCCCAGCCTTTTGATATAGTCAGCGTACCTGACTGCCGAGCTTGAAGCCACATGCTGACAATGGTTCAAGTTCATGGCCCACATGGCCTCAAAACCCATCAGGTGCATGTCCTGGATCCTGGAGAACTAGAGGACAGGAGGAAGGGAACACGGTGAGGTTGAATCCTATAGGGGTGCTTCTCTTTCTCTCTCCTTCTTTCTCTGCTCATGTGCATTCATAGGCTCTACCACAAATAATAATATTCCAGGAAGTAGTTTAAAGAAGATAAATGAGTTCACTGTTATGGGTTCATCTACTTAATGACTTTGAAAGTGATGAGCAATTACTGATGGCTAGCTCTCAGAGGCATGCTCACTGACAGGAGCTGTCATCCATCAATAACGTTTAAAACCAGTCCTAGACTTGTTTCCATGGCTATAGAATTGTCAGTGATTAATTAGAAAGTTTTATTAATAACCACTTCTTCGGTTATCTGTTACCATGGCTAAATGACAATAGCTTTCTTGCCTAAAATGTGGAGACTTGATCCTTACACACCAAAACTTTTCTTATAGTCTAGGTTTAATTACTTATTTAATTATCTCTCTTTCTACTCTGAAAACTGAATTCAGGGGATATTTCTTTCCTCTTGAGTTATAATAACAGCTAGCACAAAACCTGGTGTATAATAGTTATGCACTAAATACTTATTCAGTAAAGTAAAATACTTGACACAAGGTTTTCTTCAACTTGGCATTATTGATGTTTTTGACCAAATAATTCGTTGCCCTGTTGGGCTGTCCTGCACCATGCCCGTCCTCCACCCACTCCATGTCAGAGGCACTTTCTCGATTGTGACAGCCAACATTGCCTCCAGACACTGTCAGAAGTTCCTCTTGGAGAAAGGAATGGTGATCACCCTTGGCTGAAAAATACAGAGTTATACAATAAAATCTAGGATTTTAGACGATTAAACTATGGAATTCTACTTAGCCTCTGATTTACTTTAATATCATGATATCAATTGTGTTTTTAGAAAGGCCCAGGATTTAGTAAAATTAAGGTGAGAGTGAGTATTTCTTGTCTCAAAGGAAACAAGCCTGCTTGCTAGATATTTGCACAGAGGAAATGCACTTTTGAGTACCTAATACCCTGCAGGTTCTGATCTGTGCTTCAGAGTATATTACATATGCCTACTCTCACCATACATAAATTTCAGGTAGCTATTCTCATTGTAACAGATGATAAAATTGAGGCTTAGTGTTGTTGAGGGATTTGCTTAAGATCATACCACTAGTAAGTGACAGGGCTGTTTTTTACTCACTCAGGTTTATCTATCCACTAAATTGGTGCCCTTTCCATTTAGTGTCTGTAGGAGTTCTGCAGGAAATGGCCTGGAAGTGGGGCCAAATCCTTTATCTTTCTGAGAAAATAGGTTGGGTCAAAATTTGAGCTCCCTGTGGTTATTCATAGGCAAGAATCTTCTCTATGCCTCCTTTCTTTCTTTCTTCCTTCCTTCTTTATTTTTCTTTCTTTCTTTCTTTCTTTCTTTCTTTCTTTCTTTCTTTCTTTCTTTCTTTCTTTCTTTCTTTCTTTTTCTTCCTTCCTTCCTTCCTTCCTTCCTTCCTTCCTTCCTTCCTTCCTTCCTTTCTTTCTTCTTTCTTTTGGAGAGGTTTTTGCTATAGGGCGCGTGCGCTTGCCGGAAAGACAGAGTCAGAGAGACAGAAAGCAAGAAATCACCCACAGGGGGGATGGCCACGCCACAATCCCTTCTCCTCCATTCTCCTCTCGGGATCTTGGGCCTGCATGCACACGTGCCTGGCGTGAGTTTAAGCCACCAGGTCCAGGACTCGAATCATGGTCGGCAACATAGCCATTACACTAACTGCTGGTCCCTCTATCCCCACTTTCTATTTCTGCAAAGGAGGAAAACACTGTTTTTCTTTTCAATTGTGTGCTTGCTGGAGAGAGAGAGAGGAAAAAAAAAGTGAGAAAGCATCCTCTAAAGGGAATGGTCACTCTGCAATCCTTTCTCCATTTTTCCTTCCTTTCAGGATTTTGGGCATGCACTCATATGTGTCTGGGATGTTTTTCAAGCTGCCAAGCCTGAAATTTGAACTGTATAGTCGGCCATGTGAGATCTAGCTATTTAAACCACCAGCCCCAGCGTGGCCCACTCTCTGTTTTAAATGTTTTTGTTCATTTGTTTATGAGCCATAGGACATGTGCACTTGCCAGAGAAAGAGAGAGGAAGAGGGAGAAGTGGAGTATGGACACACCATAATCCTTTGTCCTCCATATCTCCATCTTGTCAGGATTTTTGGCATCCGTGCACATGAACCCAGGCCAGGCCATTGAAACTGGGATTCAAACTGTGGGGCTGACCATGAGGAATCTGACTCCCTTAATCACTAGGCCACATGACTTGCCCAAATATTTCTTTTTTTTAATTCATGTTAGAATGCGTGTATTGGGACCAGCAGTTAGCATAATGGCTATGTCGCTGGACTCCCACGTAGTCGACTGAGGTTCAAGTCCTGGACCCGGTGGCTTAAACTCACGCCGGGTGCGTGTGCGTGCGTGCCCAAGATCCTGAGAGGAGAGTGGAGGAGAAGGGATTGTGGCGTGGCCATCCCCCTTGGGGATGATTTCTCACTTTCTGTCTCTGTCTGTCTGGCGAGCACACGTGCCCTATAGCAAAAACCTCTCCCCCCAAAAAAAAGAAAAAGAAGGAAAAGAAAAAGAATGCGTGCATGCACACTGCAGAGAGAGAGAAGCACCTTTCATAGATTCTGGTCATACCGAGATCCCATTCCTCCAGGTCTCCAGTCCCATGGATACCGGACACTTGCTTATATGTCTGGCATGTTTCAGGCTGACCAGACCAGGGATTTGAAGTATTATGCCACGTAGGATCTGGCTTCTCTTGAGCAGCGCATTACTGCTGTGCCACATGGAGGTGATGAGACACTGTTAGATGGAATCAAGCCCTAGCTGCAATCCATCTCACACAAAAGGACGAGCACCACCCTTCCACCTTGCCTCGCATGCCTGATTGAAGTGGTGTGGCTAGAGAGCAGATGTTAGAAGAAAGTGAGATGATCAATATCGCTCCACATACAGACATCACATAAACGGTTTTCTCTATTAAATTGATTCTTTTTTGTTAAGAAATAACTAAAATATCAGGTTCTCTGGTGAATAAAATGATGTACTATAATGTAATATTTTTTAAAAATGTCTTTTGTGATCAAAACAATGCAAACTTAGGATAAAATGTCAACAATTTTGTCTATGATTGTTTTTCCTGTGAGAATTACCTTGAGAGGTTTAAAAAACAAATGACTAATGTGAAAGTTTGTTTTTTTATTTTCATATTATCCAAAGATGGGATGCTTTGATTGTTTTTTATCTATTTGTTTTTCCTGAAGACCTATATTGAATCCCAATAGCTTTCCTGAGCTTCGACATTCTCTTTCTCTCTCTCTTTTTGGTATAATAAATGGTTTTGGAGAAATTGTTTAGAATTTCCTGCTTTGATGGCTACTACTCTCATGTGAGATTCAGTTGTAAATTGAACTGAAAGGAATCCAGGTGCAATATTTTAATAATAAAAAATATTCTGAATAAAGCTTTAATGGTTGAAGGTGCAGGTAAAATGTTTCAAGCTCCAGTGAAATAAAGCATTCTAGAAATGTTGCTATCTCTTATTGATACTACTACCAGGGGAAATCTAGTGAAGACTATCTATTTAAATAAATTACATTTATAGGAGAATGCTCAGGCCTCCATTAGTATAACTTTCATCTCACAAAATAATTCTCTTTCTGAGTGAGACCTTCTTTATTCAAAAATTTAAAAATCCAACAAAAACTGTGAAAAGTAATTAGGTGTGTGAATACCAGCTTAGATGAATAGGGATAAAGAGCAGTAATGCTTATTCTTTGTGTAGCTTTTCATAATTCACAAAGTTCTTCCCTCACACATTTCCACATTTAACATCACAACGGTCCTGTGAGGTAAGTGAGTTTTTAGGCAAAATGATCTATTTCTATGCAGAGTTATTATCAGCCTTATTTTTAATAAGCTTGTTAACTGAGATTTAGAAAAGGTGGGTAGTCAGCCCGAGATTCAGCATGTCTGACTCCTCATACTCATAGTTAGGATTGCAGAGAACAAGGCTCCTATTTCACATGCTGTAGGAGCAGCCAGTAGTACTTTTGGCTGCTATGTGCCAGACCCTGTATCAGTGCTGCAGACAGATTTAGCATCTTTCTATTCTCATGGCCATCTTGCAAGGCCGACTTTGTTATTTCCTTTTTACAACTGTGGACACTAAGATTCGGTGACATATTTAATGGTGTGCCCGAGATCAGGAAACTTATAAATGACAGAGCACAAAGTTAATTTCAGTTCTATCTCATTTTAAAGCTTGTTCTTTCTATCGCTTTCCGAGCTTTCTTATTGTTAACTATTATTATTAGTGCTACTATCTTACATTTAATTTAAAAAGTTTTATCCTTTTAACACTCTTAGGAAACTTTTTAATCTCACTCTTTCTATAAAAATTTTTATCTATTTTTTATTATCTTAATCTTATTTTCTGTCTCAAAAGGCAAGCAGAAAGCAGGATGGTAGAAGTGACACTATGAGAGAGGCTGAAGAGATCTATCTCTAGCTTCCCCCATCCCGCCCATTTGATATCTATACATCCCTTTCAATATTAGTGCAAAGTTGATTTTTAAAAATACCTTATCTAGGCTTCCTAGAATAATCATAGTCTTAAACAAGTTCCCAGGGCAACGAGAACTCTCTTAATTCAAATTGCATGTCAGACTTAGTGCAAAATTATGATGGAATTTAGTTCTTTTTCCAGGTGCTACTTAACAAATACCAATTTATGGAGTAAAACAAGAACCATTTTATTTTCCTCACATGTTCTGTGGATCAAGATTCAGAGAGGAAGAAACAGTTATGGTTTATCTTTGTTCCACATTTTCTGGGATCTTAGTTGCCAAAAACTAAACAACGGAAAGAGAAAGACTCTCAAATAAGATACTTATTTGAAAATGGGCTTTGCCGTATGGAGTACACAATTTGGAGAGGTAAGAGAAGACAAAGGTTTTTAAAGGAAAAATGAGGAAGGATTATGTAAGTTTTTCTGGGACAATCATGAGTGACTGAAAGGACCAATAGTGGCATCAATCTAAGGTTAGACAGACAGTTGCTAGGCAGATGTCCTTGTGCAAGATGGTCTTTTGCGTAAGGTCACAGTGGCCTTTGTTCAAAGTCGTGGTTCTTGTAGTCTTTGGTAATGGTTCTTGTCACTCGGTGTATGTGCATGAGAATCCTCCCTTCCTGGCCTTCTCTGGCTCTGTGGCCGCAGTCTTTTCATGAAGAGTCCTTTGTATCTTGAACAAACTGGTCAGTAACATACTACATGCAGAAAGAGAATAGTTTGGAAATTCTGGCTCAGAAGGAAACCATTATATATCATCTCCGGACCACTGTGGGAAACCAATTGCTATTCAACCTCTTGACAAATACTCACTGAAGAAAGCATTGTAGAAGATCAGAATCAGGCCTGGAGGTGGAGTAGTGGCTAAGGATGCTGGACTCCCACATGGCCATCTGCAGTCTGAGTCTCAGAGATGGTGGCTTGCTTTCTCATTCCCCCCCTACCCCCTCTCTCTGTCTCTCTCTGACCAAATTAAAACAAATAAGTAAATAAGTAAAGTTAAATAAATTAATTCAGTAATTCTTTAAAGAAAGATCAGAATCTAGGGCTCCATTTACTTAAATCAATCTGACCCTAAGGAGTATGTTTCTCACTAGTAGCATTCTAGAACGTAGAGAAATAATCTTTCCTTATGACAACCAGCTAATACGATCAAGAGACTCTGGAACCATTATTAAATAAATCAATAAATTTCTTCTATTATTGATATTGAACGGTTATTTAGAACTGACATTTTTTTTTTTAGAGAGAGAGATTTTTGTTATAGGGTGTGTGCCCTCACTGGAGAGATAAAGAGACAGAAAGTGAGAAATCACCCCACAGGAGGGATGGCCATACACAGCTCTTCTTTCTCCATTCTCCTCTTGAGATCTTTGGCACGCATGCACACATACCTGGCATGAGTTTTAAGCCATTGGATCTGGTACTCGAACTGTGGTTGATTGACTACGTGAGAGTCCAGCGACATAACCATTAACTGACCTTTTAAGAAGTAGCTTCTTTGCAAGCTAACTCCTGCATTTCCCTTCTTTTGGTCATTGAGTTTATTAGGCAAATTTCATATTCTTTTTTCATGTGGTTTGCAAACTGAGTTTCCTAAATTTTATTTTCTCTCTGTACACTATTAATATACAATGTTTTGTTTGCTTGCTTGTTTGTTTTGGGATGGGAGAAGACTTTTGGTCTTTGTTATCTCTCAATTATATTTTTTGGCAGCAAGCTGCCTGTTTCTTTGGTCATCCTGGGTGACCGAATTTCAAGTATGTCTCATATGTTTTATATTAAGTCATATAATACCAAACTTATCTTCAGTTTCTGATAAAATTTTGTCTAGTTATTTTTGTAATTAGAGGTATGATTACCCTTAAAAACATTTAAAAAAATAGTTAGTTTTTTCTATAAAAAGATATTTTTCATGAAACTTATTTTACATGTCTTATTGGATAGCTTAGGCTTATTCAGTTTTGGAATTACTAGAAAAGGCAATGTTTTTATCCTTCCATAAGCTTGTCTTCTAACTGAGAAACTACAGAACATTATTTCTTATATAGCTCTGTAAAAACATCCTATCTTCCAAGTCACCTCCTGCATGAACCCTTAGACCCTGAGTTGAAACTACATCTACTCATTTCCTCATTTCATTTTCTCCACTGATAGATAGTTCATTAGTATAGTCTACATATTCTATGGTTTGGATAATGGTTTTTCCTCCAGAGATTCATGTGTTGGAATTTGGTCCCCAATGTAATGACATTGGGAAGGGCTGAAACCTTTTAGAGGCGAGGCCTAGTGGATGGTATTTGGATCATGGGGGCACCACCTTCATGAATGGATTAATGCTGTATCTTGAGAGATGGAGTAAGATCTTGCTTTTGTGAGACGGGCTTAGTTCCAATCAGAATGGGTTGTTACAAAGAGCTGCCTACAGGTATCGCTCTCTCTCCACATGCATCCTCTAAGCTTTCTACTTTTCTTTGTTATATTATAAGGTAAGAGAGGCTGGTCAGATGCCAGATCCAAACTTGTCCATTTTCCAGCCCTATAATCTTGAGCCAAATAAGCCTCTATTCGTTGTAAATCACTTAGCTTCAGGCATTTCTGTTTCACAACACAATAATGGACCAAGACAAACTGGAAATTATTATTGCACATTGTATCATACAGAATATTTGCAGAATTTCCCCTTTCAAAGTACAGCAAAGCTGAGCACAAATTATGCTATATTTTGTACAGCATGAGCTTGACTAACCATACTAAGGTTGAGCTTTCAAACCTAAAGGTTTATAGTGACTGGGTATTCCCTTTTTGGTCAGCATTGGAGAACTGCCACCAAGCTTTCCAGTGGATACATTAACATTGTTGCTTTCTTTCTTTTTTTTTAAAAAAATATTTACTTATTTATTTTTAATTATTTATTATTATTTATACATTCAATCACTATACATCATTTAGATTGCAAAGCGACTTTACCCAGCATGATATACGCCTCAGACCAGTCCAGTTGAGAATATTATACACCTCATCAACAAGTAATAAACCTGATCTGTGTTCCACACATGTTGCTTTTTTTCTACATAAGTTCCTTGGTAAATACTACATAATTTACCTTATCTTTGTAGCTATGCTATTTGGGTAAATGAAGTGTTCTTAGGCTTCTGGTACCCTTTGGATGATCTTTTAGTCTTTACTATATCTAAAGGGTTGAAAGCTGAAGCTTGTGGTTGAAACAATTGGCTTTACTTGAAACTGTGGAAGAATGGGAGGATCGTTCTTCTATGCATCATTCCCCTTCTTCTTCTTCTTCTTCTTCTTCTTCTTCTTCTTCTTCTTCTTCTTCTTCTTCTTCTTCTTCTTCTTCTTCTTCTTCTTCCTCTTCTTTTCTGCTTTTAAGGTTTTGCCATAGGGTGCATATATATTTGCTGAAGAGAGACAGAGAAAGAGACAGAGACAGAGAGAGAGAGAGAGACAGTGAGTGGGAAAGTGGGAGGGAAAGTGAGAAATCATCCCCCCCTCCCAGGGGCACAGCCATGCCATAGTCCCTTCTTCTTCATTCTCCTCCTGGGATATTGGGCACACATGGACAAGCACCTAGCATCATTTTCAAGCTACCAGGTCCAGGACTCAAATTGCTGTTGGCCATGTGGGAGTCCAGCACCTTAATCATTATGCCACCTGCAGGCTCCAAGGATCATTCTTACAGGAGTAGGTGTGCCATTTTTATGGGATAACTCTTTTCCATATAACTTACAAACAGAATCTGGGGGTGCTGAATTGTGACACAGGAACCGGTCAAGTTAGAAATGTTACTTCTGTTCTTTGAGCCCTTTTAAATTATATAGAAAAAAATAATACATAGTATTTATTGACTACAAATAGCAGGAATTGTTATAAGGATTTTGCATGCATTATCTTCTTTAATCCTTATAAATCTAATAAAGCAGATTAACCTTCCTTTCATGAGTGAGGATATGGGTTTCAGAAAGGTTAAGCAAATTGCTCAAGAATCCCTGCTAAGATTATATGTGAATTTTCTTTCTCCCAAGACTGCACTCTTAATCCCATTTAATTGTTTCCAATAAAATGTTCTTTCTAAGTTTGATGTTTTCCTTACAATAGATAGACTGGTCTAGGTAGAAAATACTTTTTCCATTGTCAGTATTCTTACCGTGGCTATTGTAGAGTCCATGTGTCTTTGTAACTAAACAGGGCTGAAGGAGTTGAGGTTTTCAATTTCAATGGTACCTTCTTTTTATTTTATTTTTTTACATTCAATCCCTGTGTATCATTACAGCATACCAAATGAATTAACTTTCCCATCATGAATACACTGTATATTGGTTCAAAGATATTACTGTACATATTATCATCAATAGGTAATTTTCCATTTTTTAAATTCTTGACAATATGAGGATTTCTTGAGATTCCCTCTCCCCTCCACCCCGGGAGCTTTGAAGGATCCATATATCCTCCTTCATCTTTTAAGAATTGTTAACAAATCAACAACTGTCTTATCTGTGCTGTGTGGACAAATTCAGGCTTTACTTTCTTGTTCCTCCTGGCTTGCCTGGAGTTTTTATTGAAAAAAAAAAAAATACACCTGTTAGGTTAGTAAGGCAACTTTAAAAACAGGTCAGATAAGATCTTACAAAGTTTAAATTTTATAAACCTTATATCGCCTTCCTCAAACTACTGAATAAGCCCCATGAGAGTATATCCTGGGTTTGGCAATTAGTTTGGGATTGTTATTTGGTAATAACAATGTATTCTGGGGCACGATAATCAAATTAGAAATTAAAACTAGTACTTACTTAATTTTTTGTTTTATTATTTGTTTTTTTATTTTTTAATTTTTTAGAGAGATTTTTGAATAAGGCACATACACTCGCCTGAGAGGCAGAAATAGACAGAAAGCAAGTTCACCCTCCAGAGGAAAGGCCACGTTGCTATTCCTTCTCCTCTATTCTCCCCTTGGGACTTTGGGTATGTGTGCACATATGTCCGATGTGAGTTTCAAGCTAGAGGTCCGCAAATTGAACTGGCCATTTAGCAATCTAGTGATGCAATCATTATGCCATCTGCTGGTCTCAAACAAATTAACTAATATTTTGCATTAAGTTCAATGTGAAATTATGCTTAAATGTAACTTGTGAGCTCAACAATGTAGCTTTGAGAAAAATACAATTTGGGATAACAGAATCATCTTAACCATTAAAAGAAATCTGAAGTCAGTCAGTGGCCCAGTGGTTAAAGGTGACTACATTCTACATGGTCAACTGAGCAGTTCGAGTCCCAGATTTGGCAGCTTGAAAGACATGCCAGGCACATGTGTGCATGCACCCAAAATCTTTGAAGGAGAATGGATTGTACATCGCCATCCTTCCTGGGAGGTGATTTCTCTCTTTCTCTTGCTCTCTGTCTCTTATGAAAAAAAAATCTGACTAAATCTACAACTGGAGAGTTCAAAATAATAACTATTTTGAAAAATAATTGCCCACAATCAAAGAACAAAAAGGATGTATTTAATACCCCCAAATTGTCCAAATATCATTATTTACTTTCCAAATTTAATAATTGAGCCTATACAGATACATGAGAATAACTGTATTATAAAAGTACAAAAATAATTTTATTTATTATGATCTTGTGAGTGAACTTGAAGGGCTGTACTTATTCACCGTAGCTTAAAATTAGTAGAGAAAATTACAATATCATTTGAAAATAGGCCAGTTGTCCTTAACCTCTTACCATTTTTTATCTTGCATTTAAATGGTGTTATTTGATGTGAGCCTCAGAATAATGTGTGGAGTAGAATGTCATTTCCTTTTATGTGTTTTCTACCATGATGGTTCTTCAGAATATTTAAGCCAAGTTTCATATGTGCATTCAGTTCTTTTTTCCGAAGACGATAATAAAATATCAAAACTAAATAATTAGAAAAATACTCATAGAAAATTAAGAAAAACAAGAACAAAATTAACGTCTTATCACTCTTATGACACACTTTTACTATAAATTTTTTGTTATACTTCTGTTTCTTGGATCAACTTGTGTAAGATGGAAATCTATGAAAATAGGGTTCATCTCTTAGTCATCTTTGTTTTTGTAAGTTCTAACTAAAAAGACATTTTATTATTTTATTTTTCATGTCAAAAAAACTGAATGAGAAGAAACTTTCTAAAAAAGTAATGATTACAATTATTGATTGCCAGAAAAGGTAACATAAGAATAGAAAATGTTTTGGGGAATTTGACATTTAGGAGCACAGCTAATTTTGTTTTCTGTGAGCCTTCTGCTTTCCAGTTATTAACTACATATTAGAATTCTTATGTATTTCTCAGTCTCCAACTCGACTATTTAAAAATGTAATTTATGTTTTAGGAGGCCAATAAGTAACACTTTTAAGCTTCATTTGTTTTCAGAAATAGCTGAGAGATAAGTGGAAAATTCAGGTATATGGAAAACAGAATATTGGTCTCACAACTGTAAGTCTTAGGGTATTTGGTGCAGATATGTGACCCTAGTTGGGCTCTCACATATTTCACTCTTTAAGCAGACTTATCCAGACATAGCTCTCTCCCCTACAAGCAGACAACTGCCTGCATTGCACAGAGCAGTCTAGAGTGTGCACTATCTGAGAGCAAAATGGGTTTCAGGACACCATACCCCCTCCACCAACAATGCTCTTGAGCATACTGAATATGTTAAATGGAAGGAAATTGAGAGCTAGCATGCACAGGAAGCCTTCATATGGAAATGAAGACCCCCACCCTCAAAAAAAGGTTGAAGCTGAGTGTTTTGTTTGTTTGTTTGATTTTTATTTTGTCAGAGGGTTTATGCACTTGCTGGAGAGAAACAGCGAGAGGAGAGAGAGAAGAAAAAAAAGAGAGAAAGAAAGTGAAATTTTTGGTAAAAAATGGGGAACACCCCCTCCCATAGGGAATGGCCATGCCACAATTCCTATTCCACCTGTACTTCCTTTTGGAATTTTGGGCATGCACACACATGCATCCAGTATGTTTCGCAAGCTTCCAGGTCTGGGACTCCAACTGTGCGGCTGGCCATGTGAAATTTAGTCACCTTAACCACCATGCCATCGGCTAACCCCTGAGAGTTTTTTTGTAGAAGTTTTGGTGAAGAATGGACAGTCATGTTGAAATTTGACAGGGTAAAAGGGGTTTAGCTCAATGGCAGTAAATTGGCGAAAACTTGATAAGCCTGTTTGCTCAACTTCTCCACTGTTTCCCTGTATGTCTAATAATAAGGATAATTCTTTTGTCTGAGTATTGAAAAGGACAGCTCCAACATGGTCTTAGACTTGCCTAGAAAGTACTTCTTCTATAAATACCATCTCTCAAATGTTTTCAACTTAAAATATTCGTTTTACTAAGGTGCTATATTTGGGGAGAAACTGTGTCCTGAAACCTGTCTCTGCCCTCAGATAGGCTGTACTCACCAAGTGTTAAGGATCACAGAAGGACTTCTTTTTCAGGAGTGTCTTGGAGATTCTAATACCTTTTGTGAGACAGCACAAGCCAGTGTGCTGTCTTATCAGCTTTTCTCTTTCCCCAAAGCACCAATAGATCTCACAATCACCCATTTTTAGCAAATGCTTTAGTGAAGTTATTCGCAAGAAAAGGAAAAATGAGGCAACATAGCAAAATTTGTGGGGAAGTATAGTGATTTAGTTTGTTTTCTTTTCCTATAGCATAATACCACAGACAGGGTAGTTTATGAAGAACACTAATTTGTTTCTCACAGTTTGAAGGATGGTAAGTCCCAAGGTATGGTGCTAGCATCTCATGAGGGTCATCCCATGGCAGAAGGCAGAAGGCAGAAGGCAGAAGGCAGAAGGCAGAAGGCAGAAGGCAGAAGGCAGAAGGCAGAAGGCAGAAGGCAGAAGGCAGAGATGACTCAAGAGCAATGGAGAACAGAAATCAGGTCATATTCGTTCTTTTATCAAAAGCCTAGTCCATGATCCACTCCAATACAACCTTAATCCACTCATTAAGGTGGAGCTCTTACAACCTCTTAGAGGTTCCACCTCCCAATACATTACTTTGGCAACTAAATTTCAACATGAGTTTCAGTGGGGGACATTCAAGCCAGAGCACATAGAAAGATGATATTAAGGAGGTTTTCTGGTTGAAAATTACTCTGAAATATTTCTGAATCCGCTCCCACACAATCCCACTGAAAGAGGAGTCCAATGTGCAAGTTCATAACAATATACTCAGCTTTTCACCTTCTGCAGACAGAACTACCCTTCAGAAAGAAGCAAAGCATTAAAAACTACAGCTTTTCAAAAAATCAGCTTTTCATTAAAAACAACCCAAGAGTTTTAATAAGACCTCTATTCCCATTTTCCCCTGACATTTGAAATTCTCAGCAAAGACTTTGGAGGCATTTCTGTAAATATCCAACATTAAAAGAACTCTTCATTTTAGAAGGTTTTAGAATTCTGAATCACAGGACAAATGAAAGATATATTTGCTAATCTATTGGTATTCATTTTTGGTTTTCTTTACTCCTCTTCTGCTTCTATTCGCTGCTTCCCATCCCCACAACTATTGTCCTGCAGAAGTGTCATTCTGATTTAAGACTCTGTCTTAATATAATGCATTTTAAAACATTTTTTTTTTGTAAAATAGGGAAATGCCTTCAGTGGCCAGTGGGGTATGGAACAACAGGAAGTAGGGGAAATTATAGGTAAATTGTAATTAGATACTTCCGCGTTTTCCTTTAGAATATTCAAATTCTAATTAAAAAGCCACATGGTTCTAATCAAATTAGACAAGTGTCTAAGAGCAATGATTTAGCCAGTGCATGTTATATTACAGCGTTTGGTCAAAAGCAAAAATCCTAACATGTCTGAACTTTGCCATTGCCAATAGCTCTTATTCCTTTCCTATCTCTCACTGCTGGTGCTTTCAGTGAAACGTTTTAAAATTTGGTAGTGTGCGTTTCAGTGTTGTAATGATCCACTGGGCTTTGTGCTGTGAACATTTGGCTTGGTTTCCAGTGTTTGGTATTTGCAATATAAGACGAATCTGTAGAATACAAATTTTTTCACATCATGTCTTTATATAGTCTGTCTGTTTATGTCAAGCACTGGGAAGTCTCATTTCTCCTGTAATATCATTTTAAACAAATTTTATCCCCTTTTTGTTTCTTAAATATTTAGTCAGATTTGTCTTTTCATGTCAGCACTCATTTTGTACTAATAGCTAGTGAATTCGATTTTTCAGTTTATTCCTAATGATAGCTTAGTAAGTGAATTGATTTGCTGCTGCAAGATTTCAACAAAAGATTAGCATGACGGGTCCTTGCCAAGTATTACTCTTCCCTGTCTCCTTGTCTTGTTAGAGAGGTGCCTTAACTCAGAAAAAAAGAATTCCTTATGAAGAAAGGAGAAGACTTTGTTGTTAAGTACCTCTTGACATTTTTTAAAGATGTTTTTTCCAAAAATTTTCTCACAAGTAATTATTTCATTTGCTGTGTTGCTTTCTCACTGCCTGGCTATCTTTAATTCTAGATGTCCCCTTGCTTCAATGGAGAAATTTCTTTCTTAAGACATTGAATTTTAGCTCAGTCTGAATAGCCTTCCATTTTCAGTTAGAACTGTCAGATTTGAGAAAGACTTGGCATGATCAACCATTTAGTTCATCAGTACACACTCTCTCATTCAGAGAGCGCTTATTTGAATACTGTTTTTGGTTCAATTAATTTTAAGAAGACTTCAACTTTCTCGTAAAATAAGGAAATTTATACCCATTTCATAATACTTACAGGAGACCTACTTTTACACCAGGCACAGGAAGGTGTTTTCAATAAAAGGGAGGGTCCTTTCAATCCCCTACCTTAAATTAGGGCTATCACTCTCCCATCTCTATTGTTTAGCATATGTATTACTCGGGATAAGCCAGGTTATGCTAAAGTAATAAACAAACTCCAAATCTTAGAGACTTGAAACAAATTAGATTTATGTGTTATATGTCCCTATCTGTCATGCATTATGGGGGCTTTACTTCATGTACTTCTTCAAAAACCTAACTATGGTACCTCTATTATCTGGAATGTTCACTAGTCACTCTGGCAGGGAAGAGGGAAGATACAGAAACATACAGCAGGCTCTGGAAAATTCTGCCCAGAAGTGACACACACGACTTTCACTGATACCTTACTGACTAGTGAGCAGTCACATAGTCATGCCTAATGCAAGGGGCCAAGGAAGTGGAAGCTTTCTGTGTGTCTAGAGAAGGGAAGGGATGTACCACACATATATTGTGGAATATATGAAGACTGTCGTTTAAAATTTCCTGGTTCTCCTCTCTGAGCCCACATAAAAGCTTCCCTACTGGCATTTCTGTTCTCTTGACATTATGGGTGTTTTTGATTATAATGACAGACAATGGAACTAGTGTGGAAAACTGCTTTTCACATTCGTCCTTGAGATCACCTGAGAGAATGCAGAATAGAAAGTTGCTCCTTAATTATGCAGCTAGCCGTCTATATAGTTGGGTTGCCAACTCATACTGCTCTACTGCTCTCTTCTTTCAATGGGAAATTGGAGAGTAAGTAAATTAAAAGTCAGTGTTCTCTTATTAAGTGCTTCTTAAAAAACTGTATTTTTCTTAATCACACATGTGATGCATTAAAGATACATTTGAAAATACCTCACTATGTGTTGGTGGTGGCTAATATGGTGCTCTCTGATTCTTGTGTTCAAAGAATCTCAAAAATCTATCAGTCAAGGGGAACCAGCAGTTAGCGTAATGGCTATGTTGCTGGACTCCCATGTAGTCGACCACGGTTCACGTCCCAGACCCGGTGGCTTAAAACTCATGTCGGGCATGTGTGTGTGCGTGCCCAAGATCACGAGAGGAGAATGGAGGAGAAGGGATTGCGGCATGACCACCCCCCCTTGGGGGGGATTTCTTGTTTTCTGTCTCTATGTCTCTCTCTGTCTGTCTGGCGAGCGCACGCACCCTATAGTGAAAATAACCTCTCCAAAAAAGAAAAATCAGTCAAAATTAATTAGGTAGAAATTCTAATTAAGGAGAAAATTACTTCCATAAGTTACAGAACAATTAAATGATATAATTCAAACTTCCTAAAAATTTTATCTCCTCCCAATTTATCATATACTTGAAGATACTCTTAAACCTCTCGTTTAACAACCCTCCAAACTTTGCCCAAGAAATCTTGATCTCAGACTTATAATAGATTCCTGAATTTTATGGGGCACTGACTTTGCTTTTTTAAAAATTATTCACAGTGGTCTTTATTGTATGTTAGTTAATTTTTTTTTTTTTGAGAGGTTTTTTGCCATAGGGTGCATGCGCTTGCCAGAAAGACAGAGAGATAGAAAGTGAGAAATCACCCCCCAGGGGGGATGGCCACTCTGCAATCTCTTCTCTTCTATTCTCCACAATCCCTTCTCCTCTATTCTCCTCTCGGGATCTTGGGCACGCATGCACACGTGCCCAGCCTGAGTTTAAGTCACGGGGTCCAGGATTCGAACCGCGGTTGACTGCATGGGAGTCCAGAGACAGCCATTACACTAACTGCTGGTCCCTGTATGTTAGTTAATTAAACTGAATGAAGGGTCCAGCCCTATGTGTAGTGATTAGGGGTGCCGAATCCCACATGGCTGACTGCTGATCGGGTCCTAGTCTCAAAAGCTTCATAAATGCTCCGGGTATGCATGCATGTGTGTCCAAAACCCTGGTGAGAAGGAGGAATGGAGGGAAAGGATTATGGCATGGTCATGCCCTGTTGTGGGTGCTCTCTCCTCCCCCTTTGGTGAGCTCACATGCCTTCTGGCAAAATAAATAAGTAAATAAACAAACTAACAGAGAGAAATTCCTACGTTTTGGATGTTCATCCTCAGTAATGGTCAATAAATGTGTCTGGAGAAGAGTCCCCAGCAGCCAAATGGATGTTATCATTGAATTTTTTATTTACAGTTTCAGTAATTTGAGGGTGAGAACGTCACCAATGTTCATTTGTAAGCCACGTAGTATTGACATCCAGCATGTGTAACACTCACCTTAGCCCTAACTAGAGAGAGTTGGCCGTAGCAGAGGATTGTTAACAAGCCTGCCTTCATCAACTGACAGTGAATACATTTCAAAACAGAGATTTAAAGAGGGAAAAATGAGCATAAAATCCTCTAGCAGGATTCTTTCCAAGAACTTAATTAACCCAACAGATCTTTTTTTGAAAAATACACACACAGAGACTTTCATTAAAATTTCAAATATTCTAGACCCCTGAAGGGCCACGGATTTCAGCTTATAAATCTGAGCTATATAGCAGAAAGACACAAGAAAGGCTGCTAGATAAAAACAATGCAGAAATTTCACTCACTCCAAGCCAGTTTTAGAAAATACTTGAGGGACCAGCAGTTAGCATAATGGCTTTGTCACTGGACTCCCATGTAGTCGACCGCGGTTCGAGTCCCGGACCCGGTGACTTAAACTCATGCCGGGCGCGTGTGCGTGCGTGCCCAAGATCCCGAGAGAATGGAGGAGAAGAGATTGCGGCGTGGCCATCTCCCCTGGGGGGTGATTTCTCACTTTCTGTCTCTCTGTCTCTCTCTCTGTCTTTCTGGCAAGCGCACGTGCCCTATAGCAAAAACCTCTCTAGGAAAAAAAAAAAGAAAGAAAATACTTGGATGTTTCCCCAGGGAATTTGTTTAAGTTGAATATAAGTATTCATTTGGGAAGGAGCTTAACAGGCCACTCTCTGCCCAAGGTAAACCAAGCTGATGGTTTCTACACAGAGCCTAGATTAATAGGAAGATGGTAAACTTGTGGCAGATTTTAAAAAGCTGTAATTTTAAAACTTTCTTCCCATTGAGAATGTACCCCAGGTCTAAGCAAAATAGAGTTATTTAATATTACCAAGTTTAATGCAACAGTAGATAAGCAAAACAACCCAAATCATGGTGGTGTGCCTGTGAAGGAATCTATGTGTATTCAAAGTTTGTTCTGGTATAAAACAGAAGAGGAAACTTTAGAATAGTTTTGATCACTGAACGTTTTTGTTTTGCATAACAAAAGAACATACACATCCCTTCCTGGAAACCATATTAATCCGAGCATCTAAACTCTGGTCACGTACAATGAGTGGCTGTTAATATTCCTCTGTTAAATGATTCCATCGCCTCTTAAAGAGCATTGAACTTCCTACTATGTTTTCATTTGTTTAATTGGGTTCTTAGCTCTTTATTTAGGACTCACTGTGTTTAACATTGTGGGGGGACATAAAAGGCAATGAACTGAATGTTTTCAACAGATTTCTCTAATATAGCTAGGGGAAACAAGGCATAGAATGTGACGCAATTAGAGAACAATATAAGAGATGTGTGGAATGAGTAATAAGCATTTTTTATACAAAAATGGAGACAATGATACCATAGTAATAATAAGATAATAATGATTACACTTCATATAAATTACAAGTGAAGACTTAGGGCAAGGAACAGCTATGAGAGAAGGGTAGGTCTGCATGGGCAATCCTAGAAATACTGACTTTGGGGGACCTTGTACACTTATTTAGTGATAAAGCTGATTAGCTTTTCAAGTTATGTCTCTTGAAACATTTTCTTTTCAGCAAAAAAAATGTAGTTAATTTAGCTTAATCGTTACTAAAAGCAGGAGAATTTCTTCCAAGTTTCATGTTAACGTGATTAGTCTGAAATGTTAACAAGAGTTATTTCCTTTTTAAATTGTCCAAAATCTTGGCAGCTGTTTTGTTTCCACCAATCTTAGCAAGTTCTACTTAAGCTTAACTGATTTGGAGAAACTCTAGGACACTCAAAAAAACTAATCCTTCACTTTCAGCTCCCACGTTTTTAACCTCTTTTTTGTTCATTAAGTCACAGATGTTTAACAAGCGTCAGTTTGGTACAGGTCATTTATAAGCACTCCAGCAGTTGTCCTTGTGTGTATCAACTCTAAGCGAAATTATTTTAAAGAGGTATTTATAGATTGAGCAGACTCATCTAATATAGCAACTCTGAATTTTTTTCCAGAGTACAATATTGCGGACTTTTAATAAAATGTTCACTGGTCCTCACCTAGGGCAGTCTCAGGCAAACCTCTAGGTCTCCAGACCTCTCTGAGCATTGGTTTCTTCATTTAATAACTGAATATATAGAGAAGTCATAAAACTGCTTGTAAATCAAATGTGCAATGATTTGTTTCCAAAGAATATTGTATAAATTAAATTTTGAAGAATAAATTACTCTGTTGCAAGCCTATTGTAAAATTAATCTATTTGGTAAAAAAAAAAGACAGTAGTTATTTAATTTTCTCAACATTTTGCTTTCCTTTTTATATTCATGAACAGAGCCTTGTGATAATAAACTTAAGTGGTGAGTTAGGAAATTTGTCAAAACAGAAACAGGGACATCACAGTCATCAGAACTTAGTTCTAACTGGATACTCTAGCAGCCAGCCTAACCTTGTTGACAGTTTATCTTAAAAAGTTGCACTGATATTCCCATGTTCAAAACACTGTGAAGATCTGGGAGATAAAACAGTTTCTGCCTTCATGCAGACTTATATTCCAGACAAGAGACAAATATTGAGTAGGAAAAAGTTAGGGAAAAGGAACAGGCAGTGGAAATTCTGAGGAAAGAAAGGAGAAAGATTATTTTGTGAGAATACAAAGAACAGCATTACTGTCGCATGAAAGCTGGATGAGACTGTAGAGGTAGGCAGGGGCAAGTCACATAGTCTCATAGGTCACATTAAAGATAGAGTTAAGCGTTCTTAATCCGGAAATCTAAAATTTGAACTGCTCCAAAATTCAAACCCTTTTTGAGCACCAACACAATACCACAAGTGGAAAATTCCCCACCTGACCTCATGTAATGAGTTGTAGTCAAAATGCTACAATAATAATGTATTGTACTATTCGGACTATGCGCATAGGTCTATGGGAAACATAAAAGGTTTTATGTTAGACTTGGTCTCATCCCCAAGATATTATATACATGCAAACATTCCAGAATCTGAAAGTCTGAAATCCAGAACACTTCTGGCCCCAAGCAGATCAGATAAAGGATACTAACCCTGAATTAGGTCTGACTTAGAAGAAAGGGAAAAGGCTGAAGGAATTTCTTAAAAAGAATTAGTTTGTTTATTATTATTATTTAAATTTATTATAGGGCATGTCTACTTACCAGAAAGAGAAAGAGAGAGAGAAATAAAGAGGAAGCAAGCTGTCTAGTCTGGGACTTGAACTGTGGTCAGCCATGTGGGATTACAGTGCCTTAACCACACCACCTGCTGGCCCCTGACTGAAGGAATTTTAAGAAGGGAGAGACATACTCACATATGCATCTTTTTAATTTCTTTTTACATTTAATCATTTTACATTTTAACAGCTTGCAATGTATTTTCAAGGCACACATGCATTAAGTATTCATAATTCAATAATATTACCATAGATATCAGCCTCAATGGATAACTTTCATTGTTGAGTCTGTTAAATTTTTCTTTCTGAACCCCTCCTTCCCACCTTCTAATACAGTCTCTGGTATCCACATGTGCCATCACCTACAATGTATCTTTTAAAAATTTTAATCTGTCTTTATGTGCAAATGGATGAAGGAGATGAGGCAAAATACAGAGATACCAGTTAAGAGACATTGCAGAGGGCTGGGTAGAATGGTGATTAGAGTTGTGAGGAAGAAGTGTCAATTCCTGTTCACGAGGATGAGTTTGGGAGTGTTGGGACAAAACAGTTTACACCTCCTCTGCCTGAGATGAGGATTAGTCCTGGCTGTGTAAACCATGACCGAGCCCCAGTTATAAGGGGCAAAGGGCAGCAGAGTTGGGGACAAGCTCCTAAAACCCTTCTGTATCAGGCACTTCCTTTGTAAATGAGAGGGCTCAGATCTAGGCAGGGATATGAATTCTTCAAGCCTCCCAAATAATAAAAGGCAGGGCTGGCCCCATAGCCTAGTCATTAAAAGAGCCAGATTCTACAAAGCCAACCATTGCAAAATAATGCCAGGCACATGTGCATGTGTGCCCCAAATCCTAATAGGACTGAGACATGGAGAAGGGACTGGGGTAAAACCACGCCCCATTGGGCTTTCTCCCTCTTTCTCTTTGGCTCTCTTTGTCCCTTTCTGGTGAGTGCACAGCACATGCCCTCTAGTAATTAGAAATATGAGATAATGTAATGTCAAAAACCTGAATCCAGAATCCAAATGGTCACATAGCAGTAAAGCAACTGTTTTCACATGCGAAGGTGAAAACAGTCCACCCCGTGGACTCCCTGTACATGCTGGTGTGTTTGCCTGAGATCTGTCTGTCTAAGGTTGGCACAGATTGCGAGCATTCCCTGAACCCTCCCCACCTTGCATAGAACTGCGATCACGGTACCTGATCCAGATGACTAGAAGCAACCCAGTTTATTCCTTCTTCCACTGTATAATGTTCACAGTTGCTGACTTTTCAGCTCTGTATCTAATTTGGGAAAATATCTCCAGAAAATAATTCTGTCAAATCATGTTTGGGACCAGAAAGTTGCTATGTAAAGCTAAAGCAAGTTGGTTTTCTACGTGAGAAAGTAGCACATCTCTTGTCTGTCCTAAGATGCTTTTGATTTCATTATTAGGCCACACATTTTGTGAGTGGGCAGACATAGCTACAGGCCAAAAAAAAAAAAAAAAGATTTCTATTGATTGCTCAGAAATAAAATTGCAATAACTTTCCCTTCTAACTAAAACACAGAACAGAATATAATGAAACAAAGAATCTGCTGGGAGAGAATATAAAATGAAAAGAGAGATTTAACTCTGGTAGAATGTCTTTCTGAAAGAAGTAGATTAAATTATACAGAATATACCTTTACAGAAAATATGTAGATTTTTCTTTCGAAATAGAAGCCATTAAGGAAGAATAAATTTATTCTCTTTTACTCTAATTATTTTAGAGAGTATGTGTAAACAAGAATATAGTTACATGTTTATATTTGTATAGTTTCATGCTTTCTCATTCCAGGTCATCATTTTAAATTTTTTTTTCAGAATTTCTAAGTGCATTGCATACATTGGTTGAGATAACACCTAATGATTAAATTGATCTACCAATTCAGGCAATTTGCTATTAGAATTGAATTCCAAATGAAGAGTTGCAAATAACTTACTTCATCAATTAACTAAGAATACTGTCTCAGTATTCTTGGCAATTTCATTGAAAGGCTTGCTTCTGTTTATTTTCCCTGACAATCCTAATAATGCTGTACAAGACGTCTAACCTTGGAGTGATAAAGGATTTGGAAATGGGAGTGGATCAGAAGAGGAGCTGAGACTTCTGGGCTCTGGGCCTAGCTCTGACTTAGGGGCTATGTGACTTAGGCTCTTTATGACAATCAGGCTGCATCTCACTTTCCTCTTCTAAGAGGCAGGAGGTTCTTACTTATCCAACTCATGTTAGTATTCCAAAACTTTTGAAAACACTAAGTGCAGTAGGAAGGTAAGGTATTAATGTTGACAGTAAAGAAGAAGATTTAAAATTTTGTCCTCTAAGTTCTTTTAATGTGCTAGTGGGTGCTAGAATATTAGGTCAGATCTAGAGCAAGTGAATGTAGTTGGAAGAATTTCGTTGCTGATTTTAATAAGTATCTCTTGAAACCAAAGGAGTATTCTGGGTATAGTGAAGCTAAATCTTTAGGCATACCATCAGGAAAGTTTCTTTATAATTTTTATTAAGTTTTATTACATTTAATAATTAAATTTTATTAAATATTTATAAAGTTTTATTAAAATCCTAAAGGAGAAAATCCCCACATCTTCACACCTTGGAAGAGTTTTCCTAATGAGTTTCCATAATTTTTTTAAAGAGAGATTTTTGCTATAGGGTGTGTTCACTCACCAGAGAGACAGAGATAGAGAGACACAAAGTGAGAAATTACTCCCCAGGGGGTATGACCATGATGCAATCCTTTGTCCTCCATTCTCCTCTTGGGATTTTGGACATGCACACTCATGCACCCCACGTGAGTTTTAAGTCACCAGATCTGGGACTCAAACCAAAGTTGACTGTGTGGGAGTCCAACAATGTAATCATTATGCAATCTGCTGGTCCTTCTCTAATGTATATTTTGTAGAACAATAGCTCTTCAAATAAATCTACAAGATAAAATATCTATGGTCAAATAAGTTTGAGATAGTCAAATGGTGATGGCATGTTACATGGTCTCAGAACATGTAATGTAGCCTTTTTTTTTAAGGAGTTATTTTTATTTAATTTTATTTATCCATTTATTTATTTCAATTTCACAAGAGAGGGGCAGAGCAAGAGAGAGAAAGGGAAAGTGAGAAAGCAAGCCTCTGGGTCTGGGACCCAAATCACAGTCAGCCATGTGGGACTTCAGCATCCCTAACAACCATGCCACCTGTCGGCCCCTATAATGTAGCCTTCTTAACGTATTTGTATAATTGCTTTCATGAAGTATGTATTCACACATATTCGTGTAGAATAATGAAGATATTCATAATATCCTGAATGCGGTTTCTCCTGTTTCTCAATGTTCTTGTTGCTTTATCCTTCTATCTTCCCTCTCTGTTTCTCAGTCTTCAGATGCAGAAATAAAAAACCGGAGCAAAGAGAAAATGAACATTTATTGAAGTACTTTTATTGTGTGAAAACAACAAAAAAGTCATTCATGAATTTAATGAACTGTACAAATTGGCCTTTACCCAAACTAGTTATTAGTAATGGATGCGCATCTAGAAACAGGACCTACAAATGCTCCTATGTAGTAAAGGCAGGAGCCACCAACTTTATGTGCCCCATTGCCTGAGAGAGGTTGTGGATCCTGCAGAGGCTTGGCTGGAGGATGAACCTAAGACTTGGAACACCTGAGTGCCAGTGAGGGCCCCTGTGGAAATGCAACAGGTCAGCCAGGAGTCTGGAATTCCCTCAATATAAGAACACACCTTAAGTTCCAGGAGATTTATTAAGGCCTCCATCAAAAGGCCAGGAGACATAAACAGTAATCAGAGGTCAGTGGGAGTCAGCAGGGAGGGACAAGTGTCCCCTTTCCTAAAGCCTCATGGTATGTGGTATACAGGCTTGCCTTTGAACCCAGCCATCATCATGGGAAGGAGGAAGGGAAGAGGAATACTTCGAGAGGATTAAAGCATCCTTGATAAGAAATTTTAACTTTCTATGGACAGAATATTTGTCTAAAATTCAATAAAATCGAAGGCCTACCAGCACACTTACACTTATTAGAGGAAACAGTAAGGATGTTAAGCTGCTTAATGCCTGGCATGATGTTCCTAATGTTTAATATTATATATCACAAACCTAAAATAAATATCCACTGACATTTTGATAAAATAACTCAAAATGAATTTCTAGATCTAGGCAGAAGCAAATTACTTTTGTTTGGGCTGATTCTTTTCTAGCCACAGAGACAAATATTTCGAGGAACTTCAGCGTTGCTTTCACACCTCAAAGGAGGCAATGTCAAGTGATACACTCTGACATTCGTTAAAGGGCAGTTCCTCATAAAATGACCCTCCCATTGCAGACCAAATTCCCACCTGAAGTACTTGTAGATTAAAAACAAAACATCAGATATCTCTAATGTAATAATACTTAAAACTCCTGATAGAATAAATAGGGTAGTTTCATCAGTATGAAAATGAATGAGTTTAGTAATCTCTTAGTATGAGACTAGTATTGCTGTTCTTGCCTAAGAACCTTTTCCCTTGCCATAGGGAATAAACACATTGCCTGCTAATTTGGTTTTCTGGTAATGTTCTGCATCCCAATGGCAGGTTTTGAAGTGGTACTCAATTGGTATTGAAGATGTTCTCTTCTGAAAGAGCAGCTGGAATTTCCTGCCTTGTTATACATGCTTCCTGCCGTGAGTTTATTACCACCTGGTGTGATTACAAATGTGACTTTGGAAATCAGCTGAATTTTGATATTCATGTTTATTTACTTTCCCCTATGTGTCTCAGCTTTATCTGGGTCTTTCTGAAACCCTCAAACCTGCCACCATGCTAATAGTGGCAGTCTGCCTACAACAGCTGAAGCCAATTTGGAATTTCTAAAGTTCCTCTCTTCCCTTACAATAAGGTTAAGATAAGGTATACCTGGATGCCATAATGCATGTGATTCTCAGTATTGGATGAATGTTATGAATCACTGAGAAGCTTTTGAAATTACAGATGGGTGTACTATATAGTCAGGATTCAGAACTGTAGTCTAAAATCCAAGTAGAAATCCACAGGATAGGAGTCATTGAAATTCAAGGGGAAACAAACCAATTTCTCTTCCTCCTTTCATGCGTATGTTCCTCATTCTGCTTCCTCTGCCTGCCTCACCAGTTTTCTGGATGAAAAGCACCATCTTAAAGTGTGTGTGTGTGTGTGTGTGTGTGTGTGTGTGTGTGTGTGTTTTCTTTGGGGGCAGAGGTTGGAAGAATAAGAGTGAAAGTGTTGGGTGTGAGAAAACACAATATTTCAATGGCTAACTAAAATAGGCTGAGGGCTCCACATTCTTGCTCAGCACTGGGGTCCAGGGATGAATTCAAAATGAGGAAAGTGTAGATATTAAGAACCAAGAATGAAATAAGGAGACAGAAGGTAGTTGTGACCTGGTAGGTGGAAAGCAAAGGCAGCCTGTGGTAGAGGAAGTCGCCATGATCATAGGATATAAGGAGAAGCCTTTGGCAACATTCTCATTCAGAATCCCCAAATGGCCCTGGCCACGTCATTCCTTAGTGCATTGCAACCAGGTGTCAAAAACCAGCAACAGTCAAGGGTTGTAGGAGTAACATCAGGAGAGCTCCAGGGCCTGACTGAGGTGTGGGTGTGTATGCAGCTCCTCAATCCCCTCACCACACCTGCTAACACTCTGAGGGAAGGGAATTAAAATTTTAGAAGCGGTAAGTAGGTACGAGAATAGGAAGGTCTCTGAGGGAAAAACTACCTAACCTCCCTAGCCACTAAAGTCTCCAGGAGTGGATAAGCTAGGGCCTGTGCTTTGCATCCCCACCTTATCGTCAGCCTAAGTGGCTTATATTCCTAAAGGAAAATGAGTGCCCAGGAATAATAGCCAGACGTACGAGGACCACAACCACTTTATAAAGGAGAAACAGATGATCAATTTATGCTAGATGAAGTGGAATTATGGAACTGGACCAAACAACAATTCAAAATAAACATTATAAATTTTCCCCAAGAAATAAAAGATAATTATAAACAAGAGCCAATAGAAATTATGGCTACAAAAACATCGCAATACAGATAAATAATTGAAAAGAATGGCTAAATATTAAAAAGAATAAAGTTAAAAATGTCAATGAGCTAGTCAAAGAATTCTTCCAAATGGCGTAAAGTGGAAAAAAGAGAAGGTATTTCCTTAAAGAATAGGTAACAAACATAATGGTGAAAGAGGAACTAAGAAAATCTATATATTATAATACAGGAAATATGTGAAGTAATTAATAGCTGAACTTTCCCAGAATCAAACAATAGAAAAATAAATACTTCACATAAACAAGTTGTTAAAAAATTAGAAAACATTCAGGAGAAAACTTTTAAAGTATTCAGAGAGAAAAAAAATAAAGAAGACAATAATATTGATATAAAACTTTGGAACAGAGACACAGGAAAGAAAAAGATAATGGAGTAATATTTTCTAGATGTTGAAAAAGAACAACTTTGAACTTAGAATTTTATATGCAATTAAACAATAATTTAAATGTGAATTTCTATAAACATATTTTCAGACATGCAAGCCTCAGAAGATTTTTCCATGCGAAGATAAAAGCGTTTTTGTAAGAAATATTATAGTGGCAGAGAGAGAGAAATCATTCCAGGGGGACTCTTCACACTAAAGGGGAAATAGAGGATGAATCAACAATTTAGTGAAGATTAGCAGAAGCCACAAACAAACCATAGTCATATTTCAGAACGATCACTAAGACAGAGGTGATGGGCATGGGGGGAGGGGAGAAAGAGATGACACATACTAAAATACATGTCTTTCCCGTGGGGAAAAATAGAGATATTAAGTTAATCTTCAAACAACTATTGGGTCGTCAGAAAAGTCATGATGTATTCTTCTATGGTTTTCTATTCAAAAATGCATCACGACTTTTCTGATGACCCAATAGGAGAAAATGTTATCTGTCCAAAGGATGGTAAGAAGGGAGAAAATATGATAAATAGAAAATAAAAATCACATGGTAGAAATAAGTTCTGACACAATGGTAGTAATAATGAGTACAAATAATGGTTTAAAATAAGAGTTGTCCATATTAGAAAAAATAAAGGATAAGTATTACAATGTATAGTTAAAGCAACATCGTAGAATATTGAAATAAGTGGGTTAAGGAACCAGCAGATGGTATAATGGTTATTCTCTGGACTGCCACATAGTTGAACTCAGTGGCTTGACTCTCATGCTGGGTGCGATGCGTGTGCATGAGTGCTCAAGATCCTAAGAGAGGATAGGAGGAGAAGGGATTGCAGTGTGTCCAGCCCCTCTGGGGGATGATTTCTCGCTTTCTGTCTCTCTGGAGAGTGCACATACTCTACAGCAAAAATCTTTCTTAAAAAAAAAAATAGGGGACTAGCAAAGGATGGGGTGGTTAAGGCACTGGACACTCCCACATGGCCGACCACGGTTAGAACCCTAGATCCGGTGATTTGCTTTCTCACTTTCCCTCTCTCTTTCTCTCTCTCTCTCTGTGTCTCTTTCAGGTCGAATTAAAATAAATGAATAAATAAATAAAATTAAATAAATAGTTCTTTAAAAAATAAATAAAAAATAAATTGATTTAAAAAGACATCAGAAAAAAATGAGTTGCAATTTTGTGTAAAAATGAAATTCAAGAGTTAAAAATTAAGAAACAATCATTAAATAATAGTTACAAAGGGTAATAATATGTAAAATCACCAATGTATCCTCAAAAACACACTATAATTTTTTTTTATTTTATTATCATCATAATCTTCTTTCTATTACACTAGATTACATATAACTTTACATTGACTTCCATTGCTTTTTCAAAAGGGAATGCCATGCATGTCAGTCAATACAGAGATATCAATCTCCCCGCTTTATCATTCAATATCTTTTCCATGCTTTTCCCAATAATTATTATTATAATTTTTTTAAACAGTCAATCACTATTTCTCATTTTGCTTATTAAAGAGACTTCACCCATCATGAAATATTTCCCAGACCGGTTCAGTTGAGAATACTATACATGTCATCATCAACAGGTAATAAACCATATCTATTTCTCATTAACATCCTGCCTCTCTATTGTTCACTGCTGTCTTTATCCTCTTCTCCCTCCTTTTTTTTTTTTTATACTTTGTTTTTTATTATAAATTTTTTTTCTCATCACAACACACATATGAATTTTCCATCCAAAATACACTGTGCATTGGCTCAATCAAGCACATCAACATATATGTTCTCAGCAAATGATTTCCCAATTTTTGTGTCCTGCATACCTTGCCTTTTGTTTTGCCATCCTAGGTTCCCCATCCCCACCCTCTGCCATGTCCCATCTTCCTCCTCCATTGTCCCTGACATTCATGATTGCCCTCAATGGCTTCCGCCCCCCCCCATTCAATTGTTCTACCAATGAACTCAATTAGTCTAAGTATATCCACTAGCTAGCACAGCTGACATATCCTTACACATGTATCCAAATCTGATCCTAGGCATAAACCCCAGGGAGTAGAATGAACATATTATAAAGTAGACCCCAGTTGTGTCCATACAACTCTCTTCAGTCATCAAATGTGCATTTTTTTTTCCTCCTGCTTATTACTTTTTTTATATTAAATTATATTGCCTAACACTCATTCCCTGAGTATCATCACAACACACCAAGTGTAGTTTCCCATCTAGGATAAACTACATAGTGTCTTAATCAAGCATGTCGTCACCAATACTGTTCCATTTCTACTTTCATACATATAAATATGTTTTTTATCCTATGTTTGACCCTCAGCCCTTTCCCCCTCTCCCAATTACTCTATCTCTGCTATAGACAGCTATCCTCCAGAGGGGTCATTGAAAATGCGATACCTGCGAGTAGAGGGAGAGGGGTCACGAGTCCAAAGTTTTTAACAATAGGGAAAATAGATTCCATTCAAGGAGCTGGCTGGCCCAGAGGCCACGCGGCGACAGGGGGGAGGGGGTGAGGTGCGTGCTGCTGCCGCCGGCTTAGCAGGGCCCCGGGGGGACACGCAGAGCCCGGAAGGGCCCGCGACGTCCCCCGACCGGACGCAGCCTTGGCGCCCGGCCCGCCTCCTGCCGCCTCCGGCTTCAACACACTATAATTTGTAAGAGAGATAAACCAACAATTGTCATTAAGATTTTAGGAAATTCCTACCAAAACCTAATAAACATCAAAATATGAATAGAAAATATTTGAATCATACATTGAGTTTGAATTAATTAATGGATCTATGTGGGCATTTATCCTTTTTTTTGATTTGTTTGTTTTTGTGACATATGGAGCAAATATGAGAAACAGACCATGTGCAAAGTCACAAGAATTTATTATTAACATCCAAAGAATTAACATTATACATATTATATTCTCTAAATAAAATTTAATAGCAAAGTATAAAGAACTAGGATTAAATAGCAAAAGAAGCATTAATAAAAACACCTGTAAGTCAATAAACTAAACAAGACAGAACAAAAAACAATATTGTGGAACTTAGAGTTGAAAAGGAAATTGTTAGAGAAATAATAAAATATATTTATATAATCAAATGAAAAAATGTATGTACAATTGGGTGGGTCAAAGTTCTTAAAAGAAAAATTACAAAACTTTTTTTTGAGAGGTTTTTGGTATAGGGTGTGTGTGCTGGAGAAAGACAGAGAGAGACAGAGAAACAGAAAGCAAGAAATCACCCCCGAGGCGGGGGGTGATGGTCATGCCTCAAGCCCTTTTCCTCCATTCTCCTCTTGGCATCTTGGGCAAGTATGCTCACGCTCCTGGCGTGAGTTTAAGCCACCAGGTCTGGGACTCGAACCGCAGTCAACTACATGGAGTCCAGTGACATAGCCATTACGTCAACTGCTAGTCCCGAAAAATTACATAACTTATATAAATCATTCTTGAGAAGAATTAATGAGTAAAGCTCTCATTTTTTATAGAGAGATTTTTTACCATAGGCTGTGTGTACTCACCAGAGAGAAAGAGAGACAGAAAGTGAGAAATCACCCTCAGGGTGAGGGGGTGGCCATACTACAATCCTGTGTTCTCTATTTTCTCTTGGAATTTTTGGGCATGCACACACATATACCTGGGCATGAGTTTAAGCCGTTAGGTTTGGGAATCAACCCGTGGTCAACTACATGGTGGTCCAGGGACATAACCATTATGCCATCAGCTGGTTCCACTGAGTAAAGCTCTTATGAGACAAATTTATAAAAAAGAAAATACAAATAAAAACTACAGAGCGAAATGAGGAAATAAGTAGGCAAAACAAATACCAAAATTTAATTCGAATTGTTTTGCAAATAAATATTATAGCCCAGATTAGATAGGTAAATTATAGAAAAATAAAAAATCTGTTTTTCAATAATAAATAGAAAATGATTTTCTATCAAATCACAGTAAATTTCCACTGTATTCTTAAGAAATTCAACAAATCCATCCTAAAAAGTATGTGGGAGAATAAAGATTCAAGAAAAGTTAATTCAGAAAATAAGAAGCAAAATAAGGGAGGAGTAACCCATAAAGGGATAGTAGAGTCATAGAAATAAAAATAATGTGCTACTGGTTAAAAAATAAGCCAGTATATTAGAGGAAGAGAATACAGGTAGATCGTTCATAACATTATAGTTGTATGTATAGTTAAGTACTTGCTAGTCAACGAAGATGGCCCCACACAATCAAGGAAGGGGGCCAGCAGGTGGCATGGTGGTTAAGGTGCTGGACTCCCTCATGGCTAACAGCAGCTTGAGTTGCAGACCTGGCAGCTTGAAAATTACACTGGGCATATGTGTGTGCAAGCCTGAAATTCCAGAAGGAGAATGAAGGAAAGGGATTGAGGTGTAGCCATCACCCCTGGGGGGGCAATTTCTTACTTCTTTCCTTCCCATTGTCTCTCTTTGTCTCTCTCCTATCCAGTGTGCACATGCACCCTGCAACAAGAACCTTAAAAAAAAAAAAAAAGGAAGAAACCTGGCTTATTTAGCGAATAGGGTTGGGAAATGTAGGTAACTAAGCTAAAATTCTTTCCTAGATTACATCGTAAAAGTAGACTCCAGATGAATTAATGACTTAAATGTGAAAAGTTAAATTACAAGCCAATAAAAGAAAAATATAATAAAGAATTTCCATTACCTACGGATTGAGAAAGGCTTCTAAAACAAGACCCTAAAATCTCACATAATGGTATAGCGTGAAAGTATCTCTCAAAAATTCCTGTGTTAGAAATTTAATCCCATTGCATTCACAAATATTTAATTAATGATGCTGCCATGGGTGTGAGTTAGCTATCCCAAGAGCAACTTTGTGTCACATGAGTCTGGCCCCTAGCATCTCTCTCTGTCTCCCATGCTTGTTTGCCCTTCTGCCATGTTGATTCAAGAGGAAGGCCTTTGCCAGATGCTGAGCAGAAGCTGATCCCATGTCCTTGGACTTCTTAGCCTTCAAAACTGTAAGAAATAAATTTCTCTCTCTCTCTCTTTTGAAATAAATTACCAGTCTGTCATATTCTGTTACAGCAACACAGCACAAAACAGACTAAGATGCACCACAATATAAAATAATTGACATGTTTGAGTTCATAAAAATTAATTATTTCTGAACTATTGTTGATAAACATAATGAAAGCCAGACTGAAAGAATTTTTTCAATGCATAACATAAAGAACTAAAATCTAGAATAAATAAAGATTGCTTCCAAATCAAAAGGTATATTCCAGAAAATCAGGAGGAAAAGATGGACAAAAGATATGAAAAGATACTTTACAGGGAAGAAATAGCTAATATGTACATGAACAGATATTCAAACTTCATAGTCAGAAAAATGTATATTTAAGACTCCACTTTGTTCTTTTTGAATGGCAACCATTAGAATGTGGATGATAACTGAATATTGTTCAAGATGTGGATAGATAGGAACTCTCTCTCCTGTTGATGAAAGTGTAAACATTTACAGTTATTCTGGAAGGAATAAAGAAATAAAATATGTTTATTTCCTGTAGCCCAGTAATTACCCTCCTGAAGATGTTTCCCAGAGGAATTCCTGCACAGATCCAGATAGGGACAGATATGAATATGTTTGTCCTTATGATGTTTGCTATTCTATGTATAGGTAGCAGTCTAGTTGTAACTCACCATGGGAATGTAGATAAGTAAAATGTGCATACCTTGGGATATTCTGCAGTCACTTAAAGAGGAGCACTAATGCACAGTTAATTTTTCTTACAGTTGATGTTGAATGACATGGAAAGAAATAGAGGAGACTTAAAGCTTAATACTATTTATGTACACTAAACATATACCTGACAATAATCATACTAGCCCTAGATAATCTACTAAATAAGTGTAGACATACATCAAGTATCTTAGAGTAGGTACCTATGTGGTGAAAGAGATGGAAGTGAATACTTCCATGTCATCTCTGAGAACAAAGGTGAGATTTACATGAAAATAAAACAGGAGAGGTAATCTTTGCTATGACAGAGGTGTGTGAGTGAGTAACTCAACTATGTACACATGAGGTTTTTTAAAAAATGGAGGCAGGAAGGGTTGGAGAGATAATTTATGTATTTAAAAGACACATTTTGCCTTGACATGAAAAATAAAGTTGGAGTCTCTGTACAGAAATTACAAGGAGAGCAAATTTAACTTAGTAAGAGGAAGAACTTGCTAAAAATTGTAGCTATTCCAATAGTGACTTCACAGTAGTATAGCAGAATAGTTGCTGTGGCCAAATGTGGAGCCCCTCCCATTGTGAAGATAGAGGGGCTCTACAAGGGGATTTTCGAGGAATTCTTGCTGTGGGAAAGAAGATTGGCATGGTAATTTCTGTGAACTTCTGTAAATCTAAAATGTATGAAGTCAACATATATAATAAACATTACATTACCATATTAATACAATGCTTGCTTCTATTAATAACTAAGAAATCTAACCCTTGAAGCTGTTTCTTTTCTTTTTTTTCTTCTTCATTTCTTTCTTTCTTTTTTTTTTAACAATTGACATGTTTAAAGTGAGTATTTGGATAACTCATAGTGCTACTGTTCATTTTATTTTTTTAACTTATTTTTAAAGAGATTTTTGCCTAAGAGAGCATGCATTCACTCGAGAGAGACAGAGACAGAGACAGTGAGAGGGAAGGTGGGAAATCACCCCCCCCAGGGGGGATGGCCATGCGACAATCCCTCCTCTTCCATTCTTCTTTTAGAATCTTGGGCATGCACCCAGTGTGAGTTTCAAGTCATTGGGTCCAGGTCTTGAACTGTGGTCGGCCATGTGGAAGTCCAGCGATGTAACTGCTATGCCGTCTGCTGGTCCCAGTACATATCATTTTATACAAAGAACACCACCTTCTATATATTGTGCACCTACCACAAAGGGTGAACTACTTTCCTTCTTCCCAAATCTGTATCTATCATCCCTTAAGGAAAAAAAGAGTGGCTCATCTGGTAGGTCAGATTTTAAAATGTGGATTAGGCTGTTTACTAATAGATGACTTCACTATGTATATGTACCCATGCTTTGGATATGAGCAAGATTGTTATGGCTTTGTATCATGTTGACAATCAGAATGTTGGAAGATTTCTAAATCTGATCTTAAATCCCCCCCCCCCAGGGGGGATGGCCATGCGACAATCCCTCCTCTTCCATTCTTCTTTTAGAATCTTGGGCATGCACCCAGTGTGAGTTTCAAGTCATTGGGTCCAGGTCTTGAACTGTGGTCGGCCATGTGGAAGTCCAGCGATGTAACTGCTATGCCGTCTGCTGGTCCCAGTACATATCATTTTATACAAAGAACACCACCTTCTATATATTGTGCACCTACCACAAAGGGTGAACTACTTTCCTTCTTCCCAAATCTGTATCTATCATCCCTTAAGGAAAAAAAGAGTGGCTCATCTGGTAGGTCAGATTTTAAAATGTGGATTAGGCTGTTTACTAATAGATGACTTCACTATGTATATGTACCCATGCTTTGGATATGAGCAAGATTGTTATGGCTTTGTATCATGTTGACAATCAGAATGTTGGAAGATTTCTAAATCTGATCTTCAAAGAAGTAACATGTCATTTTAGTACTGGAGTTAGGGCCACATACTCTAAATGTGCTTCAACAAAGCTCTTCATTGATTTTTATTAGATGCAGTTACCAATGTGGTCTTACTATCCTCACTATCCAGAATCTATTCAGAAGCATGAGAGATATGATTGTCAGGGTATTCCTGGGCTCTCCAGCCAACCACCTTAAGAATTCCACCTTGACAATCCATAATACTTTACTATGTTATGAACTTTACTTACTGTCCTTTAAAATCATTAACAAAATCTTAAGAAGTATGGTTTAACTAAGTATTAACTGTGTGTTTTAGGGAATCTTGGTAAAAAAACAACAGAAATGAACTCTAGCTGAATGAATCAGGAAAGGATTTTATTGCAAGTATGTGAAGCAGGCTGGAGAAGCAGGGTCTGAAAATGAGCTAATGACGCTGGAGGCTGAGTGGCAGAACACAAATAGCCTGATTAGCTTCTGCTTGGATACCACTGCCAGATACTACTGTAGAGAGAAGTCCCTGCATTCAGGTTTCTGGGTATCGCTCCCTGAACTGAATGTTGTGCCTCATAACATTTGCTTGAGATTTAAGCTCCACGGGGAAAATCATATCAGCTGAGCTCTAGCACACAGGAGTATGGGAATAGTAATTATCATTATCTTCTAATTTTTGCAACACAGATTGTTTAACATGAATATTTAGACAATGAAATAGGGAAGAGTATTTGGAAGTGGACCGGCCACTGTATCGGTGAAAGTTTATGGTATCAGTCATAGAAGGGTTAAGTCATTTGTCAAAACCACAAAGTGGTAGGCAATAAAATGAGATTTCAAGTCTTTTGACTTTCTACACTGTTATGTTGCCTCATATATAATATGATGATACTAGAAACAAAATAAAAATATTGAAAAGCCTCCTGAAGTCAAAATATATTAGGATAAAAGCCAAAGATATTAGGCAATGTCTAATGACTAATGTCCTCAAAGTTTCCGTCCTCCCTTTCACTGCCACTGCCCCTACTACATTCTCTCGTGAGATCTCATTACATGTTTTTCAGTTTTATAATAACACTTTCAATTGGACATTCTAATGTCTATTTGCACATCCCTAATTCCTATTAGACTGCCAAATATTCAAGAGCAGTGATCAACAATGATTTATTTGTGTTTTATAGAACTAAACACATGTTAAGCATTCAGTGAAATTGTGCTGAATGAACCAGTAAATAAATGAATGGAAGGAAGAATGATGTTTTTTTTAAAAAAATCTTGATTTATTAGATCACCCAGTTATTAGGCCTTGAGGAGAGGATAAAAGGAGAGGAAGGGAAGATTGTTTGAAAGAGGAAGATTTCAAACAAAAATAAAATAAAGAAAATTATAGTGTTTTAGCTTTAGTTCAAACTGAAAAGCAAAATGCCTTTGCTCTCTGTATGGGTAAGTAGAAAGGCTAACAAGAATAGCTGGTAGGCACTTCGAATGATACTGGAAAGATTTTATCACTTAGCTGTTGTGAAAATATGACTAGATGACCAGACAAGGATTAGGCTAAGTGGGCTGGAACCAAAAGTTATAAAACAGGCAAATGATTTCTCAATGGTCAAGGCACAGAGACTCTCCATGCAAAGAATTAATCATTTTTATCAAGGGCATCATATACCCTTCAGTTACTTGAAAAGCCACGACCTCAGTTCCTTTGTGTTGGCATAATAAAAAATACCTGAGACAGGGTGATGTATAAATAAGAGAGGTTTATTTGGCTCATGACTCCAGTGGCTGGAAAGTCCAAGAGCACATGGCTGGCATCTGGCCAGCCCTTGTGCTGTGTTACAACATAACCAAGAGAAGTGGAAAGGAAGATGGGCCCATGCAGAGAGAGGCCTGTGGGCAGCCACTTTGGTTATATAACAACCTGCTCTTGTAGGAATTAATCAGTGAGAACTCACTCCATGGAGTAATTAATTATTCATGAGGAATTCACCCCCATGTCTCAAGTACCTCCCCCTAGGTCCTGCCTCCTACATTGCCTAATTGGGTATTAAGTTACAGTATAAATTCAGGGAGGGGAAGTGTACTCAAACATATCACCTGCCAAATTGTAAAATTTAGATAGGTTCGAACAATTTGCCATATATTAAATGACTAGGTCAATGGTACAAAAACTTAAATGCTTCAAGATTTTCCCTCCTATTAATTATCTTTTCATCTTAGTGAAAAGAAATCGTGATTCATAATAGAAAGCAAAATTGTAATCAATCCCAGCTGGATAACGTTTGTTGGGATCAGAACTGATCCTTTAAACAGAAATGTGTTCTTATAGCATCACAGAATAACAGGTACTTGGGAAGAATTACTTGTCATGAATAGTTCTAATGGCACTCAGTGAACATACTAGCAAAATACTAAAATAAGGCAAGCAGCAAGGCAACCATTACCAACCATGAGAAAGTGCCAGGTAAATCACTTCTCCTCCTCTAATTATTTTGGTATCATGAAAAGAAAATTATATTTGGAGAAAAGGTAGTGATGACAGGTTTCTTTGTTCCCATCCACCTTCATTCAAGTCAGAATTTAATAAATACTATGCCTTTGACTAGAAATTTGAAAAGTGAGTACTTAACAGATAGTTCTGACACAGAAAAACAGTAATAGGAGCAAATAAACACTTTTCTATGTTTGGCTCAGAATATTCTTGTTCCAATTATTCTAATGTCCCCTTTCATTTTTGAATATATATAAAAAAGGGTCTCACATATTGTTTATGGTACTTAGCCAATTCAGGGACTGTTTTATTATGGAAGCTACACAGACAGCATTTGGAAATAAGAGACGGGTTGGTTATTAGTGAAGAGATGCTGCTCTGCTTTATGAAGCAGTCTATAATAGCTGGAATCTCAATGCTTTATTTTTGATCAAATAAAACTGATATTCTGCAAGCTGGAGTTTCTTCCATCTATCTATCTATGCACACACTCACTCCATTTATCAGTCCACCCAGGAAAACTTGATCAGATGCAAAGCATTGTATGTACTCAGCAAAGGGTAGAAAGGGGGTTTTGGGGGACGGCCTCAGCGGAATCCTACATGGCTGACTGGTGTGAATCCCAACCCCTTCAGCTATCACCCTGGGTTTGTGCACAGGTGCCCAGGATTCTGACCAGATGGAGAACTGGAGGAAAAATGATTGCAGCATGACCAGGTTCCACTGGGGGAGTACACTCTCTTCCTTTCTCCCACAACTATGAGCACACACCTGTTCTCTATCATGACTGAAAATAAATAAACATTTAAAAGCAGAGAGGGGTCATACAGAGAGGCAGCATATTGTGGTGATCACAGCATGGCCTCTGGAGCACCGTGTCTGTGTTCAAAGTCTCACTAATTGTATACTCTTGAATAAATTATTTAATCTCTTTGAGCTCCAGTTTTCTTTCTTTTCTTTCTTTTGTTTTCTTTTAAAGTTAGTTTCTGTCATGAGAGTAAGAGAGGAGAGAGAGATAGAGTGTGTGAAGCCCTCTCAGCAGGTCTTATACTGGGATCTCTCCCAGACTTCCCAGCTAGCCAGAACCACGGGCACATGCACCTAGCAGGTTCACATCCACAAAGAACTAAACCCACGAGTTTCCATGTGGATCCAGCATTACTTGATTACTGCTGTGCCACCAAGTGGCCCTGTGCTTCAGTTTCTTCATCTGTGAAATAATACTTCATAATTATGAAGATAAATAGGCTAACACAGTTCAAAACACTCAGAACAATGCTAAGCATATAGGAAGTGCACCATATGCATTAGTCATTATTATTCCCTGGAAGATCTTAAATATTTTTGCCAATTTTCTTTTGTACTGGCAAGGCAGAAGGATACTTTTATAACAAAGAAATTAACAAGTGTAGATTAATTTTAAGAGGGTAAAAGTAATAGAGCCTTTACTATCCTCCTTCCAGGGCCAGAGTTCCATAGTTAAGAAGTCTTTGTCTTCCCCAGACACTCTCAGGCTAGCTGCCTTCAAACTTGGAGACTCAGTCTCCCACATTCTGAGTCAGTGCCGACCAATACATCAGACAGTGAGATCCTGAGGTAGTCTTGTCAGCCTCTGCCTAGGGTGTGGTAAGGAAGGGCATCTGCCCACCTGCTGAGCTTCAGCCACCTTCCAGGTCAGCCAGGTACACATGACTGGACTTCTGCCTTGGTTTTCTGATGAGCACTCTTTTTTTTTTTTTTTTTCTCATTGGACTAGGAGCTCTAGTATGAACTTCAGTTACATTTAGTCTTCATTTAGATTTTTCTAGCTCTCTGCATGGGAAGATAGGATTAGATTATCTACACCTTCAGTCTCAGACCAGGTTCTGGTGTAAGTAGATAAAGTCCTGGGGTCAGACAGTGGCACAGCAGTAAAACACAACGCTCTGTGAGGCAGTCCCACGTGGGAGGGTTGCCAGTTTGTTTACAGAGACCTTAAGTGTGCTGAGCACTCTCATGGCATGATCCGAGACTGACTAAGCCTGGGGTTGGATCCCAACATCATGACTCTGTTGGAGGTTCTCTCTCTCTCTCTCTCACTCTCTCTCTACTTCTCTTCCTTTCTCTCTCATGTCTCTTTAGCTCATGGGATAAAATAACTTGGAAAAGAAAGAGATAAATTATTAAATCCCTGCCTTCAGCTATTCTGAGAAACTTCTTCCATTTCCATGGTCTGCACATTGGATTGCATCCCCATAGTGACAACAACAGTCAATACAATCCCTTTGGAGACTGTGACCTGGGCTTTCAGTGACACTCTTCAAGAGCGTTCCTGCAAGCTTTGTTAGTTTCTTTTTGCCTTGGTATCGGCTATATGAATCCCTAGTCCCTGATCATGTTGTACTGGAACATCATTATAATGAATTTTTAAAAACATAAAAAGTCATGTTGGGTTGACATCCTTTGATACTTCAGAAATTACATGGGTAGGTAAATTTCCTGTAGGAAATTAAATGGAAAGGTAAATATGATAAAGTAACTATTCAAAAAATCTCCATGACTGGTTCAATGAATTAAATCTAAGAAGTAGAATTTAATAAGGGTATTAAATGCATGGTCTTGCAATTAAGTACTCAAAAATCTGAGTGTATAAGTATAAGGTAAGGTGGATCTTCCATTCGGTGGGTAGAAATGTATCCAGTTAAAATGTGAGCAAATTTATTACCAAAGAGAAAAAGAAGGCTAAATTGGTAAATTAAATTAAATTGTATTCTTTTTAAATTTATTATAGGTTTCTCTCCTTTTCTTTAAATGTTTTCTTCCTTTCCTTTTTGAACAATCTCTGGGCAAATAATGCTTAGCTGATTTATAGGCTAATTTCATTTACTAATTCTTATTGTTCTTAATGAAACCAAAACTACCATTCATCTTTTCTATTACAGTAATTTAAAATATAAATGCATACTAAACTGATTGAAACCATTAAATATATTTAAGCCATGTAAATTACTATAATTAATTCAAATTACATTCATTATTTTACATTGCTAATTCAGACTTATTGGCACATTTTTAGAATCGTGATTCTATGCCATTATATGCAAAGTTGTTATTATGAGATGTGAAGTTCTATTAAACCATGCAACTTATTACTTGATTGATTTACAGACTTTATGATGAACTTTCTATCAGTCCCTCTAATAAGCAGCAATTACCACTGAATCCTTTTAAAATTTATCTATTTATAATTTATGAAAAATAAGGAAGATGAGCAAAGTTTTGTGGTAGATGAATTGTGAGTGAACTGCTTTTTAAAATTTTTTAAAAATTTAATTTAATTTTAATTTCTTTTATACATTCAGTCACATATGTCACTTAGCTTGTAAAGTGAATGCTCCAACATGAATACATTTCTCACCAGTCCAGTTGGGGATACCATACATGCCATCAACCACAGATAATAACCCACTTCTCTGTCCCACAAATGTCCTGCCTCTCCATTTTTCTCCTTAATGTTTTTCCTCAGACTTTCCTCCTTTTTGAAACATTTCATATTTTGGACTTTGGGAGGAATTGTTTTCTACATATACATTGTAGTGGCAAATTCAGAATCATTCTATTGTAAATTTGTTCAGGTCTACTTTCAAGCTATATCCAAAATCTGACTCAATGGACCACTCATACTGCTTCTATATTCTTGCTTATGTCATAATCATATTTGACTGGCACCCTCTACCTGGTCTCTTTACTTCATCCCTTTCTCCCTAAAGCCTATTATCCATATAGTAGCCAAAGTCATTATTTTTAAAATCCAAGTAAGGAGTTAGTCAGTGGCATAGCAGAAATGAGTGCTTTGCAATGCTAGACTCATGGAGAAAGGTCCTGTGTTCACATCCCAAGGCCTCTCTGTACTCACTGGATGCATGCCCATGGTCCAGGCTGTCTAAGGTTGGGAGAGAATTGCAGCATGAAGGCCCTATCAAGAGCACCTCTCTCTCTCATAGAAGAAACAAAAATTTTAAAAATAAATCCAAGTCAGACCAAGACCCTCCAATGTCTTCCTATCTTACTTAGCATAAAATTTGAAGTCCTTGCCATCATTTTCTAAGCTCCTTTATATTAGGTATTAATTGTTACATTACAAATTACCCTTAAAATGTACTGCCTTTAATGACCATTTATTATCTCACACAGTTTCTGTAAGTCAGGAATTTCAGAGAGGCTTAATTGGATGTGTCTCTCATGAGTTACTCTCAAGATGTCAGCTGGGGCGGTCGTCATCTGATGGTCTCTTACACACTGCCAGCAAGTTAGTGCCAGCAGGGTGTCCTGGCTCACCAACATGGCTGGCAAGTTAAAGCTGGCTATTGGCAAGAGCCTTCAGTTTCTCACCACATGAACCTCTTAGAACTTTTTGATTCTCTTCAAAAGATGACAGCATGTGATTCAAGAGCAACAAAGCAACAGTTTTAGTATCTTTTATTGGAAATAAAGATTGTGGAAGTAAGTAGAATATTATTGAATAATAATAATATTCTAATAATGTTAATAATAATAGCATTCTATTTATTTCCACAATATCTATTGATTACCTAGGTGGCCTTACTCAATGTGGGAAGGAACAGCACAAGGGTATAGTGGAAGCCATTTTGGAGGTTCCTGTTCTGATTTCTTCTCTCATCATTCTCTTCCCCATCTCACTTACCACTCTACCTCTGTGCTCTTTCGTAAACATACAGTGTTCATTCTTACCTCAGAACTGTTCTAACTGCCAGGATTACTCTTTTCCATAAATATTCGCACAGCGTTCTTCCTCATCTTAGTTGGGTTTTTATTCACATGTATCCTTATTCCAAGACCCTTTCCTGGCCACCCCTCCATAAAAAAAGAACAGTTTCACATGTGGGTTATGCTTTCTAGCTTGTAATTTGCTTTATTTTCTTCATTAAACCCCTCACTCCTTGACAATTATGTATTTATTCATTTATAGTCTGTCTCCTACTGGTAATAAAGATTTGAGCCACTACTTTCTCCCCAGTGCCTAGAATATTACCTGTATATAAGTGTTCATTAGGTATTATTTTTAGTAAATGATGAATTCTATATAAAATCTATGTAAATTTCTATATAGCTAGGAAAAGCATTATTTAAATTCATCCTTGATCCTGACATGGTGAATACTGCCTAATTTAATAATATAAATACAAAGAAGTTCTATCAAATTACCAAATAAAGTATAAAAAGACCCTTGTATTCAGATAAGGAAACATAAGAACAAGACTATGTGGGAGATGTAATGAAATTTTATATATATA
>NW_006159897.1:1416028-1455423 GCF_000334495.1 Tupaia belangeri chinensis | reverse complement strand
TATATATTATATATAATTATGTAATTTTGGCCTATGGTAATTTCTTCCTAAAGAAGAGCAAAATTTTTAATTTCAATGAGTTACTTAAGCAGATTTATGAAATTATTCACTATGTAACAAGAAAAAATTAGAAAATTAAGGATTCTATAGAACATCTTGTAGAATACCTAAGATGTTATATTCTCCCACAATGTCACAATAATATTACAAATAATTTGTATAATTATGGCAAAGAAGATATCTGAGCAGAATCTAAGGATTTCTATGCAAGGATCAAGGAAACAGCACATATCACCTACATTATTAGTGGTGACATGTGATATTTCTTGTTTGAAAAAGTCACATTTGCTTTCTTTGATTAACTCTCTTGAGTCTCTCAAGTTTGTATGTAGAAAAATGTATATGGTTTAAACAATTTTACATTGGTCCAAAATGAAAATGTCCCTGAAGAAAGCCTAAAATTACATATTCATGATCTTTTTACCTCCACATAGAGAAATTAAATGATTGAAGTAATTACATTTTCCTCTGCTCTTAGAATGCTCATTTTAGTCTGAAGAGCATTTGAAATGATCTTGAACATTATACTACCCTTGAGAGGAAATTAATTGAGATGTTTGGAAACCTCTGCTCTGTTTATAAAACACTAGGTTACACAGTCATGTGTCTTATTGCTCACATCCCTTCATTTTACCTGGGCAAGACTGCTTAGAGACTACTTAAGGCAAAAAGAAGATAGAAATATTTTTCTATGAAGTAATTGAAGTAACTTTCTTATTTTCTCTATTTAAAAAAATGCTGTGTACTAGCTTATATATCTTTAGATATCACAGCAATTTCATCCTAGAGAGGCAGTTTTACTCAACAGGAGGTAGCTGAGGCGGTGTTTATTTATTCTAGACATATCCTCTCAGTTTTATCTTCTCAAGAAAGAAACAAGTAAGGGAAAATGAGAGAAAACAAAAAAGGGATAGCAGAAAAGAATGGATAAAAGAGAGGGGATTCCAATTAATGAGAAAAACGTCCTTAAGAATTATGTTAAGTCTTTAGTTTAATGCCATTTATTTCCCGGCCTCCAAAACTGTGAGAAATTAATGTCTGTTGTTAATAAGCTACTGAACTTATGCCATTTTTGTTATAGCATCCCAAATGGACTAAGATACATTGTCTTTGGTAGTGCATGTAATAGAACAACTTAGAAATACATTCTTGATGCTGGCAGGTGGCATGGTGGTTAAGGGCACTGGACTCCCACATGACTGACCATGGTCTTAGTCCTGGACTCGGTGGTTTGTTTTCTCACTTTCTCTCTCTTTCTTTCTCTCTCACACTGTCCCTTTCTGTTCAGATAAAATAAAATTAATTAATTAATTAAAAAAATACAGTTAAAATAAAAAAAATTCTTTTAAAAAAAAAGGAAATACATTTGTATCTCCAGAACTTTAGTATAAGCAAGAATCCAGCAAAATACAAAAGAAATTATCTTCAAATACTCTTAGAGGTAGTTATTTTATGAGGTCATTATAAATTTTAAAACAAAAACATTAGACTAAGACATTTCTGCATGGCAAAAGACACAGTAATTAGTGTGAATCAACAGCCCTCAGAATGGGAAAAATATTTTTGTAAATTATGCATCAGATAAGGGACTGATAATGAGAATACACAAAGAACTCAAGCAGCTGTTTGAAAAAAAGATGATCAACCCTATTAAAAGATAGGAGAATGAGTTGAAAAAAAAAAAAAACCTCTCTAAAGATGACATACGAATAGTCAAAAAGCATATGAAAAAATGCTCAACATCCCTCATTGTAAGGGAACTGCAGATCAAAACAGCAATGAGATACTACCTAAGCCCAGTCAGAATGTCTGAGATTAAAAAAAAAAAAATGGTGTTGGCAGTGGTGTGGTGAAAGGGGAACTCTCTTACACTGCTGATGGGAATGTAAATTAGTCCAACCACTGTGGAGAACAATTTGGAGATTCCTCAAAAATATACAAATAGAACTTCCATATGATCCAGCAATCCCACTCCTTGGTATCTACCCAAAGGACAGAAGAATTCTTCACCGGAAAAGTGCTTGCACATCAATGTTTATTGCAGCACTATTCACAATTGCTAAGACATGGAACCAACCCAAATGCCCCCAAACACATGAATGGATTGAAAAACTGTGGCACATATACTCTATGGAATACTATTCAGCCATAAAAAACAACAAAACCCTGGCTTTTGACAGAAAGTGGAAGAATATGGATGATTTATTGCAGAGTGAGGCAAGCCAGGATATGAAGGCGAAACATTGTATGTCCCCACTTAATATATACTTAGTGTCCGCACTCTATGACTGAAACTGATTGACTAAAGGATATACAGACACAATAAATGGGTGTAAATACCAGATACAGTGCATGTGGAAGTGTAGGGCCTGAAGAAAGACATTTAGAAGAAAAATAGGGAGGCAAAGCATTAATGGGACAAAGAAACATGGTATTATCTGTTGAAGATATTTTATAGTTATACCAACTGGACTAGGGAGAAATGTTCACATAGTGAAGTATTCACTTTGTAAGCTAAAAAAGATCATTGAATGTATAAAAAATGAAATAAAAAATAAAATTTTTAAAAAGTCTTAAAAGGGGACAGGGGCAAAAAGTTTCACAAGATTACAGTACTAAATTTGGAAATAATCTAGAGGATGCAATAACTGTTATTAATAGTAATAAAAGCTAGCATAATTATCTGTGATGAATATTTATAGAACAGTTACTAAATATAGAGAAATTTTCTTCTTCAAAACTCTTTTATTATTGAGTCATTTTCTAACATGAGCTGGACAATGTATTTGAATCCTCTTGGTGGTATGTAAAATACCCTTCACAATTTGATCTTTCCTTTAGGATTTGATACATCTTCCAGTTCCCCCATATTCCTCATGAAATCTTTTCTAGTGACCCACTTAACAGTGAGACTTGCATATCCCTTGCTCTTTTGGGGTATAACAAAAAAATATTAAGAGTAAGCTTCTACAACTAAAGACTCTGCTATTTTTGTTCCATGTGTTTCATCATAGACATTTTGGTCCATTAGATTATAAAGGAGTCACTCTACAATCGTTCAATCCTGTGAGAACATGGTTTTGTGTATAGAACACAGATATCCTGATTCCTAAGACCCAAGTTTGTGGTAATTTCCAATGTAAATACTCAGTTGACCACTTCCATCAATTTATCTGGCCCAGAAAATATAAATTGATTTTAGATTGGTTTTAGAAAACCAAATCAGGAAAGTAAACATTGTGTAAGAAAAAGTCATATGGAGCATTCAAAAACCAAAAAGAATCATAGAGAATTAGTCACTAGTGGATGGTAATGTCAGTACTATCCTTACTGAGCACAACTAATTTAATATCATCTTTTTTTTTGTAAACTATGTCCTTCTATTCCTCTAGACCTTTTCCAAATATATTCTCTATTCTCTACTTTTATCGATTCCAATGTACATGTATACCGTTTTCTAAGAATCTACTCTAACCATTTATTCATAATCATGGTTTGCAAAAATGCATTGTATGTTGATTTTGCCTTACATGTCTTCTGTTCTACCTACACATTCAGAGTCAATGAAAGAAACTATGAATAGAAGAATTCAAAATCACTAAACCATCGTACTTATTTTCCTCATATGATAAATTGTGAAATATTTTCAAAGCAGAAACTCACAATATTTGTATAGTTACAGTGTATTTCAATTATTATTTACATATATTCCAAATTAAAGGATTATGTACATAATTTATTTACTTGTCTATTTAAAATGTGTAAGTGGCATAAGTTCTTTAGCACACTACATTTTTTAAGTTCACATGAAAGTTAAGAGTTGCCATGCACTTAAAACTTTGGATCAGTTCTCATTATCACCATGGCAATCAGTGGCATGGGTATTTAGATTCAAACCCAAATCTACAACTTGTCAGCTATGGTCAAGTTGCTTGGTCAAAACACTCTGTGCTACAAAATTTCCTGTTCTGTAGCAGGAGACCAATAGCAATATCCACTTCACTGGATTGTTATGAAAATAGCCTATTTAACTGTCAACAATTGTCTTTATTCATAACATGTGTTAATTGGAGATATTACTTACTTTAATGAATGAATATTTGAGAACAATTTCATATTATTAATGAAAATGCAGACTTTATATTAAGACCATCCCCTTTCCTCTCCCCTACTGGCTTAAAGCATCAAGAATCAAGAGAACTAAGTAAAGGATTTATCCTTTCTCTCTAAAATAAATAAGCCCCTTGGTTTTAGTTCTCTTAAAAGTCACCCTGTTTCTGTCCCCCACAATGTTTAGAGATAATTTGAATTCTGAGCTAGTAAATAAGAAGTCATTAATCTTCCTAGTTTTTTGTTTGATGCTGAATGTGCCTTTTGTGGAGACATTCTTAAACAGTTATTTTAAGTGAACTCAGTTTATCATGTGTGACAGCCCATAAAAAGATCTGTGAAACTGTACCACATATGAATAAAATCTTAGGAGCCATATTTTGGATACACACTTTAAAAGGTAGGAAATCATAACTCTACAGATTAATTATTGCTTAGTCCACACATATCAACTACCGCTCAAGAGAGGAGGGCTTATTCCAGTGATATGTTTATAGATTCAAGGATTGTACAAGAGAAAGGCTATTTGAAACTTTTAGAATGAAGTCTAAGTGATTATGAGTCAATATTACTCATTGAGGGACCAGCAGTTAGTGTAATGGCTATGTCGCTGAACTCCCATGTAGTTGACAGCAATTTGAGTCCTGGACCTGGTGGCTTAAACTCACGCCGGGTGCATGTGCGTGCGTGCCCAGGATCCCGAGAGGAGAATGGAGGAGAAGGGATTGTGGCATGGCCATCCTCCCTGGGGGGTGATTTCTCACTTTCTGTCTCTCTGTCTCTCTCTGTCTTTCTGGCGAGCGCACGTGCCTTATAGCAAAATAAACAAACAAACAAACAAACAAAAAACAAAAAACAAAACAAAACAAAACAAAAAAAACTCTCCAAAAAAATGTTATTCATTGATTACATGCAGGAGTTCCAATGACACAATGTTTGCTATACTTGTCATAAATTACAACCCAATACATATATTTATCCCAACTGGTTATGAAGTATCTGGTTCCACATACTTTCTTCCCAAAGTTGTAAGGCCCCACAGTTACCGTGATTACACAGCTAATGTTGCTAAAAACTTGGTTATGAAATGCAGTAGAAGATTGCATTTTCCATTGTGTGGAAGTTACAATAAAGTCGTTTAGGAAACCATTCATCTTAGTCACCAGTAATTCGTGTCCAATGCATTCTGCTCTAGTGAGCCAGTCCTGCCTTGCTGGGTCAATAAGTATGTGATCACAGGAAATCTGCATTACTTTTAGGAATAAGTCCTTAAAAATAGCTATGTCGCTGAACTCCCATGTAGTTGACAGCAATTTGAGTCCTGGACCTGGTGGCTTAAACTCACGCCGGGTGCATGTGCGTGCGTGCCCAGGATCCCGAGAGGAGAATGGAGGAGAAGGGATTGTGGCATGGCCATCCTCCCTGGGGGGTGATTTCTCACTTTCTGTCTCTCTGTCTCTCTCTGTCTTTCTGGCGAGCGCACGTGCCTTATAGCAAAATAAACAAACAAACAAACAAACAAAAAACAAAAAACAAAACAAAACAAAACAAAAAAAACTCTCCAAAAAAATGTTATTCATTGATTACATGCAGGAGTTCCAATGACACAATGTTTGCTATACTTGTCATAAATTACAACCCAATACATATATTTATCCCAACTGGTTATGAAGTATCTGGTTCCACATACTTTCTTCCCAAAGTTGTAAGGCCCCACAGTTACCGTGATTACACAGCTAATGTTGCTAAAAACTTGGTTATGAAATGCAGTAGAAGATTGCATTTTCCATTGTGTGGAAGTTACAATAAAGTCGTTTAGGAAACCATTCATCTTAGTCACCAGTAATTCGTGTCCAATGCATTCTGCTCTAGTGAGCCAGTCCTGCCTTGCTGGGTCAATAAGTATGTGATCACAGGAAATCTGCATTACTTTTAGGAATAAGTCCTTAAAAATAGCAACCACATACTAAGTCACAAAAATAAAATAAAAAGCTCTAGTTATAGAAGCAAGAATCACTCAAGGAAAAATTATGAGTGCTTATATTATAGGAATAACAGAAACTTAAATCTTATTCCCTTTTAACATATATTCACTGGCCACATTTTAATCTTTGCATCCCAATATGTGTGAGGGGACTTCAAAAAATGTAGAAAGGTGAAATTAAAGTAAGCAAAAAATGTGAAATCCATGCATGATTTTTTTCATACTACATGTTTTTCATGAACTTTTTGAAGGCCTGCCATGATTGTAGGGTAGAACACAAAATAGTCTCCTTATCTTTCTCAAACACCACACAAAACTTTGATTCATTTCCCTATATCTGACTGCTTTATTTATCCCCTCTAGGGGGTGATTTCTTGCTTTCTATCTCTCTGTCTCTCTCTATCTGGCGAGCGCATGCGCCCTATAGCAAAAACAAACAAACAAAAACCTCTCCAAAAACAAAACAAAACAAACAAACAAAAAAGCCCTGTCTCGCTTTATCTCATGTGCTCACTTCTATCTTCTACCCTGCTGCCACGTGATGACCTTCACCAGATGCCAGCTCTTTGACCTTGGACTTCCCAGCCTCCAAAACTGTAGGCTAAACAAACCCCTATTCTTTATAAATTGCCCAGTCTGTGGTATTTAGTAATAACAACAGCACACATATAGTGTGTCTTTTTTATCTTGGTATGATATCAGAACCATATTCTATTGTCATTAAATATTCGTTGATAGTATGATTTATTCAAGCTATAGACTATATCATTGTATAAATAACTATAATTTCCTAAAATGTTTCATATTCTTACATTTCTCTACTACAAGGAGTACTACAATAAAAATAGCCAACATAAATGTTTGTAACTCTGATGATTTCTTTAAGTGATATCCTTGAAAGCTACTGGAAGTGAAATGATTAAAGTGTATCAGCCAGTCATTCTTGATTAATGAATAAATTAACTCAGCACTCACATATGAGAGAGAAGTTGTTTATTTATCTCTTCCTTTTTCTGTGGAGTTTCTATTTGGATAATTCAACACATGATGAAGATGTTCCTCTAAGGGATCGAAGGGGAAAAAAATCCTTTATGCATCTTGGGTGATCTTGCAATCTCCTCTTTATACGGAAGCTTTCTGTCCCAGTTTTATCCTCAATTATTTGATGCCTATATACCTTAAATATAAGTCAGGCCTATTCAACTTGATTAAAACTCAACAATTTAAATTCATTCTCAGATGCAGTATTTTAAATGCCAAGGTATAAATGATATACTAGCATGTTTTTCAATGGTTGGTAGATACTTGTGCTTGGTCAGTCCAATCCTTGAATGCTTAGCCATTCTTAAAGAAAGTGAAGATTATACCTAATTAACCTCTTCAGAATTTTTTTTCCACTCTGGGGCAACCTGATTCCAATTCTATAAAAAAAAGAAACATATGTGCATATACCAAGTTCTACTGCCTACTGGTTATCTGATTAGATGGGCTGGGATCCAGCTTCCTTGGGTACTCACAAAATATTTCAATATAGTTCCTTCTCTTTTTTTTTTTTTCCTCCCTTCTCTTCTTTACTGCTGACATAGTCAACTTGCGTGGAGAGGAAAGGGCTGGACTAGAATGTCTGTCTTTCTCATTAGGCCTGGAGATGAGAGGTGTAGGCATCAGAGAGTTATGCCCTTTGTATAAACCCACCCATGCTGCCTCTGGGAGGCAGGATTATGTGCTCTGGTTAGGCAGGGTTCTCTGGTACCAGGCTGCATGGGTTCATCATCTTAGTTTCACCATACACAAATTTTATGATAGTGGTCAAATTGCTTAACCCAACAGCCAAATTGTGCCTTAATTTTCTCATTTTCTCAAGAAGGTTCCAGATAATGGAATGTACTTGGTAAGATCGTTCTGAGGATTAAACAGGATAAGATATATAATGAATATGGAGCAATGTCTGCTTTAATAAGTACTTAATAAAAGTCAACATTAATTTTAGAAAATAAAAAGACTTGTTCCTAGTTGTGTCTTCAGAAATAAAAATGATCTGAAATAAAGTTCATATGTCTTAATCCATGCATGCATACATGCAGTCATTCGTTCAACAGTGTACTGTACTTTTTTTCATGCTGGAATAAGAGAAGATAAGTCAAAGTAAAACAATGAGATTATGCACGTAAAAAATTTTAAAAACTGCTGTACTCCATAAATGATACTGCGATTATCACAAACTTACAAATAAGGTAGAGAAGTATGTCAAAAATAAAAATCTTAATTGGAGATACCATAAGTGAAAAGTTATTCCCATAAGCCAAAACTGACTTCAGAATAAAGTTGCACCTGGAGAAGGTATAGGCTCAGTGAAATCAAAACTTTGCATCTTAGAAGTTACTGTCCTGCCCAGATATAAGATACAATGTACAGTTGATGAATTTTATACCGGAGGAAAATCACTAACAGAAATAAGGTGTTGCATTAGAAGAATTTAGTTATTTGTTGCAGTGCTTTTTAAGTCATCTTTGCAGTTTAACCTTGGAGTTGCAAGGACAAAGGGAGCAGAAGCAAGCTATCTGTGAGCAATATTCCACACAGGATTCATGTACTTTCTCTTTTCTTTTTTGAAATGTATGTTTTAGAAACATTTTTTTCTATAGAGTGTATGTGCTTTCTGGAGAGACAGAGAGGGACAGAGAGATAGAAAATGAGAAATCACGCCCCAGAGGAGATGGCCACACCACAATCTTTTCTCCATTCTCCTTTCAGGATTTTGGGCACGCACACACACATCCTGCATGAGTTTGAGCCGCCGGGTGTGGGACTCCAATCACAGTCTACTAAGTGGGAGTCCAGCAATGTACCCATTTCACCATCTGCTGATCCCAAAATGTATTTATTTATTTCTTCCATCAGTGAGAGACACACACAGAGAGAGGGAGGGAGGGAGACAAAGAGACAGTACCCCAGAGGGCCCTGATACCATAATCCACTGCAGCTCCAACCAACCCTAGATTGTGGGCATGTGTGTGCCCATTGTACTCAGGGAGCTCATCAAACGTGAACCTGAACCCTCCAATGTGGGTCAGCCTACCAGACTGTCATGTTTCACTGCTGTGGGACCATTCCACTCCCAAGATTTCCCAGTATATTACTATGCAGCCTTCTCTCAAAGAATCAAAATTCACATGGAGAAGTTTATCTGGATATGACCTCTGAATAAATTCTACTGAAAGCTAAAAATATTTCATTTTTAGGGTAACTGGTGGTATGGTAGTCAAGCAGTTAAATCCCGCATGGCCAACCATGCAATTCAAATCTCAGGCCCTCAGATTGAAAATCCCACTGGTTGGTGTGTGTACCATCCTAAAATTTTGACAAGAGAAATAGGAAAGAGATTGAGGTATGATCATGCCCCATGGGGGTTGCTTTCTTGCTTTCCCTTTCTCTATCTCTCTCCAGTGAACACACATGTCCTCTAGAAAAAAGAAATTTCAAATGCTTACTTAAGAGAATAAAAGAAAATTATTATTTAGTAAAACAGAGGGGCTGGCTATATAATTGCTAAAATCTAATAGGAAGATAATACTGGTCAAAGTAAACAATAGAAAAATGTAAAATTGTGATACACACACACACACACACCATACATAAGGCTAAATTTCTAGGAGGATAGCTTAAACAGATATCAACAGATTCAGTCACAGATGAAGTTTTATTGGATGTTCTGATTCTGTCACACAACCCACCAAAATTATTCACAATTTTTATATTTGATTCTTGTGTTTATTGTACTTAGTGGCATTAACCAGTAACCAGATTCCCAGTGGTTGCTTTCTTGCTTTCCCTTTCTCTATCTCTCTCCAGTGAACACACATGTCCTCTAGAAAAAAGAAATTTCAAATGCTTACTTAAGAGAATAAAAGAAAATTATTATTTAGTAAAACAGAGGGGCTGGCTATATAATTGCTAAAATCTAATAGGAAGATAATACTGGTCAAAGTAAACAATAGAAAAATGTAAAATTGTGATACACACACACACACACACCATACATAAGGCTAAATTTCTAGGAGGATAGCTTAAACAGATATCAACAGATTCAGTCACAGATGAAGTTTTATTGGATGTTCTGATTCTGTCACACAACCCACCAAAATTATTCACAATTTTTATATTTGATTCTTGTGTTTATTGTACTTAGTGGCATTAACCAGTAACCAGATTCCCAGTCAAACTGAAATAAAGGACAACAGAATTTATCTTCTTGTTGATGTGAAGGTTGTCTCTAAGGTCTCTCTCTTGCCTACCTTTTGAGATATTTATTGTCATTTGTTTGCTGAAGATAACAGGGTTTCTGTGATGCTGTGCTTCTGAACTTTCAACATGCTCTGTCAATTGTTTTGATTGATGTTTTGATTGTTATTGTTGAAGAAAGCAGGATCTTCTGCCAAGTGATGCAACACACTCTCCTTTCTTTCATGATAATCACCCAGACACTTGAAACAAATCTCAGAATAATTCCCACAATCCTTAAAATTAAAAATATTTTGATGAGAAAATTTCAATTTCTACTTAATTATGCTTTTACCCACTTCTCCAAATGTTTATAATTTAGGTAATAGTTACAAATTTTAAATTATTTTTATTAAATATTAAATTAATATTGTATACTGAAATCATCTTTGTCTATAGCTACAATTATTAAACCACAGTACTTTCAAGCACAATTATTTATTTATGTTTACCAAATTATCTATAATAGTTTAAATAATTATTATCATTTATAAGTATACACTCCATGCCTAATTATTTGCAGACATAATTTCTTGTAACGTCATAAGAGCTCCTGAAAGTTATTGAGCTTTAGCAAGAGACGGAGATGAGACTGAAACATATGTCTAATAGACTCCAGTGCCAATGTATTTGACAGCATTATGGTCACTGAAATTGATTTCTTTTTGTGCCAGCTAAGATGAAAAGTATCTGCCAGAACAAAAGCTGTCAGAGTTTATTAACAGTTGATTACTAGTGATGCTACCTCTGGAGCCAATTAGCTGTCGATCACAAATGACATTTCCAGTTAAATTATTTCAGTTCAGGGATTTTAGTGCATGAAAGATTTTCCAATCTTTCCCTGAGATAGTTTTTTTAGGATTCTATTGGAGAACAAACCAGAGAAAGAACTCGAGAAGACTTCATAAAACACCGCACTGTTTCACTAGACTAAACAACAGTGAAAACAGAAATGTAACTCCTGATGTCCTTTTTTTGCCACATATATATGCTGCAAGATACATGTAATTCATTTATTCTTTATTCATTTTTTTTCTTTATCCAGTGCTGATTTCTTGAGTCTCACATCTATTGATTGACACCATGCTAAAGCGTGGAGATCCCATGATGAGCACGATATTCCCAAGGAGCTCCAAGTTTATGCCAAAGGACTTGAGATTTAAATGCAGACTTGTGGAACCAGTAGTTAGCATAATGGCTATGTTGCTGGACTACCATGTGGTCAACCAAGGTTCGAGTCCTGGACCGGGTGGCTTAAACTCACACTGGGTATGTGTGTGTGTGCATGCTCAAGATCCTGAGAGGAGAATGGAGAAGAAGAGATTGTGATGTGGCCATCCCCCTGGGGGGGGTTATTTCTCGCTTTCTGTCTCTATGTCCCTCTCTGTCTTTCTGGTGAGCACATGTGGCCTATAGCAAAAACCTCTCTAGTAAATTAATAAATAAAATAAAATGCAGACTTGTAAGATCCATCCTCACTAATTTAGACTCAGTAAATGTGAGTAGGAACCCTACCATCTTTATTTTTAGTAAGCCTCTGGGGTTATGATGAGGATGATGATTGATTGGAACTGTCCTCTGGGCAGCAACGATCTAATGTGAAACAAATAAAGACAAATAAGCAATTACAATAAAATACAAGTCATACAATCAGGATAAGCATAGGGTACTATGAGACTCATAAGGGTATCTTATATAGCTTTAAAAAAAGAGAAAAATCAAAAGTTCTAACTTTCTATGGTGTTTCCATTTTTACCAAGGCTTTCTTCTACAACCACTGCCATATTCACATTATATATGTAATAATAATAAAAATTATATATGCAATAATAATAATAATTCACTATATATATGCCATATTCATATTATACCTAAGTAAGAAAAAAAATTCAAGAAAAAGAAATATGAAGAATCCAGTCTGGAGGAAAACATCACAAGAAACAACAGAAAGTTACCCACAAGTTCTTCATACTTTGGAATAAATAAATAAGAATAAAGCTTAATTTAATCAGTGGAATAAAATAGAAAGTGTGGATATGGAGACAAATTCATTATGGAACTTGGTATATGATATATGTGGATCTCACATAGAATAGACATACTACTCACAAAGCTTTTGGGGTAAATGGTTAGCCACGTGGAAAAATTTAAACTGATCGTCATTCCTTAAACATAAGATTTTCCAGATGACTTGAATATTAAAGTAGAAGTATGAAGTTATAAAACTATTAAAGCATAAATATTTTCAGAATGCTGGACCACAGAAGGCCTTTCCAAGCAAGACACAAAAACTTACAAGAATAAGATGTACGAATTTGACAATTTAAAAATTTTAATTGACCATTAAGGAATGAAGAAAAAGCTAAAAACTGAGGTACTAAAATTAATCACAAAGGTCACAAACATTTAGTATTAATTTTCTTAACTGCAGTAAGTTTCCTTAACATATGAAAACTGAAGAGTTTTATAAGTCAAAAATTAAATGTAAACAATCAAGATTAATGAGCAAGATCAGAGTTCTTAGTAAGTTCTTATTTAATGTGAAGAAATACATGAAACATTCTTCACACTCATTTATAATTAATAAACATTATGATATAATGCAATAACATATCACCCTACCAATGACCAAAAGTGAGAACATTTGATTATACAATTGCCAGAAAGAATACAGAGAATCAGCTATTCATTTGCTATTTACCAGACCTCTTGGAGAGCAATTTGGTCCATCTATTAGACATGCTCTTCTCTAAACACATGAATTTCTCTCACATATCCAATCACTGCCCACTGAGATCAAATTTCAAAACATGAGACAAACATAATTCAAACCATATTCTGATTTATGATGGTTTGACTTAATTTTTCAACTTTACCCTGTGTGAATACAATATAACTCTTGTGGCTTTCACTTTCAGTACAGTATTCCATAAATTGCATGAGTAATTAAAATCCTTCATTATAAAATAGGTCTTTAGAAAAAAAATAAAACAAAAAGTCTTTAAAAAGGCAAAACATTGAATGGACACAAAAATGAAAAATTATTTGCTGATGATAATGTGTATGGGAATATTTTTGAGTGGACTAATATGCAGTGTATTCATGCTAGGAAAATCCATTATGTATGTAAATATGTACAGTGATTAAATGTAAAAAAATTTTTTAATAAAATAAAATAGGTCTTGCGATGAATAATTTTTTTCAACTGTAGGCCAATTTAAATGTTCTGAGCATGTTTAAAGTAGACTAGGATAAGCTATGAGGGTCGGTATATTAAATGCATTTTTGGCTTAAGATATTTTCAATTTAATGATGTGTTTATTAGGACATAACCTTATTGTATGTATTTTAAAGAGTATCTATATATAAATCCTGTATTTTAGTTGCATAATGATAACAAAGAACGTACTACGTGATCTACAATATGTTATGATGAAATTGAACAAATGAAACCTCTTGACTCATTTTTCTGGGGCACAAAGTGCTTAGTCCTTTAGAATACTGAAGAATGGTATTATCAACATACATTGGCAAAGCGTTACTTGTGACTGTGGAAGTCAATGAGCTCTATAACAACCACTTTTCATGAGCCCCTTGGAGTCTCATCACCCTTCCTTAAGCATGAGGTGGGTAGACAGAGTACATAGAGTTTATGACATTTGTGTCCAGAAACCCAGGCTAGCACTATTCAAAATCAGGTGTGGCCCTTACCCACCCTCACTGCATACCCTGCATACACTATGCCAGCTCCACTAAAATCTTTGATGGTAGAAGATTTTTCAATCCACTTCTTCAAGCTGAAAAATTTCCATCATTAACAGTATAAAATTCTTGAGATATCTGCATGAAGTGTACAGGGTCACAGATGAACACAATCAAAGTAGGAGATAAGTCTGTTCTTATTTTATATGTTTGTATTGTTTTCTTCAACGGGATTATGGGGAGTCTCTGGAAAACGAAATATTGGGTCTTTTTTTCCACAACTCATACACAAGAAGGAACAAAGCACGCTCTTAATCACCACTAGGTTAGCATTATGGAATTTGAATAAGTAAATCTTTCCAAATCAGAATTTCAAAATCAGAGCCATGCAGAGCACAAGTTAACAGTTTGTAAGTACAAACTTCAGCAAGGGCATAGGGCACATACACACAAAAACAAACAGATCAATTACTTCAAAGCTGTTCATGACAGAGACTAAGATTGGGGAAAAAAAACCTTTGTATCCTATTTTAAAATGACGTTTGATGGTTAATGGAAAGATCACATGGTGCTAAATTGATACTTAGATATATGGAATGTGCAAATGGCAGTGAAATACTTAAAACACTTTCAATAAGAAGCACATTTTTAAATATATTTATGTCATTAAAGATTATTAAAACATACATCATGTAAAGATGGAGTGGCATGAGGGTAAATATATTTCAGATTTGTTGCCCAAACATGTTTTGGAATCCATATCAAACAAAGGGGTATTTCAAAAGACCAGCTAAGGTCAGAAATAAATACGGTTAATGATTATGCAAATTTAAATCCTTGCTTGCCAGAGATTAAAGTGCATGCACACACACAAACACACACACACTCACACACACACACACACACACACACACACACACACACAGTTCAGTGCCTATCTATCTTCGACCTCTTTTAGTCTCTATTGTTTAGTTAAGAATTTTTAACTATGTTTTTTATTTTTAAAAGCCAGTATTTAAATACGCAAAATTTACCATTAGTTTTATTTTATTGTTTGTTTTGGAGTTAACTTCTTAAAAAATATTTCTGGAGGGCATGTGCACTTACCAGAGAAAGCCAGAGAAGGAGAGAGAGACAGTACCTCCACAATAGGACACAATCCTTTTTACATTTCACTCTCTAGTCAGGATTTGGGCATGTTTTCACACACATCTGGTATGTTTTTCAAGCTGCCTGTTGCCAGAACTCAAACCAGAAGTCAGCCATGTGTGATCTAGCTCCCTTAACCAGTAACCTACAGAGCTGAATTCTTATTTTTTTTTTCTTAAAGAAGCAAAAGTATATAATTCTGTATTCAGTGACAAAACAAATATTTACATTAAAAGATCATTGAAATTGTTTTGGTCACTTGAATTCCTTTTTTCTTTCAGCTTTATTGAGGTATAACTGACACATAAAGATTCTATATATTTCTGGTGTAAAATGTAATGTTCTAAATGTACACATGAGAAGTGAAATAATTACCACAATAGGGTTAAGTAACATATCCATAGCCTCCCCTGGTATCTTTGTGTGTGTGTCTTTTAAGATCTATTTTCTTAGCAAATTTCAAATATCCAACATAGTATTATTAAATGCAGTTACCATACTATACAATGGATTTCCAAAATTTATTCAGCCTGCATAAGCAATAATTGTGTCTCTTAATTGACAGTTCCTCATTCTCCCCACTCCACAGCTCCTGGCAACCACAATTCTACTCTTTGCTTATATGGGTTTGATTTTTTTATATTGTACATATGAGTGAAATCAGGCAGTAACTGTTTTTCTGTGCCTAGTTTATTTCACTTAGTATGTCTCTTAGGGCTCTTCCATATTGACACAAATAATAGAATTTCCTTCTTTAGTGAGGCTAACTAGTACCCCATTGTCTCTCTCTTTTTACGTATATACATTTAGTTCCATGCTTTGGTGTTTTGAGGAACTTGTTTTCCATAATAGCTGCAATAATTCACATTCCTACCAACAGTGCACAAGAGTTCTCTCTTTTTCACTTGTTATCTCTTTTTTGCTAATAGCCATTCTAACCAGTCTAAAATGATATCTCATTATGGTTTTGATTTACATTTCCTTGGTGAGTAATGATATTAAGCATTTTTTCATATAACTTTTGATCATTTGTATATATTATTTTCAGAAATGTATACTCAAGTCTTTTGGCCATTTTGAAATAGGTTATTTGCCTGAGTTCTGTAAATATTTTGGATATTAGCTTTTTATAAGATACGTGGCTCACAAATTTTTATCATTCCATAGGTTGTGTCTTTACTCTGTTGATTGTTTCCTTTGCTGTGTGGAAGATTTTTAGTTTGATGCAATCTCATTTGTTTATTTTTACTTTTATTGTCTTGCCTTTTGGGAGAAAAAATAAATCATTGCCCAAACCAACGTAAAACTCTTCCCCATGTTTACTTATAGTAATTTTATAGTTTCTGGTCTTATATTTAATTTTTTCATACATTTTGAGTTGCTTTTTATATTTGGTGTGAGATAAGGTTCAATTTCATAGCTTTGCATGTGGATAGTTTGCTTTCTCAACACTGTTTATTGAAAATATTTTCTTTTATCATTGTATATTTTTGGAACCAGATAGGCTTTATCCCAGAGGTGCAAGAATGGCAGATAGGCTTTATCCCAGAGGTGCAAGAATGGTTGTGATCTTTTTATCATGCAAGGATGTTGAATTTTTTTTCCTACGTCTGTGGTGATCATATGGTTTTCATCCTTCGTTGTGTTAATGTGCTATATCACATTGATTTATCTACGTTGAAACATTTTTGCATCCCAGTGATGAATTCTGCTTCATCATAGTGTATGATCCTTTAAATGTGCTTTGAATTCAGTTAGCTAGTATTTTGTTAAGAATTTTTGTGTCTGTTCATCAGGGATATTAGGCTGTAATTTTCTTTCCTTGTAATGCCTTTGTTTTGCTTTGGAGTATTCACTCCTATCTTCCCTACAGAGGGTAACACTGGCCTCCTAAAATGAGTATTAAACTCTTCCCTCTTCTTCAATATTTTGGGAGAGTTTGAGAAGAATCAGTGTTAGTTTCTCTTTATATGTTTGGTAGAATTCATCAGTGAGGACCTCAGATACTGAGGGTTTTTTTGTTTGTTTGTTTTTGTTTTGATGGAAGACTTTTTATTACTAAATCCATCTCCTTATTCATTATTGGTCTTTTCATTTTTCTATTTTGCATGATTCAATCTCAGTAGGCTGTATGTTTCTAGGAATTGTCTTGTCTCTCTAATTGTTGGTGCATAGCTGTTTATAGCAATATCTTTTTAATAGCAATTTCTTGTGATTCTTGGCCTTTCTGTGATATAACTTGTAACATCTCCTCTTTCAATTCTGATGAACTAACTTGAGTTTTTCTGGGCTTTGTCATTAGTCAAAAAAGTAGGTACCTCTTCTAGTCTTTACAGAGTAGCTTTGACAGGAGATTATCTTTCATCGGACACCCTGTCCAGAGACTCTGGTGAGCTTGCTGCTGGTGTCTTTGGGAGTTTGGCCTAAGACATGATTCAGTGGTTGATGGGTCTCGTCTTAGGTCCACACAGATTAAGCTGGAACCAGGATTTATGAGTGTGGAACTGAACTATGGATCCACGGGTGCCTGCCTGACATGAGGGCCCACTGGAGTGGGCCTAGTACTGGATCTGTGGAAGGTAAGCCTAGAACTAGTTGGGGCAACAGGGTCTGGATTGGCACTGTAATTTACTGGGTCAGACCTAATGCTGGGGTTCACAGCAGAGTGTTCACTCCTATCTTCCTTACAGAGGGTATCTATCTCCATATTCTGTTACACAGGTTTAAGTGAGGCGTGACAAGGGCAATGTAAAACTGCCCTTCCTGTCATTTTTTTCAAAGGATCTTATTTCCATTATCCACATAAACTCTCACTTGGATTCCTTAGCCATTGTAAAGGCATTTTTATGCATGAGTGGTTGTTCAAATTGATGTTTCTGTGAGGGTAAGAATCAAAAAAACGATTCTGCCATCTTCCTGACATTTAACTCAAATTAACTTCTATTTCCAGATGATTCTTGGACAAGATTACTGAATGCATCTTTGAGTTGCAGGACATTTATAAATCCAGAAACAATTTGTGATGAGAGACTTCTTTAATATAAAGTACATGAGGAAATTTTTGTGCAGTCTTGGAAGATTGCCTCCAATCTTAACATATTACCTTAAATTCAAATAATAAACATTATATTATAGCAAAACTCTCCCTTTCTATCTTCCACAGTCTTTCTATTTACCTCTCATTTCATCTGCTCTATTTAAAGCGATTGAGACTTGCTGTCACTTTTACATAGCTATTTTGAAGGAATAGTCAACTATTTCTCTTTAAGTGATTCATTGTTATTGGCTTAGGCTGAAATATAAGATCTTTCTGGTAGAGAAATAGGAATTAATTTTGAAATCTGAAACTATGGTTACCACCAGGTCCTTGCTTTTTGTAGTGTCTGCCTCTCAGCAGGATACAAACAATTTTATCTTGATTTATCCTCAAACTATTTAGCAGTTTCATCAAAGGAAGTACTCAAAATGGTTCTGGGCAGCAGGCAAATTAGAGTAAAGGAAAAGAAGTCTATGGGATTTCATTTTCAAGATAAATTAGTGTTTCTCCATATTTTATAAAGGTATACATTTCTTTTACTTCTGTATACCTGCCAACAGAAGTTAATGTCTTAGATACAACTTGTATAAAAATCTTAGTAATGACCTCCACAGCAAGAATATTTATTTTCTTCATATGACTTTTATGTTCATTGCCTCCTTCCTGTAATTAGTAAGAAGAAATGTCTGCTTTTGAATTGTTCATCATCAGAAACTCCTTCTCAGAGAATATTACCTAGTACTTTCCACAGCACCTGCCTCTCTATTTACAATTACGGTCCTTAGTTGAAGTTTAACACATCGCAGCTAATAAGCAACCGAGTCACTCAGCCAAAAGCTACTTCTTATGCAAAATTATCCAGCATTAGTCATTCTTAAGAGGTACATTTAATAAGCTACAATAATTGGCTAGATTTGTGGCACCTTTTCCCTTCCAACTGCATAGAACAGACAAACTTTTCCTATTAAATCTTTCATGCGGATGGCACAATGGCACAACCCTTATTAACACAAATGAATGAAAGAATGAACAAATACATGAATACAAAAACAAAACAAGAACTTGCCCAGTTCCGTGCTTCAATCTCCTCCACAATGTTCCCAGCCTCTAATTAAATGTCCACCGAGGATAGAAAATTCATTGCCTCCTAAGAAGCCCATTCACTTTTGCACACTTTAACAACTACAGTTAACTTCTTATGTGAACCTGAAATTAGTCTCCTGATAGTGACCAGTGTAAGATTCTGGTGTCATTCACCAGGATTACAAAGGTTGGAAAACTGACCCTAGACCAGGCCCCAGGTTTGCTTTCTTCTGTTTGAAAAACACCTAATTTCACCAGTTTTTACAAAGCCATGCTAAATAACATCACAACATAAACATAGATGTTTGTTTAGTAGTATGTATAGATGTGTAAAGTATATACACAGAAGAGCATACTGATTGGACAAGTATAATCCTGTCTGCCCTGATATTTTAAAAATATTTTAACATATGATATGGAACACTCTATTCACTTTTTTCTCCCACAAACATGATGTTTACACAAACACACATATCACCACCAAAGCTTTTGTTGTTGTTATTGTTAAATATTCCCATTGCTTTTTGCCTTTCTTCAAATGACAAGCTAATTCTTTCACTATCCTCAGAACACAGGTTTATTGTGGGCTATTAAATAGTCCCCAGAGCCAAAAAACTATTCTGGAAATGGTTGGGTCAGAGCAAGTTAAGACAGGAGTAACTCTTCTTTGCTCTCAACCATTTTATATTATATTAGCTTTAGCTTTTTTTGAGATCACACTTTTTTTTTTCACACATATTACAGTTCTTGCTGATATTCTTCTGAGGCTACCTACTATTTAGTTCTCACCAAAAGCACAAAATAGAATTAGCGATTAACTTAGAATCTTATTAACTAAAACTCTCTAGTCTTTCTCAAGTGAACTAGGGTGAAGTCAGGACTCCTTAGTCTATATTAATTAAATTAGAGAATTTTAGTCTCTTGAGAAAGTAAAAGCCCAGAAGAGAGAAATGACTAGCCAATTGTTTCACAGCTGTCTATCAACAGAACTGGGACTTATTCCAAATACTGTGCTCATTCACATACAGCTTCTCGATGTAATTTGAATTATTATGAGGTCTCCATTAGCCCCTACTACATATTTTCATGGGGACATTTATCCTTGCCAGAGTCATTTGGGTGTGTTTTATCTTACAATAATAAAAATCGTTCGATCTTAAAATATGTGAAAAACTGCAAGCTTATTTGGGTCATACTTTGTGGTTTACAGTGCAGTTTCTTGCCCACCAGTATTTACTCTCTTGGGTTTCCTCTCAGTTCATCTTAATTGCAGATTGTATAATAATCTCACTCTTGAGGTCAGATGGTGGTGCTGAGCTAACACAACTCTCTGTGAGGTCGACCTGCATTGGCAGGTTCTGTGTTCATGTCTTGGAGTCCTCCCTGAACATGCCAGATGTGTGCATGCCCACTGTGCAGGGCTGGCTGAGCTTAGGGTAGTTTGCAGTGTGAAGACCCTATTCAAGATTCTTGTCCCTTTTCACCTCTCTCTCTGAAAAAAAAAATAAAAAACCTAATTTAAAACAAAAACAACAACAAAAAACTCATTCATGTCTCCACCCAAATCAATACTAATAAAACTACTGAACTGGATAGAAACAAAAATGTTCTTCAGCGAGATTCTATATACTTTCTTTGATAAGATATCAATCCATTACTAAAAGTTATTTGGTTTTGGTCCATCAACCAATTATAATTTTTTCCAACCATTCCCTTCGCCCACATCTGCCTGACTCATCAGGCCACCTCTATTAGCTCAAAAAGTCTCACAAATTTGTCAAACATATTTCTGAAGTCAGGCAATACTATATAAACTATGGGTATGAGGAAAATAAGTCTTTTCTGATATTAGAGTCAACTATAGTACAATAGTGAAAGGACTTTATCTATATCTTTGCTTTCAAAGTGTAATCCTGAGATGAGTGTTGTTAGAATCATCTGGGAGTGTGTTAGAAACACAAGATCCTGAAATCTCCAACCCAGGGCATTCAATCAGATCCCCATTGTTTAGTAATGATGAACAAAACAATATGGGATTAAATCAAACAAAAAGAAAATATGCAATCAAGAGACATGGTAAACATGAGTCTGTTCTCAGAGTAACTCAATATACTGTTTTATAGTATATGTATATATATATATATAATCACACCAGGCACATGTGTGTGTGCACCACAAATCCCAAGAGGAGAATGGAGTAGAAAGGATTGTGGCATGTCAATCCCCCCAGGGGGTGATATCTCACTTGCCCTTTCTCTGTCTCTCTGGCGAGCTCACACATCCTATGGCAAAAACCTAAAAATAAAAAAGGTAAAGTAACATAAGTACCTAAACCAAACAAATACTGCATATAATATGTGCTACACCTTTATATGACTGGCAGCACAGCAGATTTGTTAACACCAGAATCACAAAAACATATGAGTGATGTGTTAGGCCATGACATTACTAGGCAATGGGAATTTTTAAGCACTATTATAATTTTGTGGGACCACTGTTGTATATATGATCCATCATTTACTAAAATATCATTATAGGCTGCATGACTGTACATACACAGAAAAGTGATTGAACGCACACAAACACTCTGAGGCTACACTATCCACTATAACTTTCTGCAATGGTTAAAAATGTCCTTTAGCTATGCTGTCAGTAGGTAGCAACTAGCCACATAGGACTGTTAAGCATTTGAAATGTCTCTAGTGCAACTGAGGAAAAAAATTAAACACATCCAAATGAATCTGACAAAAGATAAGGAGGAACCAGCAGTTAGCATAATAGCTATGTCGACCACGGTTCGCGTCCCGGACCCGGTGGCTTAGAATTCACGCTGGGCGCGTATGCGTGCGTGCCCAAGATCCCAGGAGGAGAATGGAGGAGAAGGGATTGCGGCGTGACCATCCCCCCTGGGGGGTGATTTTTCGCTTTCTGTCTCTATGTCTCTCTCTGTCTGTCTGGCGAGCGCATGTGCCAATAAAAACAAAACAAACAAACAAACAAAAGATAAGGAAGAACCATACACAATGAAAACTATAAAACTAAACTAAGACAACTGAAAAGACAAGCCACAGACTACTATAGAAATTAGCCAAGTAAATATCTGATAGGTTCCATGTAATTTTCTATGCAGGTTAAGAGTAGATTTATAAAACTAATAGCTCAAAATTGAGACCAATACAAATCTTTACTGACTGGATAAATGAATTGTGATATAGCCATGAATTCACGCTGGGCGCGTATGCGTGCGTGCCCAAGATCCCAGGAGGAGAATGGAGGAGAAGGGATTGCGGCGTGACCATCCCCCCTGGGGGGTGATTTTTCGCTTTCTGTCTCTATGTCTCTCTCTGTCTGTCTGGCGAGCGCATGTGCCAATAAAAACAAAACAAACAAACAAACAAAAGATAAGGAAGAACCATACACAATGAAAACTATAAAACTAAACTAAGACAACTGAAAAGACAAGCCACAGACTACTATAGAAATTAGCCAAGTAAATATCTGATAGGTTCCATGTAATTTTCTATGCAGGTTAAGAGTAGATTTATAAAACTAATAGCTCAAAATTGAGACCAATACAAATCTTTACTGACTGGATAAATGAATTGTGATATAGCCATGTGAGTGACTATTATTCAAAAATTGAGAAAATAAAACATTGGACCAACTGGCGATATGGTAGTTAAGGCAGCTGGATCCCATGTGGCCAACTATGCAGTTCAATCTCAGATCCACTGGTTTGAAAAACACTCCAGGTGTATGTGTGTGCATGCCCAAAATTCTAGGATGAGAATGGAGAGAAAGAATCACAGTGTGGCCATCCCCACTGGGGGTGCTGACTTACTCCCCCCTACCTTTCTTCGTTTCTCTCTGGTGAGTGCACATGTCCTATAGCAAATAGATGCATAGCTTTAAATTAAAAAATAATTAAAAAGAAAATGAAGTCTGATGCATACAACCATATGGATGAATCTCAAAATAATTATACTGATACTCCTTCTGGAGATTTCAAAATCTCTCAAGACTCTCATTAGCATTTTCAGTATTGTGAGGTAGGCAGAATAGGGATTATCTCCATTTTTAAAATTTTTAAAGTGACAATGAAATAGTTGTCACAGCACTCTGACAGACTAGGGGCTGCAAATGTCCTAATACCACTTTACTATTAAACTAAATGGAAGTTCTCTGAAGAATAAAATACTCTTTACTCATGGGAGGAATAAAATGAATAAAAGATCATGCAGAGTGGAAAGTGCCATATAAAGAATAAGCCTTTTAAGTCCACCATTATCTTGGGAACTTAAAAAACCAATATGACAACAGAGAAAGAGAAAAGGATGCAAAAAGAAGAGAGAGAGAGAGCAATTTATGCTACCAGTTATTGTGTTCAGACTAGCATGGCAAGCAGAGAGAATGAAAGAGGAATGGGAGAGAATGATGGGGTTAGCCACCAAGGAAGATCACTGTCCCTTCAGAATATTTTCCTAAGTGCATGTTAAATGTCACTCCTTGTCATCATTCTATGAACTCTTTTGTGATCCTACCATATGTTACTCCAAATAATCGGTTTACTTAGAACTCACACCATTGACTATCCGAAACCTTGTATTTAGGACCCAATGGTAAAAGATTGCTGTTGTTTAAATGAATGTGTTTGCCACTCATTTTTACTAGAGTGTAAACTCTTCTACAGTAATTCTGAATCTGATTCTCTTTTCTACAGCACAAAACGCACATTGCCTTACCCTTTAGGTCCCTAATAAATATCTGTTAAATTACAATCTGGGCAGAATAACTGGGTTTAGTATTCAGAAAATATTTAATATTTAGCAAATATTCAGCACTCACCAAACGACCCTCTCTTCCTCATATCACATAGCACTCAGCAGCTGTATCAGGTCTCTGTGTGTGAAAATGTCTGAGAGCAGGCACAAGGGAGGTCATTGCACAAAATAGCATTTTCACCTCTGTGCATCCCTCCACAACACATCACAGAATCATTTCCAAGCTAGTTTTGCTTCAGTTAGGAATTTAAAATTTCCTTACTTGAGAACTTTCCAAACTTGGTGTTCAAAAGCCATTGGCATGAATTTTTAAATTCAAATAGCATTTTCCCCCTTTGATTCACGGTTTCCATAAACAGTGTTACAAATATCAATATAAATAAGAATTAGTTATATAAGTTTTAGGGTTTTCCCTTCAATAAATATACTGCTATTTGAAAGCCACTTATGACTGAGTTAGAATGAGTGCCTCTTCCCTTGAGCTCCACTTTCCTTCACTGTTACTAATAATTTCTTTTTAAAAGCTTATTTATTTATTTCTTCCATGAGTAAGAAAGATAGAGTGAAGTAGAGAGAGACAGAAAGACAACCCTCGCAGCAGGATCCCAATGCTATAATCCACCCTCATCCTCAGCCAGTCCCAGATGGTGTGCACATGCAAGCCTGGCTACTCTGAGAAGTCTCTGGAGTTGAAACAGCAACCTTCCAATGTGGGTCAGTCTTGCAGAGTGTAACATTTTACCACTGCATCATAATCTAGCCCCCTTCCCTGCACTGCTACTGATATTTTGTTGTAAAGGATATTGGCAAACTCAGTCTCACTCCATTTAAAGCTAAAAAGTAATAACTACAAATCCAGCTATGGATTTATTTTTATCTTGGGAAATCAGAATTAAGATCTTTATTTATTTCAGTTTCTTACAACGTGCTTGTGTTATAAACTATACTATACTGAAAATGAAAAACTCATTTTTTATATAGTTAAAAAGTGTATGTAGTCTATTTTGTACCTGGTAGTTTTAGAAAAAAAAATGTGAAAAAGTTTACATTGAGAAATTTATGGATATTTTTCAAGACATAAGCAAACATATGCAAATACTGTATAGGAAGAACAAATAACTATTTTAGCCTGTTGTAGGTAGAGAATTTTGTAAATAAATTTAAAGAGAATTTTTCTACTAGTTATGCCCCCTGAAAAACTTAGAATATATCATAGTCAGCCCGCTGAGGGTTAAATTATAAAATTAACCAAGAATAATTATGTCATGCATTTGCAAACTCTCCCTAAACATATTGAATAAATATTGAGCCAAGTAAGATAGTACTCAACTTGAATGTATTTAAATAGTCAAAATAAGAAAATATAAATCAGAAGGGAGCTAGAATTGTAGTGGATACAAGAAAAATTGTAGTCATAAAAGCACATTCTAGCAATGCCTACTCAACTTCCAGTGAGGTTGCCTTGACCCAAGGAAAAATATCTGCCATATCCTCTTGTTTATTTATTCATTTGGCCAAAGTAACTAATTAATCACCTACTGTGTATCAGCCATTGCTTAGATTCTGTAGATGCAACATGGGTTTTTCTACAGCACAAAACGCACATTGCCTTACCCTTTAGGTCCCTAATAAATATCTGTTAAATTACAATCTGGGCAGAATAACTGGGTTTAGTATTCAGAAAATATTTAATATTTAGCAAATATTCAGCACTCACCAAACGACCCTCTCTTCCTCATATCACATAGCACTCAGCAGCTGTATCAGGTCTCTGTGTGTGAAAATGTCTGAGAGCAGGCACAAGGGAGGTCATTGCACAAAATAGCATTTTCACCTCTGTGCATCCCTCCACAACACATCACAGAATCATTTCCAAGCTAGTTTTGCTTCAGTTAGGAATTTAAAATTTCCTTACTTGAGAACTTTCCAAACTTGGTGTTCAAAAGCCATTGGCATGAATTTTTAAATTCAAATAGCATTTTCCCCCTTTGATTCACGGTTTCCATAAACAGTGTTACAAATATCAATATAAATAAGAATTAGTTATATAAGTTTTAGGGTTTTCCCTTCAATAAATATACTGCTATTTGAAAGCCACTTATGACTGAGTTAGAATGAGTGCCTCTTCCCTTGAGCTCCACTTTCCTTCACTGTTACTAATAATTTCTTTTTAAAAGCTTATTTATTTATTTCTTCCATGAGTAAGAAAGATAGAGTGAAGTAGAGAGAGACAGAAAGACAACCCTCGCAGCAGGATCCCAATGCTATAATCCACCCTCATCCTCAGCCAGTCCCAGATGGTGTGCACATGCAAGCCTGGCTACTCTGAGAAGTCTCTGGAGTTGAAACAGCAACCTTCCAATGTGGGTCAGTCTTGCAGAGTGTAACATTTTACCACTGCATCATAATCTAGCCCCCTTCCCTGCACTGCTACTGATATTTTGTTGTAAAGGATATTGGCAAACTCAGTCTCACTCCATTTAAAGCTAAAAAGTAATAACTACAAATCCAGCTATGGATTTATTTTTATCTTGGGAAATCAGAATTAAGATCTTTATTTATTTCAGTTTCTTACAACGTGCTTGTGTTATAAACTATACTATACTGAAAATGAAAAACTCATTTTTTATATAGTTAAAAAGTGTATGTAGTCTATTTTGTACCTGGTAGTTTTAGAAAAAAAAATGTGAAAAAGTTTACATTGAGAAATTTATGGATATTTTTCAAGACATAAGCAAACATATGCAAATACTGTATAGGAAGAACAAATAACTATTTTAGCCTGTTGTAGGTAGAGAATTTTGTAAATAAATTTAAAGAGAATTTTTCTACTAGTTATGCCCCCTGAAAAACTTAGAATATATCATAGTCAGCCCGCTGAGGGTTAAATTATAAAATTAACCAAGAATAATTATGTCATGCATTTGCAAACTCTCCCTAAACATATTGAATAAATATTGAGCCAAGTAAGATAGTACTCAACTTGAATGTATTTAAATAGTCAAAATAAGAAAATATAAATCAGAAGGGAGCTAGAATTGTAGTGGATACAAGAAAAATTGTAGTCATAAAAGCACATTCTAGCAATGCCTACTCAACTTCCAGTGAGGTTGCCTTGACCCAAGGAAAAATATCTGCCATATCCTCTTGTTTATTTATTCATTTGGCCAAAGTAACTAATTAATCACCTACTGTGTATCAGCCATTGCTTAGATTCTGTAGATGCAACATGGGTTAATTAAAACTGACGCAAATCTGTAGCTTCATAAAGCGTACATTCTTTTACGGGACGTGAAAACTATTGATAATTCTTCCAGACTACTTCCCAGATTCTGAATCTGAGTCCATGCAACTTCCATGTTTTAAATCTGATTTCTGTATAGTTTATCCATGAGAAAACAAGAACCAGCTAGGTTATCTAGTTATCCTTTTAACTGTTCAATTTCTCATTCTAATGGCTACCACGTTTTGAGCTACTAACAATGAGCTGATTTTAAACTGATTGCAAAGCCCATTTATACTATTCAACAATCCAACAAATGGTAATGACAATATATTTATAACAGTGGTATTTGAAGAAGTAAAGGGTTGAGGGGCTTTGTACGAATCACTTAGAAAATTTATTTTCTAAGATACCTGCCTTTCTTGTCTCCTCCATAATCTTCTCTGTCATTGTGGTAGTTTAGCATAAGTTTAGGCTCTTGAGTTCTACAGTCGATAGGTAGATTTTCATTTTTAAAAGCAAGTCCTAGGTATTGAAACTTGGGTTGGGCCCTTTCTATCATCAAAATCATACTTAGGCAGAACTAAATTCGTGCCAGGCAAGCTCTTCTAAGCACTTTCTACATATTGATTGGGTTAATCCTCAAAATGACTTGGTGAAATAGAGGCTATTATTATCCACCCTTTCCAGTTGATTAAGGAAATATAACTGAGTTACTTGATGTTATGCAGCTAGTAAGGAGTAGAGACAAGATATGCACAAAAGCTAATCTGGCCCCAGAGTTCTTGCTTTTAGCTCTCTGATGCCCTTCCTCTTGTTTTGATGCCATTTCCTGTAATCCTCAGATAATTAATCTAATCCTCAAATAAATTAGGCATCATTACCTTCCTATTGTAAATATTAAAATGAAAACTCAAGGAGATAAGAAAACATTTTCTTATGTAACACTAGCAAGGGGTGAAGACAGAATTTGAACCAAAGTACATGTTTATTCAAAGCATGCATTTAGAATTCTTGCTAATGTATCAGTCTCATGTGACTTAAATTAGTATGTCAACTCTTCAAAGTCAAATAAACTCTGAGCACTGACAAGATTAAGTCTCTGAACTTAAGGGCCTGTGGGTTGAATAAGTTTTATACAAATAATTTGGAGCATTAAATGTATCCTCAAATCAACTTCATAATATTTTTCTACAGATGAATATTAATAACAATGAAAGCTCTGGTGACTTTTTAAATTTTTAAAAATTTGTTAGACAGTGTATGTGCTCACTAGAGACAGAGAGAGAGAGAGGAGAAAGAGGAAGAAAGTGAAAATAACCTTCCATATTAGCAATGGGCATACACACACACACACACACACACACACACACACACACACGAGTGTGTTTTTCAAGTTGCCAGGTCTAGGACTTGAACTGCGCAACCAGTCTTGTAGGATCCAACTGCCCTAACAAATATGCCACTGGCTGACCAAGCTTCCTATTTTAACAATGTATTCTTTCTTTCTTTTTTTCTTTCTTTCTTTCTTTCTTTTCTTCTTCTTCTTTTTTTTTTTTTAAACAATGTATTCTTGAGAGCTAGGTACTAAGCTCTTTATTTTTTTTTTTCTATTGCTGGCAAAGATCTTCTGTGTAATTTTTAAATAGAATATAATTTACAATTTAACAATATGAAAGAAAATTAAGAGATTTAGCATTCTAACCACGGAAGATAATAGCTCCAGATTTCTATGCTGCAAACAATGAAAAATCTGGGGGGAAACATAGGAAAAAACTACTTTTGGCCATTGGACAACAGAAAACACAGTCCTGTGATCCAGGAAAAAAAGGGGAAGCAGATGAAGTGAGCTTTACCACCTAGCTCTCTGCTAGGAGGAAGTTTCTGATGGTGCTGCAGGGATAGAAAATGCACACAGAGCCTGGCAGTCACAGTTGAGGAGACAGAGATGTCTGGGGAGACTGAGATAGCTTGAATATGTGAGTAGAGTACCCAAGGGAGGAGAAATATGCAAAGAGTTCCAGTATCTGCTTAGGGGACCCTTTGAGTTGTGGGCTGAAAATTAGTCTGTACATGCGTAGAATTCCATGAGTTTGGGCCTGAACGCTTCCAGGAATGAACTAATACTGGGAGCTGTAGGAAAAATAACTTCAAGGTTAATACTAAGCAGAAATTGCTGCAGTTCTCACCAGCCAAAATAGAGAAATCTTTTAGAATCATTATTACTATTATATACTAGCAATAAATAATTTACAATATTATCCCAAACTATAAAATACTTATGGATAGATAGATTCAGCAAAGTGTGTATATAAACTTTACAACCAAAAATACTCATGTCAAATAAATTAAAGAATGTCTACATATAGCCAGCAACAGTGGTGCACCCATAGCATGTTGCTCCACATTGCTAGATTCATATGAAAGATCATGAGTTTGATTCCTGGGTCAACATATACATGCAGGGCGTAGTGCTAGTGATCCTGGATGAATGGTAAGGCTACAGGAAAGATCATGCATTAGACCTTGTTGGTGGCATTTGTCTCTCTCTCTCTCTCTCTCTCTCTCTTACTCCCTAGAAATAAAAGAAGAAGAAAAAAAGAGAGACTATAAGGAATATCTAAATAGATAGATATGTATACCATGTTCATAAATTAGAAGACTCAATATTGTTAAAATGTTTTCTTTTCCAAGTTGGTCTATAATATGTATATTTAATGCAATCCCAAAGAAAATTGCAGCAAGAATTATTTTTAACAAAATGACAAGAGATAACAAGTATTGGGGGAGTGTATAAAGAAAAGGGAACCCTTTTGCACTGTTGACAGGAAAATAGATTGGTGCAGGCAACCATTATGAAAAACAGTATGGAGTTAACTAAAAAACTTTAAAATAGATCTACAACATGACCTAGCAGTCCTTTTTCTGGGTATACATCCAGTGTAAAAGAAATGACCACTTTGTAAAGATATCTGCACTCTCCAGTTTATTACATTGTTCACAATACCCAAGGAAAGGAAACAACCTCAGTGTCCAACAATGGCCAAATGGAGAGAAAAACTGTGGTATTACTAACTGGAATATTATTCAGCCTTAGAAAAGGATATCTTTGCACTGCCCAAACATGGATGAACTTTGAGGACTTCATACAAAAAGTCAGACACAGAAATGAAGATATTACATGGTCTTACTTATGTGGCATCTTCCCTACATAACTTAGGCTATGGAGTATAGTGGGTCCCAACCTGCAGTTCCGTGGAGTCCTCATAAGGCCAGAAGGCAAAATAAATGTTGTGGGACATAGTCCCTCCTTGTGTGTTCTAGCTGACAGCAGGTTTATAGCCGGTTGCCAAAGCTAAGAGGCTTTCTAAGGTCCCTGCAAGGGGTGTGGCCAGGTGGACACCTGAGTTGTCCTTTTTGTGTTGTGACACCACACATGGAAGAGTTTTAGGACTAGACGGGGAGAACTCATTAGCCTATGTCAGGCATGCCCTTCTGTCCCTGACAACTCACACAGGAGTTCCTCCCAACAGTTGCCCAAGTCACTCTCTTTTAAGAAGCTTGAGAAAACCTCTGGAGTTCCTTTTCTCCTCTGCTTCTCTTTACCCACTCTGGTTACTGGTTGTTTGGGGAGTACGAGTCTGGCCCAGGGCTAACGGCACACAATTGAAGGAGTCTCTACTCATATCCCACCAAGACATTGCTAGAATTGTCTGTGTTGTTTCCTCAGCACTCTTGAGCAGACTATTTAGAAAATCTGCCCCTCTCTTGGTTGGGTCCCAAATACTGACTCCAACTTCAAGCTAAATACCTCTGTCCTTTCACTGGAGAATAGTGTCATTGCTTTAGAGATCTGAAGCTAGAGTGGACTATTTAACCCTTGCCAAAAGCATTCAAGGAAGCCAGTTTCAAGGCAACTCCCATAGAGAAACATTAAGGCCAAAAACACAGACAGTCCAGTCTGGCCTCTGAATTTTTCAACTTCAGTTTCAGCAGTCTCATCAAGCTAGCTGTAGGCTGTGCTTCCTGGGAGTTAAAAGCCTTTCACAATTGGATATCTTTGTGGTGGCAGTTTTACTGCACATACACACCCACAAAATTATCCCTCTTAGACCTTTCTTCCAGACTGTGACAAGAAATTAGACAAGCTCCCAGGGGATCTTGGAGTTTACACCCATGGTCCCTGGGGCTGTGTACTCCAAGTCCCTTGTCATTGTGCTTCCCATTGTACTAGCCCTTTTGTTTGCCCTGGGACTAATATCACTGACCCCTAGTGACTAGAGTTGATTCCAGAAATTCCTCTTGTCTTCGATTTACTTGGAAAGCACTTCACTGTGGTGTTTTTAACTTTCAAGGAGCCCAACATGATTTGCCTGGGGCACACAGTTATGGTGGGTGGAGCACACTGAGACTCTGGGGGCACACAGCCAAGTGCGCTTGCTCCACTGATTCTTTTGCTCTGCTAGGCTCTGCTTGCACTACTCCAGCTCTAGGCAGCAGCAGGGCCCAGGCGTGGCTGCTCCAGGCTGGAATAGCAGCAAGGAGCAGGCACATACTCAGAAATAGTAACTGCCTTCCCAAGCTCCAGAGTTACCATGGGTGGTCAAACTAGTTCTATTAAATCCCATTGAAATATATGCTTAAGCATTTCAGAGAAGACTTTAAGGGAGGAGAGGACCATGGAACAGTTATGGAGAAGTAAGCTGTGCAATTTTATTTGTGAAATAAAATGGCCCACTTTTGGAGTAGGATGGCCAGTCTCTGGGTCATTGGACCCTGGGCAAATGCAGGCAGTTTGGAAGGTCATCACAGGCATCTCAAGTAGAGGCTGGGGGGCACCCAGATCAGTTCCCATATATCAATCAGTGGCTAGCTCTTGTGAAACACCCTCCACCCTGGTTATGAAATTGTTTTATAAAGACAGGAGATCACATCCTAATGGTGAGTCCTATAGCCTCATGCCAGACAAGGAGGTCTGAAGTCCATGGTTATGCAGTCAGCCCCAGAAGAGTCTGACCTTCCCAACCTCTAACCCAAATAGACAACACCTGGAAAAAAATGTTTTACTAATGTTTGTATTTCTTCTGTGGATAGAACGTTTTATTACTATTGAGAACTTCTAATCTGGGCCTGCCTTTTAGGGGCAAGTATCCATATCACTTGACAGGGCCAAGGTATCCCCAAGACCTTAGTTCCCCATACCCATTTCTCTTGTCAAAGAAAACATCTCAGGGACCAATGAGATCAATGTTTGTAATGTGTATATGCATGTCATAAATTGTAAAAATCTCTCATAACAATGAAAAGAAAAAAATAGAAATGCTTAAAAATTAAAAACACACGTACACCATGTGGTGATCTGGTAGCCTTGATAACAACCTAACAACTGTTTGGGGCTGACAGACACTAAATGACTCTTTTTTGATTTCTAGATTGCTTGGGACTTTTTGCTCAAGATTAATTGCTTTGTTTGATGCCTTTTTAAAGAGGGTTCTTTAAATGACTAAAATCTTAAACTGTTATCGATAAGATTGTTTTGTTCTATATTGGGAAATTTGTTAAACAAGGGTTTTTTGTTTTTTTTTTTGTAAAATACACATCCATAAGCTGATGTAAAATTCTACATACAAAGTTACAAGCTAGATGGCCTTTCCAGAGGTACCAGATTTTACAGACTGGGGAAAAAAATTAAGTTCGACAAGCCTAAATTACAAACAAAATGTGTTTCTTAAGCTAATAATTTCTGTCTAATTGATTAGAAGTAACAATTATTTCCAAAGACAAATTGATTAAAAAAAAAAAAGAAAGAAAGAAAAAAGGAGTTGAAAGAAAGAGAACATTTCAATATAGGGGAGTTTTTCTATGGTAAATGTTTTGTCCTAATGTAAGATAATGAATTATTCCAAAATGAAAGAGTACAAATAATCAAGGTATAAAAAAGTGGCAAAAGTTTGAGTTATGTTAAAAAAAAAGTCTGAGAAAATTGTAAAAAAAAAATTAATATATGACAGAGGGTATCTAAGGTGGCCTTAAAACAACAGACCACAGTACTTGGTGCTAAAGCACAGTCTAAATATAACTATTAATAAACAAAGTAAATATATTATAAATCTGGTTAAAAATAATAATACTTATAAAGATTTCCTTGGTTGGTTAGGCTGTTTAATGCCCTCTGACTCTGTTTACAATATAACATTTGTTTGTTTGTACATTTTATTGTATATCACCTATAAATACTATGCCAGATACAGAAAGAGGAAAAAAATATCAGAGATAGCCTGGAGCATACATCTACTCCAAACTTTAAGGTCTCTTTCCCCTGCTCAGAGATAATTGGCTATCGAACCAGTCAGAAATGTCCTCCCACAGAACTCTACTGCCTATAACAACAGATAATTGATTAACTCCTAGAAATGAGCCTTCCTAGCATCATGGGACACATGCATTCAGAGAAATAATATTTGGCCAACGGGGGAACTGAGGACAGAAGTTTGACTGCCTTTTCCTATTTCCAAAATCTCTTCAATAGGGTCCGGGTTGAGTCACGCCCACAAACACTGACGGATCATTTTGGCCTGTTTGATAACAGTGTTGCACTCCAGTCGCAAAATTCCCAAAAGACCACTAAGCAGCTGATTCCAATGTAAGTACACAAGGGTCGCTTTTATTCAGGCTCGAGCAAGGACTCTCAATCGTCACCGACACAGCGGATTGGAGTTGAGAGCCCCTGTGTTAGCTGGGCTGGGTTTTTTTTTTTATGGCTGTTAGTGGCGGGAAGTTGAGGGGTGTTGAGGAATGCACTCAGGCAGATATACATTGGTTGTAGATTATAGGGTGAGTAGCTGTCTCACCTCAATTGGTCATTAAGTTGTTAAGTCGGGCAAGAAAGTTACTTTAAGCTTCTGGGGTTTCTTTTTTGTTTTTCTTATTGGTCAGCCCTGGTGGGGTGATGATTTTATGATTTCCTTTGACCAGCTCGCCTTTTCAAAATGGTGTCATCCCTCAATAAGGTGGGACAAAATGGAGTCACTCTGGTTTTGCTCTGGTCTCTCAACAGGACTGTTCCGATAGCCTGTCTCTGGTCTAGGATCCTTGTAGTAGGTAAATCATAACCATTTTGATTCATTGTTAGCAGAATACCTTTTTTGTAACTGTTTGATTTGCAGGATGGGCCAGCCTTCACCTTACAGTTTAGGCTTGACAATCTGGAAAAAACACAAGCCATGACCCCAGAGACCTGAGAGGACTACAGTCCTGCTTTGGTCATGCTAGAAGCTGGCCAATTTATACAAGACAGAAGATCGAGGATGTGTCTCCCTGGAAAAACACAAGTGGACTATCCTAAATGTTCCCAGACTATTTGTAATAACCAAATGCTGTTCTGTTTCTGACAATTGCTTGCATTGCCTTGATCAGATGCTTGTGTCTTCTGCCAGAAACTATACTTATCACTTGCCTGTTAATTGATCCTCCTGAACAAATACGTTGAGAAGGTCCAAGAAGGGGAAATGAGGTGGAAAATGAAGTGAAAACCACTTTCTGGACAGCCACCAGCCTCACAGCTATTAGTCCCAAGCAGGAGGCACTTCCCAGCCCTTGAGCAGGAGGCCCTTTCCCCAGAGCTACTAGAAATCGTTCCCCTTGGGACCAGTAGATGGCATAATGGCTAAGTCTCTGGACTCTCATGTAGGCGACTTTGGTCTGAATCCCAGACCCAGTGGCTTAAACTCAGGCTGGCACAGGTGCATACATGCCCAAGATCCCAAGAGGTGACTGGAGGAGAAGGGATTGTGGTGTGGACAACCCCCCTCGGGAGTGATTTCTCACTTTCTGTCTCTCTGTCTTTCTGGCGAACGCACACGCCTTATAGCAAAAACCTCTCCAAAAGAAAACAAGCAAAAAGAAGCCCTTCCCTTTATCTAACCAAGCAGTCCCCATGCCTTACTTCTGCATAGCAACCAGCTCTTGCCGAAAGCTTTTTCAGTTGAGCCCACCCCAGCCCCCTTTGTCTACTGACCCTATAAATCTCTGGGGCTGGGGATTAGAGTGCTAGCTCCTCTGTGCCTGCTGGCATAATAAAGTTTATGAAGTTCTATTTCTCCGAATGCTGTTTCACTTCTGGCTTCTGGTTTTTCCACAACAGAACCATGCAGTCAGCCATATGGGATCCAGCTGCCTAAACCACCGTGTCGATGGCTGGCCCAGAAATTACCTCTTACTTTATTCGAATGGACATTACTAAATCAACTGTGAATGAACAACTAATGAGATTACATTGGGCAAGTTAAAAAAAAAAAAAGATCCTCTGGGTTAGGAAATATGTATTTTTTTCAGTAATGATTCTTTTAATGAGTATTGCAGAGCTTAGCTTTGTAGTGACCTGCTTACCTGAACCCATGATACAGGCTAGCAGAAGCAAAACAAATGAAAGAATCATAACTTTGAGAAAGGAAATAAAATTTGTTTCATTTTGTATATTCTGTTTCATGGTGCAAGAGGCTTGGAATCCATTCTGTCTATAACTTTATAGTCATACAATTGACTGAGATAATTTTGTATTCTTTTCTCAAGCTTAACAGTTTCTCTTTTTTAAAATGAAATATGCAGAGTTTAATTTAGTGTCATTTTCCATTTTTGTTTTTTTATTTCTTTTAATTTTTTAAATATATTCAATCACTGTATATCATTACAGCTTGCAAAATGAATTTTCCCAGCATGAATACACTTCTCATTCTATAATGGTTTTCTACTGAGAAACTATGCTCATTTCTTTCTTTCTTTTTTTTCTAAAGAGTTTTTTTCTTTCTTTCTTTCTTTTTTTTTTTTTATCTTAGGGCACACTCACTCACTGGAGAGGCAGAGAGAGACGGTGAGAGGGAAAGTGAGAAAACACTCCCCAGAGGGAATGACCATGTGCAATTGCTCCTCCTTCATTCTTCCTCTGGGATATTGGGCATGTCTGTACATCCACCCAGCATGAGTTTGAAGCAACTGGGTCCGGCACTCGAACCATAGTTGTCCATGTGGGAGTCCAGTGACATAGCCGCTACGCTATCTGCTGGTCCCAAGACTATGATCTTTTCAATGTTAAAGGTAGGATGGATTTTCTACAGAGATTAGGTGACTTATCTGTGAAGTTTTGCAATGAAAACTAGATAATAGTAATAATAATGTAAATACTAGGTACATCTGTTGATCACTTATATCTAACACATACATGACCTAAGTCATTTTTATGTATTACTTATATTCATTTATTGAATACAAATGAGATAGCTACCCTTATATGCCCATTTTACAGGTTGGAAAAGTGAGACACAAAAATGTTCTACGATTTGCCTGGAGTCTCAGAAGTAGCACTAGAACACATATAGCACCATGATAAACTTCAATAATGGCCTGGGATGATTCTAATGACCCAGACTACATAGCATTCAGCTTCATATTCTGGTGCATCTGTTAGAGTCTGTCGTGAGACTTTGAGTAAAGTGCACAGTAACAGAATAGTTTCCACACATAAGAGACATTTGATGGTGATTCCTTGAGCCTAGATGTTGTTTCTCTGTAGCCTTACATGTAGGTAGCATGAAAACTCAGAAAACAGAGTGCACAAACTGAAAAACTGGACGATATAATAGTAAGGGGGGCAACTGTGGATAGTAGAGATAGTGGGGAGGGAATAATAGAGAGTGGGTAACAGTAAGGGAGGGAAAGGGGGAAAATGAGTTTCATTGACATGAAAAAGAAACGGTATTTGCTGATGATAATGTATAGGACAATGTCTTTGTATTGACTTATATGCACTGCACTCGTGCTGGGGAAAAAACATGTTTTGTAGACTGCAAAGATGTATTGTGATTAAATGTAAATAATTTAAAAATTCAAAAATTGAAATAATAAAGCAAATAATGGACTTTTAGCTTCCACTAATAAGTGTGAACAGGTAGTATTCATCTTTCAGTTGCTGCCTTAATTCACTCAGTATTAGGGGGAGTCTTCAAAAAGGTTATGGAAAATACATATTATTAAAATAAGCTACATATAGATTTAAAAACTTCTTGCAGCAATATAAACTCATACTTCAATTCCATTTTCCAACAGACTTTTTGAAGTCCCCTCATTTCCTCCAGGTTAGTCCATGCTATCACAAATGACAGGGTTACATCCTTTTTTTGCAGTTGAATAATATTCCATTCAATATATATGCCACTTTTATTTTTTGCATAGAATGGTGAAAATGAGGAGAGAAGGGGCATAGAGAGAATACAATTTGATATAAGAGTACAAGAAGATGAGTGGAATGAGTTCTAGAGTACTATAGCGCAGTAGAGTAACTATGGTTGGTGACAAAGCAATATGCATTTCAAAATAGCTAGAAGATCGGGTTTGTAATATTTAAGACACAAATGAAGGATTAATGTTTGAGAAGGTTGATACATTTGGTCTCTAATTTAATCATTACATGCTGTATTTTTGTTTTAAAAACCACAACATACTCCATAAATAGGTGTAATTATTATATGTCAGTCAAAAAGTGTTATTTAGAAAAGATCTCAGCCACTGTGGCACAGGAGGTAGCATACTGACCTGCAGTTCGAGAAGCCACATGACCAACCATGGGTTCAGATCCTGAGTCAACCAGAAATACTTCTGATCCATTCACGTGTAAGATCCTGACTAGCCAGAGGGCAGGGGTGGGGAAAGAACTGTAGCTTGATAACCAATTGAGGTCTATCTCTTGCTCAAGAAATAAAAGTAAATAAATTTCAAAAACATATGAAAAATAGAGCTTAGTAAATGGTCCCTTTTGGTGAAAATAAAGACACTCCTTATAGTATCATTTACTTAAGAATTTGCAAAGAAAATGAAGTATCTCAAAATATTCTATCTTTGAAAATTCCAGAGTACTTTTGTAAGTATGCTATGATTACATTACCATGGTACCTGGAGTCAAACAAATACCACATATTCACACTTACTAGTGGGAGCTAAAAGCACCCTCTATTTTCTTGTTTATTTCCATTTAATTAAACTTTTATTATTTATATTATTATATTATTATTATATCATAAAATTGTTACTAACTCAAGTTTGTGTGACGTAAGACTAATTGCTAAACTATGAGATTCAGTTTCTTCATCTCTTAAACATGAGATTGCAATAGAACCAAAAGTTTTTTCAATGTTAAAATTTTGTTATATTATTTAAATGTTTTTCACCAATCAGAAAATGCCATCCTTATTACAACACTTTCTTTTTTTTGAGAGAGATTTTTGCTATAGGGCACATGTACTCACCAAAGAGACAGAAACAGAGAGACAGAAAGTGAGAAATCATTCCCCTAGGGAGATGGCCATGCTTCAATCCCTTCTCCTCCATTTTCCTCTCAGGATTTTGGGCATGCATACACGTGTGCCTGGTGTGAGTTTAAAGCATTCGAGTCCAGGACTTGAACTGTGGTCGACTACGTCGAAGTCCAGCAATGTAACCATTATGCCATCTGATGGTCCCATTAAAACACATTTTTAAAGTGTTTTATATAACCAATAAATATAAGTACACTTGAAACCAAAACACCATAATTTAATTTACTGAAATCAAAAATTCAGGCATATGCAATTGTGCCTAGGATTCTAATGGGGTAAATAAATAGAGGACAAAAGGATTGTGGTATAACGCATTGGGAAGTGTACTTTCTCATAAGCAAACACACTCATTAGCATATATATATATTTATATATAGATAGATCTATCTATATAGATCTCTCTCTCTCTCTCTCTCTCTCTATCCCTTAGAAAAAAAGGACACTATATTTTTTATATCCTCACAATATTAAAAGATTGATGGTATAGTTAGTGACTGTGGACTTGTTGGTTTATGTTACATTTTTTTTGCCCTATCTGTACTAATAAATTTCAGAGTCAGATAGTTTTGAGAATAATAAAATAAAGAAAAAATCAAGTTACCTTTTTTTTCTCTCTCAG
>NW_006159897.1:1405781-1416007 GCF_000334495.1 Tupaia belangeri chinensis | reverse complement strand
GCAGGAAAGTTAAAATTAAAAGAATCCTAGGACTAATTATTGAGTAATCTAATTCCTTCTCTTGAAAGAAATTTTCTTACACATCCTTAGGGTTCTATTCATTGTTAGGTATTTTAGGACTGGAAGGAGAAATGATTCAGAATAAACCACAAAGCTTAAAAATGTATTTGGGGTTCTCTTTGACTGCATTAAACATGCGATATTGCTCTGGTTGGATTTATAGAAAGCTGCCTTTAATATTCCATTCTTCTGAGGAGCTAGCCATTGAAAAGGCCAGGAATATGAATTCATTGAATCGTGCTTTTGTGATTATCTTTCTGTTTGAACTGAGGAAAATGTCTTAATCTCTATATTCCAAGTGAATTATTCACTTATCCCCACACACACATGTGTTAAGTGTTTAATTGTGGTTTACCTTTCTCACAGAGTGCTTAGTTTCTTAATAACTAACCTAGTGGTTATAAAGATGTAGCTGGAAGTTACACGGGAATGGAAAACTGCATAGGAGAAGGGAAAGCTGAGTCACTAGGAAGGCTCACTGACTCCTATCTGGTCCTCAGAAAATCCTCTAAAATGAAACTTTTCAGCACTAATTGATAATCAGTCTTCAGCTAATAAACCAATGCCACTAACCAATACCGCTTCAGACTTCAATGCAAACTAGAATGCAATGAATTCTCTCACAGTGAAGCTGGTAAGCGTTTGTCAGTGACCAAAATGATTAATTACACTACTCAAAGCATGTCTTCCCCAAACTAATCATTAAAACATGGTTTAGCAAGGAACTGGGCAAAAGGAGGTAGATATTTCTGAGAAGGAAACAACTAACTGAAATATGCTAACTTCACAGCAAAGAACAAGCTGTAAAAATTCTCATGTTCCCTAAATTCAAATGCTGCTTCATTTTCTTTGCTTATTCTTAACTTTTGTTGATACTTTTTTCCTTCAAAATAAATATTTCTGACTGAGCCAAGTCAGTTGTCCCTAGTCAAGGAGATTTTCCAGAGCTGGGAGACATTCTGTCTCCTCTCATCATATGCTGTTTTAAGTGGTTTATTTTCCAGAGGACAACTTTGTCTCCACTATCTCCCATTTCTCTAGGGCATCTTGCTCTGCCTCCACATGCTATCTATAAAATTGTCAGTGTGTCATGGAAAGAAATTTAAAGTATCATTTTTCCAGAATATTCATAGAATATCAAAAATAAAAAAATAAAATGTAGCCAGAGCATATAATTTTGTGAAAATAACCAATGAATGAAATCATTAATTAAAATATCTGTGTTTTGGCTTTATAAGAGCTTTCAGATCTTACATGGCTGGATCTTAGAAGCATAGGTATACTGATACTATTTTTTCCTATGAACTTTTCCTTTAGCTGACTCGATAAGCATAATCCAATTCAAATAAGCCAAATGGTTCTGTGTATTGTGACTAGAATAGGACTCATGATTATTCTTCGATTCTTTTGTATTGAAGAGTTTTAAGTCACCCAAGTAGATGTAGCAAGCATTCTTTAGAAAGAAGGTAATAATGAAAATATCTCATGGGATTTCTCTGCTTCCTGGCTACTCTAGACAGCTTTTTCCTGTCATTAAAACTCTCAGCTTTGTTCTACAGCTCATGTTGGATTTACCTTTGCATTTCTGCGTGAGGTTTGTCTTTATCACCTGCTCCTTAATCTTAGCCCTAATTCACAGTGTTTATCTTGGGTCCTTCTGCATCTCCTTAGTTTCAACCTCTGATCCATCCCTTATTGGATTCCGCTCAGGCCCAGCTGACCTGTGTCTCATTACATACAGCTCTTCTACTTCCTATCTGATGTGGAGTTCTTGTCTGGATGATTCTCTTCTCTGTTGGATTTAATGCTATCTCCCCACAAGAGTTATTATCTATAGGTTCCAAAATTTATTCTGATGATAGCTTATGCCCAGGACAGTGTTCAGGGAATTGGGCCTCCAGTGATTTTGTATTGAATACTGAATAATTTATTCAGAAATAAGGCAATGTTTCCTATCTATAGTTCTATAAATTCCCATGGCAGTTATTTATTTTAAAGGAATACATAAATTACAAAATACACAATATGTCTTTCCTGCTACATATGCCCCTCATGCAGACAGTTCTAATTATGGTTGTTTTTCTTCCATATTCACATTATTAGGCCCCAAGGGCAGATGGATGTCTACCTTTATATTTTGCAGTGCCTCCAGATCATTCTCTGTAGTGCCTCCAGATCCTTCACTATAAAAATATACAGCTTTAAATCTGATGTTATTGTAATATACCACCTACTAACTCTCCTTGAGTATTTCACTTTGGGATCATCTTTTCTTTAACTATTTTATCCCTATGTTAACTCTTTGTGGTTAATATATACGCAAAAATTATTTTTCTAGTCCTTTGACATGATAGATCCTGGACCATCTGCTCCTTAATTACCTTTTATACTCAGAATTTGTATATCAGACCCTCATTCCAATGGTCATCCCAAACCTTGGCATTGTCAATAACTACAACCTTTCTACAACATCACTTTAATATTTTGCTGTCTATCTTCTCTGTTTATCCCTTTTTTCACTTAAATTTCAAAACAGTTTGGTTTATCTAAACCTCTCCAATGTACTGATTCTATTTGATTACTTCAGATCCTTATTTTGTCTCCTTCCTTAGATTGAATCCCATGATTAAGGATTGTAATCACTCATCATTGTATTGATTATAGAGGTATTAAGTGGGGGCCAGGAAATGGTGTGGTGGCTGAGGGCAGTGGACTCCCACATGGCTGACCACGGTTTAAGTCTCAGACCTGGAGGCTTGCTTTCTCATTTTCCCTGTCTCTCTCTCTCTCACTCTGTCCCACTCTGGACAAATTAAAATAAATAAATAAATAAAGTTAAAAAAATAATTCATTTTTAAAAGACATAAAAAGGGTATTAAGTGAAAATTTAATCCTTTCATGGTGTTGCAGGGTGGGGTCTTTGGGTATGATAACATCACTAGGTAGCATCTCAATAATGAACTGATTCTCTGGCCAATTTTTTGCTTCCCATCATTCTTTACTCCTTTCAGATTTTTGCTTCCAACTTCCCATCAAAAGTTCTCATATCTTCAAGAAATTATGTTGGGTGGGTCAGCAGGTGGCATAGAGGTTAAGGTGCTGGATACCACATGGTTGACTACACAGATCAAGTCCCATACCCAGTGGCTTGAAAATCACATTAGGTACATGTGTATTCATTGCCCAAAATCGCAAGAGAAAACTGGAGAAAGGATTGCAGCATGGCATGATTTTTCACTTTCCCCCTTCCTCTCTCTCTCTCTCTCTCGACGTTCTTTGGCAGGCACATGTGCCCTATAGCAAAAATTAAAAATAATAATAATTATTATGATTCTTATAAATAATAAATGCTATCAGAGAAATTTTATGTCCAAATGCAAAACAATGAGGTTAGAAACTTACATTAAGTGCCAGCACGTGACATGGTAGCTAAGGTGCTGAATTCCTACATGGCCAACTGTAGTTTGAGTCCTGGACCTGGTAACTTGTAAATTTTACTGGAGGTGTGTGCTTTCATGCACAAAACAGAGGGGAAGGGATTGCAGTGTGGCCATCCCTACCAGAGGGCAATTTCTCACATTCCCTTTCACTGTCTCTCTCCAGTGAGCATGTGCGCTCTATGGCAAAACCTAAAAACAAAAACAAAAACAAGTATATATTATACTAGTAATATATACAAAAAAATTAACTCAAAATAAATGTAAGACCTCAAACAATAAAAATTTTAGGAAAAAAAGTACAAAAACACAATAACAAATTTGGCAGTGATTTATTAAGTATAGTACCAAAAGCACAAACAACAAGAATAAAAATAGATAAACTGAACTACATCAAAACTGAAAACTGTGCAGCAAAAGACACAATCAACAGAGTGGGAGAGAACATTTGCAAGTTATATATATATAATAAGGGATTAATAACTAGAATATGAGGGGGCCTCCAAAAAGTTTAAAGAAGATGTGCATTATTAAAAAAAAAAACTTATTAGGACCGGCAGGTGTCATAATGGTTATGTTGTTGGATTCCCACATAGTTGCCTGTGGTTCAAGTCCTAGACCCAGTGGCTTAAAACTCATGCTGGGCACTCATGTGCTTTGTGTGCCCAAAATCCCAAGAGGAGAATGAAGAAGAAGAGATTGCGGAGTTGCCATTACCCCTGAGGGATGATTTTTTGCTTTCTTTCTCTCTGTCTCTCCAGTGAGTGCATGCGCCATATAGCAAAAATCTCTCTCTTAAAACTATCATGGGTTTCAATCAATTTTTTGCGCCAAAACTCATAATTTAATTCCATTTTCCACAAACATTTTGAAGTCATCTTGTACATAAAGAACTCATACAGCTCAACAACAAAAGAATAAATAACCCCCATAACCCTGGATATTAAAATATGGTCAAATAACTTGAATAGACATTTCTTCAAGTAATACTCAGAAATGACTAATAAACATATGAAAAGATATTCAATATTATTAATAATGAGAAATGCAAATCAAAAACACAAAGAGATATCTTCTTATCCCAATTAGGGTGTGTATTCTAAAAAAGAGAAGAACGTCCTCACACTGGAGAAGTTGGAATTCTTGTGCACTATTGGTAGAAATATAAAATACTATAGTTATTCTGGAAAACAGAATATCAGATCATCAAAAAGTGAAAAGTAGAATTACCATATGAACCAACAATTTGCCTTCTGCAATATATTCAAAAATATTGAAAGCAGAGTCTCAAAGATGTATCTGCACACCCATGTTCATTGCAGCATTATTTACAATAAACAACAGGTCAAAGCAATCCAAGTGTTTAGTGATGGGTGAATGGATAAACAAATGTAGTATTGATTTATTCATTCCTCCAGTCTGCTAGATGACTATATCTTCATTTTTCTCTTCATACCTCCAACACCCCCACCCACAACAGATCTCTCTGCCAGTGATCTTGCACATTATTAGGTCATGTCACCCCATCTTTCCAAAACTCTCCAATAGTTTTCTATCTCACTCAGAATAAAAGATAAACTCCTTTCAAAGGGCTACAAAGTCCATTATGTCTCTGACTGCATCTTTTATGAAGTTTAACTTTATTCCCTTGTTTAATATGCTCTAGCCACCCTGGATATCTTTTATTCATCGAACACTCCAGACATGCAAGACATCAGGCTCTTTGGGGTTGTTTCCTCTGCTTGGAATGCTTATCCTTGTTATCTGCTTGGTTCACACCCTCTCTTCTTTCAAGTCTTAACTTGAAATGTTACTTTCTTCATGAGGCTTTCCTTAACCACCTTAATTAAAACTCCAACCCTTTCCCAAAACTTCCTTTCATATTTTCTTCTTTATAACACTCATCATCATCTGACACACAACATGTTTTTCTTTGTATAATGTATCTTTCCTACTAGGAAAAGGGGTACTCAAGGTGCTTGCCCAACATATACCTAAAACATTTCCGTGAAAAATGTGAAAACAAGGAGAGAACTGGAGAGCAGTTTTTGAAACATAGTGTGAGTGACTGGTCAGACCCTTAATAACGAACCACATTATCAGATCATCGCACAAGTCATGATGCATTTTTGCATAGAAAAACAGAAAAATACATCATGACTTTCCTGTTGACCCAATAGCACTGAAATAGGCAGAGTGATTAGTTAATAAGTTAGTTTTAGTATATACAAGCCAAAGCAAATATAAGCATCAGACAGATTTAGATCACAACAGAGAAGAAAAAAGAGAAGTAGGAGTACATTCTGCAGCTGGAATCCAACTTTGAAACTGGATGATTTAACTCTATTTCTAAGATGCTTTCTCCCTCCAGAATTGTAGCCGTATTTTACAAAAGTTGTGATATGTAAGATTTATTTGACTATGATATTTAGATGACTAGACTAGAAAAGCACATTTCTCAGGAATGTGTTGTGGGTAATTGAGGACCACTATTCCATCCCATGGAGTTTTTAAAAATTATTATTATTTTTATTTTTAATTAATTAATTAATTTACATTCATTCACTGAGCATTGTCACAGCATACACAATGTGATTTCCCATGCAGAATATACTACATAGTGGCTTAATCATACATGTTATTACCAATAATTTTCTATTTCTAGTTTTATATATATATATATACATTCCCCCTACTTCTCACCCTCTACCATTTCCCACTCTCCTCCCACACTATCTCAGGTGTCTACAATTGTTTTCCATTCCTTTTTTCCCCCCGCATTTTATTGATTCACAAAATTTCTTAAATAATCTAACTACTTTCAATAGCGAGTTCAGCTGGTATACACATATCTGTGAATACATGTCTGAATTTAGGCATGAAACTAATTTCAAGAAAAATAGTTTTAGCTTTAATAAATCAAAGAAATGCTAAGGAAATTTGCTTAAAACTTAAAGCCAGGAAACAGGTTAAGATTCTGTTCAAATAGTAGGTACCTGAACTTACCAGCAGCTCAAGACAGGACAAAAATTCTTAACACTGGACAATGAAGCCTAGAAGAAAATCAGCAATGTTTTAGTCAAAAGTCATAAAATGCTATTTTACCAGTTCAGTCTCATGTATTTAATTTATCTTATGTTGTGGTTCGATCTTACCAATTAAATTCTGGGATATAATATTCAACTCCAGACTTCTCCCTACAATTAAGTTGGCCATTTTCTTAGTTTTGGAACTCTTACTTCTGTGTGTCTGTATTTAATTTTCCTGGTATAGCACTCTTTGAGAACTTTTTGGAGAGCTGGTCTGGTGTTGGTAAATTCTTTCAGGTTTTGTTTATCTGAGAATGGTTTTGTCTTTTCTTCTCATATGAAGAATAATCTTGCTGGGTACAGTAGTTTTGGTTGAAATTGCTTTTTCCTTAACACTTTGAATATATTTTTCCATCCTTTCTTCGCTTACATTGTTTCTGGTGAGAGGTCCACTCTTAGCCTGATGGGATATCCTTCGTAGGTAACATGATGTTTCTTGCCAATCTTAGTATCTTGTCTTTGTCTGTGGTTTTGGTCTCTCTGGCTATAATGTGTCTTGGAGAAGATTTTCTTACGTTGATTCTATTTCTAGTCCTTTGTATTTCTTGGGACTGGATCTTTGAATGCCTCTATATGTTTGGAAAGTTTTCTTGCAGGATCTCATGGAATAGATTATCAATGCACTTATGAGTCTCTTTGCCTTCTTGGATACCAATTATCTCGATGTTTGGACATTTGATGGCATCTAGTATTTCTTGTATATTATCCTCATTTTGGGGGGCAATATTCTCAGTCTTCATGGTGGATTTTTCTAGGCCAGAGATTCTATCTTCTATATCTGAGATTCAATTTTCTATATGATCTAGTCTTCTTTTAATACTTTCAATGGAGGTTTTGACTTTATGTATTATAACCTTTATTTCTAACAAGTCAATTTGATTCTTTTTTAAAGTGTGTATTTCCTCTTTTATATCTTGGAAGAATTTTCTCACCTCCTGGGACTTATCAGCTCCTTTTTTTGCAGTTTATTGCCTCTCTTCCATCTCTGTTAAATTTGTCACTATGAATATTCTAAATTCTAAACTCATTTCCATGAGTTTCATTGTACTGTCTGAGGATGAAAAGGAGTTATTCTTTTCTCTTGGAGTGGAGGTATTTTCTTGCTTTCCTGTATTTCTTGTGACCCTGCAGTGATTTCTAGTCATCTGATGTATGGTGTGCTTCTTCCTAATTCTTGAAGTTCAATCTGAGCGTTCAGAGGTGTGCAGAAGAAAGTGATCTCAATCTTTATTCCATTCCATTTTCACTCTTTGTGCATCAGATTCAGTGTGAATAGAGGAATATTCTGACTCTAATTGTATTTAGGCGTTTGGATCTTGTACACTTGGAACTGACTAGACACTTAATGCATAGAGGCTGAGCAGCCAATGAATAAAGATAAAGAAAAAAGAATTAGAGAAAAGGAAAGAAGAAAAAGTAAAATAAGAAATAAAAAAGATAATAAAGAAAACTTTAGATTAATTTTAAAAAGCAATAAATGAAAGCAATATTTCATATTTGATATCCATCTCAGGATGGGCCTGGGTTTGTGCCTTTCCTAAACTGAATGGGGAAATGCACAAATTAGCACAATAAAGGAGGGGCTTGTGAGCCCAGAGAACACTTTACCTTTAAAACAAATTAAAATACACAGGGAGAAACAGAGAGATAGAGAGAGACAGAGAGAAGTAGAGAGGAGACAGAGGTAGCCCTACCCACTAGAAATGAATCTGGAGGGGAAAGTCTCAGCCAAAAAATCTTCATTTTTAGTCAAGGAAAGCAATATTTCACAGCTCAAGTTCAGTATCCACCTCAGCCTAACCCAAGGGGATTATCTTCAGACCTTCCTTTCAGAAGTTTTGGCAAACTATGCTCTCAGGGCCAAATCTACAAAATCTCTCTGATTTTGTAAATAGTTTTATTGGACTATAACCATGCCCATTTACTTATAAATTATTCATGCTGCTTCTATACTACAATAGCAGAGTTGAACAGCTGTAATCAAACTAAAGACTATATGTTCCACGAAGCCTACTATATTTACTACCTCACTCATTACAGAAAGCAATTACCAATCCCAGGTCTGTATGATTGTCTTCACTTTTCCATTGACTTTTTCACTGGAGATTCAACTGAAGATGAGAAAAATACATCTCAAAAGTATTTGAGATGCTCTCAAAAAATATTGAGAGCAATAACTAGCGGAATGTTAGTTATTTGTGGTTTGTTAATCAGCAGACTTAAATATTTAAAACACACTGAGTAGGGCTGGCAGGTGGCATGGTGGTTAAGGGTGCTAGACTCCCACATGATTTGAGTCCTGGATGTGGCGGCTTGTTTTCTCACTTTCCCTCTGTCTCTCACACACTCTGTCCCTCTGTGATCAAATTAAAATAAATAAATAAAGTTAAATAAAATAATTCTTAAACACAGACACTGAGTTTTATCTACACTAATTCTAGACAAATGAATATTGTTCTTTTTAACCACAAAAAACGATGGCTATGGTGCAATGAAAATAACATTTTAAATAGATTTTCAGATCTGGATTCAAGCTCCTCTCTTTCAATTACTACTCTGTAGTCTTAAATAAGTCACTCAAAAATTAAAATCGTGAAACTAGAAATTAAAATGAGGAGAGCAACATTCTTTACAAATAGATCATATGATTAAAGTAAAGGAGGCTTATGAATTTAATTGTTACACCACTATCAGCTATTGTACATGATTCTAAGAATGCATACAGCATATTTGTTAAAAGAGTAGGCTTTGTTAGATTAATTTGAATGATACGATGTTATAAATGTTTATCAAGCTAACCCTCATAAAGCACATAGTCCATGCCTGGCAACATCAGCTACTGCATATTTTATTATCATCCATTATTAGAAAATAACAAGTATTTGTCCTTCATATATACTAATCTTTGAATGCTTTTAGCTCTTAGCTGATCTTTGAGTGTTCCAACATGGGTTAATGAAAAAATAAAGACCAATGAATAAACAAGACAAGCAGTCACATTCCAGAGCTTGCGTATGTGTGCTTTCACTGACTATCATTTCTTGATAATAAAGGTTATCTAGTAAATCTCCTCAAATCTTAATTTAGTATTCTGTTTACTGTTATCATGTTTCAGAATTTTTACTAGTGTTTATTTTTATGTGCATAATATATCTCTATTTATTATTTTCTATCTCCCACTGCTTTTCATTAATACATGGGAAAATGAGTAAATAGATTTTTTTCATCCAGATTTTATGCTACCTTTAGTCCAAAGCCAATATTATTTACTTTTAGCAACAGTAGGAGAAGTCTATTTAACTTGTTGGGGTATAGTGAAAGAGAGACATAAAAATCTAACTCATTAAAAGAGAAAATATATATTAACATTACTGTTCTAAGAAGACCAAAAGAATACATTTAAATACTTCCATTTAAAAAGTTACAAAATAATATTAATATTGGAATTATTCTTGGATTTCTAATAAAATGAAGAGTAGCATCTTCAAGAAATGACTTTGATGTTAACAAAGAAGTTAAGAAATTCAAGTACTTTATATTTGGTGGCCTGAGAAGAACAGTATACTCTGAAGTATAACCTTCTCCTTTTTCTACTTGTGACTCTCTATATCATGTTTGCCTCAAGAGCCAATGCATCTCC
>NW_006159897.1:1387988-1405484 GCF_000334495.1 Tupaia belangeri chinensis | reverse complement strand
CAGGAAAACTTGCAAAGTAATAGAGAGAAACTGGCCTTGGTCTCCCTTGGCAAGCAAATCCAGGCTGGTTTAACCAAACACTAGCAACAACTATGTAAACTCAAAAGTTTTTGTATATAGTTTTTGTTTTTAGTGATGGACCAGGGAGATTTCAGAAATTTTACAATTGCAGAGGGACAAATATTGAGAATCTAGTTAAGCAAAAGACAAAATTTTTCCAGACTTTAAAAATATTAAAGGATTGACTCATCCACAAATGCTCTCTTCACAAGGAATCTGCCTCTTCTGATATCCTCTGTGCCAGTTAGACAACTGGGAAATTAAAGGGAAAACACAGTCCCAATAATAGATCTCCTTTATTTTTAACTCCATCTGCAAATTAAGAAGCTTCCTAAAATTACCTTTAAGTTGGGTAATTTAATAGAAAGATTCATAGAACACACTGAAGCAATTGCACCAACATAGTAGCTACAGTTTATTATGAGGAAAAGACACAAACTAAAGTCAGTCACAGAAGAAACACACAGAGCAGGCTGGGGGGACACACCAAATGTGGAGTCTGCATTGTCTCTCTCCGTGGAGTCAGGACAGGTTATGCTCCTGGTACTGATATGTGTTAATATGCATGGAGAACTGACAACCAAGGAAATTCACCTAGGCCTTCAGAACTAGAGCTCTTATTGGGGCTCCATCACCCAGACATGATAGAGATAAGTAGGTCAATTGATTGCCCACATGGCTAATCTGAATCTCCAGATCAACTGATACGATGTGACCAAAAACCCCATACTAAGTCACATTATTACCATCTGGTTGACTCAAAGATCTCTACCCAAAGATCTCTATCACATTGTTGGACTATACAGTGTGAACAAAAGTCTCCATTCCCCACCCCCACCCCCAAAGACCCTTTAGGCAAATAAAAACACTTCTATCAAGCATGATGTTCCAAGAATTAAGAAATCAAGTTGAATTATTTACTACATACCTTTTACATGCATTTAACTGTCTCCTTATGCCTTTCTCAGTCTACTTCTCTTCAGAACCCCTAAATCTGCCCTCAAGATCAGAGAGTTCCTTTTTTATGATGTAAACTAGAGGAAAGCCTCTAACCTACAAGATGGACAGTATAAAATGCTTTAGTTCTATATAGCGGAACTTGCTTTTTCACATCCTCCCCAAACAAACATAAACTAATAAAAATGCTTGCAATAAAAAAAAAATTGCTTAGGTTTTCCTCCACTAAGATATTCAATTTATGGTTTAAAAGTTTCTTCTGCATAATTAGTAAATAAACTCAATTTTTAAACTTCAAATTTCCTTTCCATGCTTCTTTGTTTTCTCAATGGTTCTCTTTGCCTCCTCCTTCCAGATGGCCTTTGGATATTGTGAGAAACCTGATGAAAAACATAGAAAAACATCTGATCTACCTGCTGTGGACCTATTCTCACTTATTTCCATCAAGATATCGTATTCCAGTCTGTGTCTGCCTTTATCCTTACTTTATCCACTGAGGAAATAAATCTCATCATAGGCAGTTCAAAATGATTATGAACTCTACAGGAAACTTTGGGTAATGGGAATATGAGGAAGTCAAGCAATTCCTCCCACAAGTGGCAAAAACCTAGCAAGACTATCAAAAACAATAAATTGAAAGCCCTGGAAAATTATCTAACGTAAACAGAAACTTGAGTTTATGCTTGAAAAACTGCTACAGCATCTGGTAAGAACTGTGAATTTACAGCTTTCTTGCATGGAGGGACTTCTCAACTCTTTCTACTTCTCTGATTCAACTCTGGCAAAAGAAAACCACAGCCTTACTAATATAAGGTGGTAAGTTGAAGATATCCAAACATCAGAGTGACTGGATGTTTAGGGAAATCTTTGGAAACAAGAAAGCTACAGAAAGACTAGGTCCAAAATCTGAATATAAACTGCCCACATTCCTAGCTGGCCACTATGCACGCAGGTTGGAAACTCTAGAAAGATTGGTGAAAAGAAAATAGACACTAGATGTAAATTTATTCTTACAAGACAAGATGGTGCTGGTTGAGATTGCGGGTCTTCAACTGATAGAGTTCCCCAATATGTACAGAAGTCACGCAGCAGAAAAGTTGAAACCTTTATAGGCATGTGGCATCAGAGGTATCAGAGGACAATTTGTGCTGGCAGAGAAATTGCAAATTTGAGAAAGGAGACCAAGAATCAAGAAAATCAAAGAAAGAGGAGGCTTCAGATTTTGAATACAAACTTCCCAAACTTGTATCTAATTGCTAAATTATGAAAATGCAGTGGAGACCTTCAGGGAAGTAGGATAAAAATACAGTACCAGGAAGGAGAAAAAAACTGAGGAGGATCAGCTACTGTAAATTGCAGAAGCAACACATCTCATAGTTACAGTCAATAAACATTAACTGTTTATTAGTAGAAAGCCAACAATCTTCAGAAGAGCAAAAGATTCTTAACACCTCACATTACGTTCAGTTTTCAACTAAAAATTACTATAAACAAGGGGCATAGTGGTTATGGTCCTGGACTCCCACATGGCCAACCATAGTTTGAGTCTCGGTCCCAACAACTTGAAACTCATGCCTGGAGCATGTGCGTGCATGCTAAAAATCCCAAGAGGAGAATGCAGGAGAAGGATCCCCCTTGAGGAGTGTTTCTCACTTTCTCTCTTTTTGTCTTTCTCTGTGTCTACAGTTAGTAATATATCCTATAGCAAAAATCTCTAAAAAAAAATTACTTCAAATGCAAAAAAAAAAAATTGTGAATCATGGTTAAAAAATTACTATCAGTAGACTAATTCTAACAAGGCCTTGGTATTGCCAGCAAAACATTAAATTGGCTGTTATAAATCCATTTAAAGAAATAAAGAATAAATGTGTTTTTTAAAATTAAAGTGAAATAATATATTAATGATATAATATTGACACATCGAAAGAGAAGAGATTATTTTTAAATCTAAGTGAACATAATAGAAATAAAAAGCAAAAAGTCTTAACGTGAGTACTTGAAAATGAACTTAACAATAGTTCAATATACCAGAAAAAACAATCAGTGAAATTGAAGATAGAGTAATGGAAGTTATTCAATCTTAAAAACAGAGAGAAGGATTTCAACCACCAAAGACCCTCTGCCCAGACTTCACCCTCCTGCTGCCCAATCTAGCCAGGAGCCAGCCTCCACACACTGATTTTTTAGACAGCTCTAAGTGCTCAGTAGTTAAATATCTGAATACTTTTAGAGTCAGATTAATCCTCATTTTCATCGAATCAGCTGTGCACTGGGAGAAACACGGTATTATTTACAGACTGCAGGTCACCTCTTTTGGCATTCCTTTGATTGCTCAGATTTAACTCCAAAAAATAAGATGAAATGTATAAATCATCAAATGACCAGAAACCATTGCAGAGGCAGAAGAAATATGGGAAACCAAGAAAATCTCTCCTCTAATGGAAAAGAATAACTCGTCTTCCTCCACGAAGAATACAAGGGAACTCATGGAAATATCCATAGTTACCAAGCTAACGGAGATGCAATAGAATAGAGACAATGAACTCCAGAAGATGCAGGAGAAAAGAGACACTGATTCCAGGAGGTGAGGAAGTTCTTGCACAATTCTTTTTTTCATAAAAAAGAATCAAACGGAAATGTTAGAGATGAAGGCTGTAATACAGAAAATCAAAGCTTCTGCTGAAAATATCAAAAGCAGATTAGATCATGCAGAAGATCGAATCTCGGGTATAGGAGAAAGAACCTCTGACCTAGAAAAATTCACTAAAAAGACTGAGAAAATAACCTTCCAAAATGAGAATAATATACAAGTAATATTAGATACCGTTAAATGCCTGAACATCTCGATCATCGGTATCCCAGAAGGTGAAGAAATTAGTAAGGGTATTAGTAATCTATTCCATGAAATTCCGGAAGAAAACTTTCCAAACCTAAAGAGGCATTCAAATATCCAGACCAAAGAAATACAAAGGATCCCAAATAGAATCAACCCAAGAAGATCTTTCCCAAGGTACATTATAGCCAGATTGATCAAAACCACACACAGAGACAAGATAATAAAACTGGCAAGAGAGAAACATCAAGTTACTTTCAAAGGATATCCCATAAGGCTAACATTGAATCTCTCATTGGAAACAATGCAAGCAAGGAAAGAATGGGAAAATATATTCAAATCATTAAGTGAAAAACAATTTCAACCAAGAGAACTATACCCAGCAAGATTATCTTTCACATCAGGGGGAAAGAAAACATTCTCAGATAAACAAACCTGAAAGAATTTACCAACACCAGACCAGCGCTCCAAGAAGTGCTGAAGGGAGTGCTATACCAGGAAAACTCAAGTCGAACACACAGAAATAAGAGTACAAGAATCATCCAAGAGAATGGCCAGCCTAATGTTAAGAACAAGTCCAGAGCTGAATGTTAACTTCCAGAGTTTAAATGAGATCAGACCACAGTAACACTGCAAATTCAGTGGAAGAGAGATTAATTACAGGGGTCTGAACTAGTGAAGTAGAATTTTTTACTTTATACTCAAATATTACTGATTTTCTTTGATGCTTTGATTTCCATATTTAAGGATTTTTGTCTTCTCTTGAACTGTTGATAGGTTCATTTACCTACTATTTGAACTGAATTCTAACCTTTTTTCTTGGCTTTAAGTTTTAAGCAAATTTCTCTTAATGTTTTTTGATTTTGATCTATTAAAACTAAATCTTTTTTGAAATTGAATAACCTATTAATACCTATTTAATGACTACAGTAAGCTATACAGCCCCAGTGAAGTGCTACTTTATAGCTGCATGCTAACACAGTGCATGGGCTCCGACAATAGTGTGTTCACTTTACTCACTGAGGTTTATGCCTAAAGTCAGACATGCATTCATGAATATGTATATATCAGCTGTGCTTGCTTATCGAAAGTCTTTAAATTAAGATCTTTAGTGAATAAATAAAATGTGAGGGGAAAAAGGCATGGAAAACAACTGCACATACCAGAGACCGTATGGGAGAAAGGGGGAAGCTGGCAGAGGGTGAGAAGTAGGGAATCAAGGTGGAGGGAAGCAAAATATGTAAGACACAAGAAATGGAAAATTATTTGTTGATGATAGCATGGATGGTAATATCCTCATCTGAGTCAATATACAATGTATACTGGATGGAAAATCTCATTTAACAGACTTTATTACTGTACAGTGAATGACTGCAAATAATTAATTAATTAATTAGTTTTAAAAAAAGAACAGAGAGAAAGAAGAAAAATGAAAAATGAACAAAGTTTCACAGACTTTTGAGACACGACCAAGCAATACAAAATCCATGTATTTGCAATCTCACAGGAAAGAAAAAGAGACAGAAAATATTCGAAAAAATAGTGCTGAAATCTTTTCAAATTTGGCTGAAAATATAAACTACAGATACAAGAAGTTAATGATTCCAAAGTAAGAGAAATATAGAGAAAACTACAGTTAAGCACATCGTTTCCAAATAGCTGTAATCCAAATATAAAGGTAAAATCTTAAAATAACAAGAGAAAATGAAAAAAGGAAATATTGATTTTTTTTTGCAGACTTAACATGAGAAACAACAGAAGCTAGGAGAAAATTGGGAGAAAAATAACCAAAATGATGAGAAATAAAAATTATAACCAGAACTCTATTCTGTAAAATTAAACACAAAATTTTGAGATAAGCAAAAATTGAGAAAATTTGTCATTAACAGACAGAGCAAGAAGTACTAAAAAAGCTCCTATAAGCGTTAAAAAAAAAAAGACATGAGAAGGTAATTCAATAAACAGGAAAGAAATAATGGACTCTAAAAACGATATGAGTATAAATATAAATGACTGTTTAAATACTTTTTATTAACTTTAATCACTCTTTCAACAAGCAGCCAAGAATGAAGCTTTGACAAGAGACCATAAATTTACACAAGGGAGCATTGTCAATTCTCTGTAGTTGCAATACTGAGATAATGCAAGAGAGTTGGATATTTTCTTTGTACTTTATTTTTACTGAGGAGCTTTAAAAGTTTTGAAAGATTTTCCATACTTCAAATTTGCTTGCTGTAAACACCTTGAAAATATTGCATTTACTTTTGCTAGGTTTATGGCAAACTTTTAAAACATCGACTTAGTTCTTCAACTAGACTGTTAAGGACAAAGTTTTGAAAGATCACAATGATGACAGAATTTGTACATTTCACCATACTGCACCTGCTTATGAGAGCACACATAAACAATACAAAGGCTTTATTTTTACCGTGCGCCGTCCGCCTAGTGGGAGAATACTTCCCGCTCACTCAGAGCCAGAATAGTGATATGCTTACAGAGGGACTCCTTGGCAGATTTTGCCGATTACTCAAACAGCTGAAACACGTATAGATGTTATCTTAAAAAACTTACCCACAGCAAGCCAGACAGAATAATGAGGTAAATACTGTGAGTAAGATTATGGGTAACTGGAAAGGCTAACATCAAAATATATATTTTTTGTTGGGAACCAGCAGTTAGCGTAATGGCTATGTCACTGGACTCACATGTAGTAGACCACGGTTCGCGTCCCGGACCCAGTGGCTTAAAACTCACGCCGGGTGCGTGTGTGCGCGTGCCCAAGATCCCGAGAGGAGAATGGAGGAGAAGGGATTGCGGCATGGCCATCCCCCCTGGGGGGTGATTTCTCGCTTTCTATCTCTATGTCTCTCTCTGTCTGTCTGGCAAGCGTATGCGCCCTATAGTGAAAACCTCTCAAAAAATATATATATATTTTGTTAAGTTATGTCTTAAAAACGGAAAATATTTAATGCTGGAAGGCCACCAAATTAACATGTATGTCCTGTTATCCAGGGAAGTACAGAGCCTGTTGCCTAACCGCCTAGCCTGCAGCCTTCTCCCCAGGTAGTTTGAGGGCTAACTTGACCATCTCTGCAGCAATTGATGATGTTTTCACTCTCACCTCCCTTAACTGTGATCCCTGCTCCAAGGACAGCTGCTATTTGTCTACATTCCTCCTGGAATAATACATGATATAGCCTTACAACAGCCAGGGAGGCTGTGACAGGCATCCATTATATGTAAGAACAAACTAATATTAACTCTGAATAAGAATAAATGGAATTGTCTTTCTAAGAGGCCTATATTTAAAGTTCTCTGAGCTAATCAGTGGGAAAGAGAGCCAAATCTAGTTAACAAAGAGTAAATGTATCCAATTTCCTCTGCTTTCTCCACATTCACATAACCTTTTGTAGGCACTTAAAACTAGAAAGATGTAGCACTCTTCTTCCATTAAACATTTAAGCAGGACTCATGTTTCCTTCTTCTGATACAAGAGTGCTATCGAATATATTCCTAAGCTTGAAGTGGAAGCTAAATGGTTTGGTGGAAATACGGGGAGGGGGCGATGGGGAAGTCAATGTTTCCTCATTAGCTTGTCATTACTGGGGCTCCGGAAGCTAAATGGTTTGGTGGAAATATGGGGAGGGGACGATGGGGAAGTCAACGTTTCCTCATTAGCTTGTCATTACTGGGGCTCAACTTCTTAAAAGGTTGAAAATTTCGCCTGGACCTTCTCCATCTCCTCATACTGGTTTTTGAATCTCTCCATAGCTTTTCTGTGCTCTTCATACACTTCGGCTCATTTGTTGGGTTGTTCCAACATAAAGTCCTCCCACTGGAGTATTTGGTGTTTCTCACCAGCTATTAAATGGTCATTATGAATCTTATTTTGTTCCTATTCCCTCTGTTGGAATCTATAGACTGAGGCATCAGCTGCTTGCAGTCTCAGGAGATCTTGGTCTAAGGTGTCTTGCATTGTTTCTTTACATTTGGGAAGAGTATGCTAATTTGTTTCACAGATATATTCTTCAAATTTTCAAGGACTTGCATTTATCGAAGACCATGTTTTTCTTCAAATTCTTTTACAAAATAATGAGTTTCACCCTGAATAATTGGTCTGTTATCCAAAAGAGCCTTGAATGAATTTCTCCAAGATCCTTGATAATGAGGCGCACTGAGCCCATAGTCCCCAGCAAGTGCCTCTTCTTGCCGCTGCCATCTGGGGCCACCTTCCAACCCACAGGGATCTCAGCCCCTCCCACTCATTCTGCAGCCCTGCTGCTTTAAATACTTCTTAATTTCTGAAAATATACAGCCACCATATGATCCAGCAATCCCATTACTGGGTATATATCCAAAGGATTTGAAATCAGTATGTTAAAGAGATTCTTTGCACTCTGGTATTCATGGCTGCATTATTATATAGTCAAGGTGTGGAAATAACCTAGGTGCCCATCAACAAATGAATGAATAACAAAAATGTGGCATATCTACTCCATAAAATACCATTCAGCCTTTAACAAGAACAAAATCCTCTCATTTGTAAAAATTTGAATCAACATGGAAGACATTATGTTAGGTAAAATAAGGCAATCAGAAAAAAACAATGAACTCATTCATGTGCAGAATCTAAAAATGTTGAGGTCATAGAAGCAGTGAGAAGAACGGTGGTTTCCAGAAGCTGAAGAGTGGAGGTATCAGGAGTATTGAGGAGCTATTGGTTAAAAGACACAAAACTTCAGATAGACGGGAGTAGTATATTCAAGAGACTCATTGCACAATATGTTGAGTACAGTTTTATTAGCATATTCTAAATTCTTTTCCTTAAAAACTGTAATAAAACCAACAAGAAAAAATGGAGACTTATATGAGCTAGTCAGTAACCTCAAATTGGCAGAGTGAACTTTCAGCAGAATGATTCTATTTGAATCATTTGAAATGTTTGATTAACAAACAGGGAAAAGAAAATCAGCATTCATTGATCATCTATCGTCTACCAGATGCTTTGCTTTCACTACTCATTTATAATGCCTGAAAGATAAGCATTATATTACCTTGTTTACTGAAGAAGAAACAGTTGTAAGGAGAGAAATATTGCTCTAATTCCCCAGTATCACAGCTAGTGGTAAAACTGGCATCCCAGGCTATTCTGGATCAATTTTCATGCTCTTTCCCTTATATCATGCAATTAAACACTAAAGCTTCAACCTGAAGGTCTAGTTCAAGCTATTTGGTATTATGCTCTAGGATCTACTTCAGACCAAAGCATAAGCGAAAATAGGATGTTGGATGTCTTAGTGACCCTAGCCTCAGGATGTTCCCTTAATTCCTTAAAAAGAAGTGAGAACACTAAGAAGACAGTGCCTAACTGGGAGTAACTATAGCAAACAAAAGTTTCCCATAGCAGAGATTGTGAGTAGACAATCCTCAGACAAGATTTTGCTGGGAGACTTTTCAAAAGATTTTTAGGAACAAAAAAACATGGAAAGAGAGAGATACAGTGGAGACAATGAGCAGGGGTAACCATATTACCATGGGAAGAATAATTATGCATGAGAGCTGATGTCATGCTAGTGGACAGAAATGACTAGACATGCAGGTGAAAGACAGTAAGGATTAGATGCCTCAGGGGAGGCCAATCAAGGCTCAGAGGTCACAGGAGGACTGACTGTCTTTACCAAGATATTATATGAGCTTTTTTCTTGCCTTCAAAGTTGAAACCAAGGCTGAACTTCCTTGACTACAGGTTTTCTGCTTCTAGACACAAATATGGGTTCATGACCAAAATGAATTTACTTTCAAATAAATAATTGTATTTACGTCTGTACCTTTAAAACCCATGATGTAAGCATTGTTATTTCCAGTCAGTTAATGAGAAAATTAGCACTCAGAGAAGTTAGATGTATTTTTACATAACTACAGAGCAACTAATTGGCATAGTTGAGGGCTTATTAGATATTCCTTTGCTCTAAAGCTCATTCTCCTTTCACCTCTGTGAGGCCTGACTTTTAATGGGAAAATAGTAAAGTAGTGTCCCTGTTTCTAGACCATGGTATTTATGGTATGGTTCTTGTTCTTGATTGCTGAGGGCACCCAGAGAGGTCCATAATGAGTGTAATTACAGCAGCAAGTCTAGTGTTACCAAAATTTCATGCAAGAACAACACATGCTGTACAATTGTTATATTTGGTGATTACTTAGTGAACAAGAACATCTCACTGAAAATGAATGTCAGTCCTGTTACTATGTAATTATTCTCTTCTACTCAAGAAAAAAGAATGGAGACCCTCCAGTCAAATTCAGCTTAATTTTTCATTACTAGTATTTTAATTGCCAGAATTAATGGTTACAAAATTATAATGAGATAAGAGGAATAAGGTCTAGTAGTGTACAGAATAGTAAGGTAATTATAGTTAACCATAATTTACTGTATATACCCAAAACAACTAAAAGAGGATTTTGAATGTCCCCAGCACAGAGTAATGCAGCTTAATTTTTTGAGTCAGAAGTTCATACAAAGTACCCTGTTGTAGGTGTCTTTATTTGGCAAATAAAAACCCAATGCATTCTTTCTTCCTTCACTGGGGGTGAAGGCACGTTCCCCCAGTGGGGTGATTAACTGTAGTATACAGTGTTATTTCAATCCAGATTAGTTCCCAGGGCTTGTCCAACTCTTTGGATTTTTGCCTTCTCAGAGGATGGGGTAGGCATATGTGGATGGACTCACTCTGTGCTACAGAGCCCAGGGAAGGGCAGATGTAGTTTTTTGGCTCTGGTCTGCCACTGTCTACCAGGCCCTTTCCTCATACAATGGGCTGATTAGGCAGAGCCCTTCACAGAAGGAGGAAAGTGATTATAAAGAACACGAAAAGTTTTATTATAAGAGTGACCATACTTTATTCTCTGGAAGAATCCGTATTCCATGTTTCTGTTCTAATTAATGCTCATGTTTACAATCATCAATACCTGAATCCCATTTATTGGTTTCTCAGGCATAACATTTTGGAAGGATCAGTTGGAGAAGGTGCAGATAAAAACAAATTATATGTTGTTCCTCACAAATCTTATCCCCTCTTCATAAATGGGATGAGTCAGGTGGAGTACCCTAGGCAGGTCTAATATTTTAATGTTCCTCAGCTTAAGTCCCTAAATATTTGTGCAGCATTAGTGTAGATGTCAGAAGGGGTGCTGTTGAGGAGGAAAGACAGAAAAATAGGACCGCCTGCTGGTGTTTACGGATTAGCAGCATGCACTTTCCTGAGCACTTCAGCTCAGGTTCCAAATGAGTCCACCTACACAGCAAAGCAAAGCTGGCCATCAACCACTGCAAAGTGAGAATCTGTCTTGCTGGCAATCAGACTGCAATGTTCCTAACAAAATTTGGTGTCTCCAACAGGACACAAACAAGGCCAACACAATCAGTACTAATCAGAGAAAAAAAAAAAAGTTTCTGAAAGAATATAGGCAAGGTTGAACTGCTACCATGAAAATTACCAACATACATCTTTTAGCGTGGTCTCTGCTTCCCTTTCCCACTTCTCTGGGGCCCTAGGCCAAAATTTTTGATACCATTAATCACCACATTGCTCATATTTCTCGCCAGCATCCAATCCAGCATTGGACTTTGATTCCCTAGTCTTTCAGAACCTTCCACCACAAACCCAAATCTAAGAAGCTCCTGTCAAATGTTTCTTTCTAATATACTCCTACAGTGTCCCTTGCTACAAAGTTCATTAACTGATAAACAAAGGAATGCCAAAATACAGGTATGTTTCTGCTGGTCTTTGGTGAGTTGGACTCTGCCTATCTATTTTAAACAATTTAGCAGCCCCTTCAGGATTTTACCTCCTAAAGCTCTTCTAACCTTCCTAAGGGTTTTAGCCAATATCATGTATTCTTTTGGAGAAAAGTTCTAGTAAATGTAATTATCCCCATCTCTTCATATTTCTGGAACTATACATATGGTATGATCCCTGTAGACAAGACCCTTAGACCATCTCACAGTTGCCCTATCCTCAATCTTCTTTCAAATTTCTCTTCCTCTCCATGCCCTAGCCAGCACACATGTAGGACAATCCACAGTAGCAGGTATGAGAGGTAAATGATACGTGGATCACACACACTCATTCCAAAAGCGATGGTAACTCAGGGTAGGCTCTGCAGTTTCACAGCAACATAATTGTACTAAGTTTTCTGTTGACAATCCTCCTGTGTTCCACCTTGTATTACAAGTATTAGAAACCTAGAAACTATTTCTCAGACCCCCAACAACAGCATTCCTAGTTAGGTTTTGCTAATGAGACTCCCTCATATTAAATTTATAAGTCTAAAGAGAGCGCAACATCATTGCTTGTGGCATTGGCAGGCAGCCACAAGAGCGTTGGCAGATATTTGATTACCGACCTCAGCTATTCCATAACGCAATGCTGCCACCAGCTGAAATAATTGCCGGCTGTTTCCTCAATTTCTGTGATGTCCCGATTCTCTGGAAGCTGAAAGATTCTTTTCCTGACACTTGCTCCCTCAGTACTTGGAGTGATTTTTTAAGCACATAGTAAGTATCCTGTGTTAAATCTCATTTCGATTGAAATACCTGGAAGGGTTCTGTTTTTTCTAACCCAGATTTCTTGATTGAAGGACCAAAGTTCAGACAATCAATTTCTTGATATACTTAACTTGCTTTGCAGTCTAGAGGTATTCTCTTTGGGTCCCAGTTTCTTATTGTCTATAAAGCAAAAAGGAGGGAGAGTAATGCTGGTTGCACAGGTTAGACCAGAAGGCTTCTAAGACCCACTAGAGTGCTAGCATTCAATGCTTCTATACCTAAGTTATCTTGGTGTATTTCTTGGTCAAAACTTAAGAGTATAAACAAATGCAGAAGCACTTAAGTCTAACATAACAATAAAAAACACAATCCACAATCTTTCTTAGATTTCATTTAAAACTCTTTGGAAAAATCCCAGAAGCCCATCTCATCAAGCAGAGGAAGAGATACAAAATGGAATCCATAAATACTGGAAAGGAACCATATTATGTCTCTGCTTCAATGTTTTTAGTTTCTAATGTGCAATTTTTCTTCTTGAAACTTAAATTAGGGCCACCCCCTTGACACAGTTGTTAAGCACAGTGCATTGGGAACTGGATCCCGCATGACCAACTGCATATTGCTTTCTGGCGCCAGTGGCTTGAAAAACTCTCTGGGTACACATGTGTGCATCTCAAAAATTCCAACAGGGTGGAGAAATGAAGGAAATGGATTTTGGAATGATGATGCCCCATTAGGGAGTATATTCTCTGTCTGTCTCTTGCAAGTGCATGTACCGTCTAATGATAAAAATAAATAACTAAATAAAAACAAAGTTATAGTAAACACAATTTTGATTTCAAATGCTCTATTTTTTTGATTTATAAGAGTTACTTATTTAGTCCGTGAGTGAGAGACTGAGACAAAGAGGTTGAGACAGCAACCCAAGCCAATATTAGTTACTTATTTAGTCCGTGAGTGAGAGACAGAGACAAAGAGGTTGAGACAGCAACCCAAGCCCCAGACAACCTCAGATAATGGGCACCTCCACATGGGAGTGCAGAGCAAGGTCTCTGTGCACAAACCCATAACCCTCCCATGTACGTAGGCCTTACAGAGCATCACACTTTCCTGCTTTGCCACTGTCCAGCCCCACAAAGAATTTCTGGGCTAAATTATTGAGATAATATTGTTAGATATTAAATAAATTGTGCCTGACTAGCTACTACCAAATAAGGGAGTGTAGAGTCAGGGAGAGTTCTGGATTAAGTTTTCTATAAATAAGAAGGCAGTGAGTATATTTTTTAGGTAAAACAGAATCGTGGAGGATTTTTGCACACTTGATAAACTTTTGTCACTTGGGTCAAGTTTTTTCTTAATTCTTTTAATATTACTTAGCAATAAGTGATATTAAAATATATGAACTATTAAGAGAGCATATACGTCTTTTTAAGAGACATATGATGATAAAGTTTTACTATAGTTAATAATAATTGACATTTATAGTATATCTGTTTTATGATCAATTTTGTGCTTACAATAATTACAACTTTAACCCAACTTAGAATAAATATTATGCCCATAGTGGGACCAGCAGATGGTGTAATGGTTACGTTGCTAGACTCCCACATAGTCAACTATGGTTTGAGTCCCAGACCTGGCAGCTTAAAACTCATACCAGTTGCATGTTCATGCATGCTTAAAATTCCAAGAGGAGAATGGAGGAGAAGGGGCTGTGGTGTGGCCATCCCCCCCTGGTGGGGGGGGTGATTTCTCACTTTTTGTCTCTCTGGGGACCACACATACCCTACAGCAAAAATCTTTAAAAAATAAAAATTTATGCCTATAGTCAAATGAAGTTTTAAAACATTTAATATGTGTGTGAATATATGTATATGTATGTATATATATATATGAATATGATGAACTAATTAATAAAAAAAGACTTCCAAACATTAAAATAAAAATTTATGCCTATAGTCAAATGAAGTTTTAAAACATTTAATATGTGTGTGTATATATGTATATGTATGTATATATATGAATATGATGGACTAATTAATAAAAAAAGACTTCCAAACATTAAACACAGTAAATTAAATTCTTTGGTGGAAGTTTAATGGAAAAATATGTTCGATGAGAAAAAAGAAAAATTTGTGACTGATATACCAGAAGTCATTCATGTATTCTTAAACTGGATTATGGGGTCCCCAGATGTACACAACTGTACAGCAGAACTGCAGGTGACCAGAGCCGTAATGGCAGTAACTCATCCATCTGTCTATGCCAAGGGAATCATGGGGAGGGCAACTGGGACAGCAATGCAAAAAACTGCTAAAGTGAGTGACCAGGCTTGTTCTGAATCATGATCTATTAAAGTATCTTAATAAGAGAAAAACCTACTTTGCCCATGATGCCTTTCAGGAGTGCATAGTCGGGGATATTGTGCTTCTCAAAGCTTTACTTGTTCCGTGAACGAAGCATGTGAACATGAACTGGCTAAGATTATTTTCAAAGTAGGAAAAGTCATAGGTCCAGTAACCAGAGAACCCTGTGCAGGAACTACCTACCTGGAGAGTCCAGTCAGTTTGGAAACCACCCAACTAATAAAAACGCTAGGAGAACTCAGTATCTCTTCAACCCAGTGAAAGAGGATGAGAAGGAACCCAAGGGAAAGATTGGCATGCTCTCTTTCTGAGAAAAGAAAAATTTCTCCATTTTATCATAACTACTGACTTACTCTTGTGGTATATTATTAAATAAGTAAAATTAAATGAAAAAATAGATTATGGTAGATATCAACTAGTTTGGGTATTTAGATTCCACTGGCTGCATTTTAAAAAGTGACGTGACAATTTTATTCTAAAATGTCAATATTTTCAATATATAGGGATTTACATCCATTGTAATATTTAAACATAAAAGGGAAAAACTTTAGCCATTAACATAAAAATTTGAGGAGTGTATAGTGTTTCAACAACGTTTTAGGGAGTACACAAATCAAAATGTTTCGTGGATATGTTTGACTCTTGCTCATATCTGCCCATAAGGCAAAGACTGCTGCAAGTTGATTCAGAAGGTTAAAAATTTCCTTTCCAAACATGAAGAGTCTCTATTACAGATTCACATGTTTAATGCTCTTCACTGAATTCTCCTGCATTTGTTCCTAGCTAAGCTCTGTGCGCTTTCTTTCATGTCATCTGTAGCCCTAGTATTATCCGTGAACTGACTTCTTCCTGGGTCATCTGACCTGCTTGGGACTCTGCACTGATTCTAGTCTTGCACCATGACCCTTCAACAGCCTCTGTTTCCTACCCGGCTTAGATCTCTAAATCCTCACCACAGGCCAACTAGTCAAATCTCCAACATTCTTTTATCTTCCAGATAGATTTGGCACATGTACTTTGACACTAGGCTTGTTTTAGGATGCGCCATAACTTCATATCTAGCCTACATAAACTAGTGTGTTCTTTGGCCAGTGTACTGAATAAACTGCTCTGCTTACCAGTCTGGCTCCATTTCAAATCCTGGTGCTATATGGCATGCCTCATTTATCCCTGCCAAAAATGTGGGGCTGACCCAGAGTTAGAAACAAATGATTGATGATAGCTATAGATTGATGAGCAAAGTACTATATTATAACTTGGACCTTGTTTGCTTGATATTCCTACTAATATTTCATAGTAAATTAATCTGCTTAGGGAACAGTTCTGTTTTGAAACAGAGACCTTACAGAGGTCGGGCTGTGGTGTTCTGATAACACAATGTTCTGTGAGGCTGACTCACATGGGGAGGTTCTTGGTTCATGTCCAGAGACCTCTTTGAACATGCCAGGCATCCTCGTGCTCATGTACTGGCTGACGCTGGGGTAGTCTGAAGCTGGGAGTGACTTGTGGCATGAAGACCCTGTTGGGGGTATCTGCCTCTCTCATGGAAGAAAAAAATGAACTTAAATAATAAATAAATAAATGAGAGAACTTACAAGGACAAATAGGTGTCTGGGTTTGTCTGGCCAATTAGTGAAACTGATGTCATATTTCTATTACTTACCTAATAATCATGTCTTTACATCCAACCTATCCTGTCACTGCCAGAGTAAACCCAATTCCTCTTGAATTTTCCTCACTCTTAACAACTCTTGGGAAATCCTCAAGGCCAAGGGTGGTAGAGACTTACTTTTGTTTCCAAGTCATATCATTTTGCTTTTGCTAGAAGTTACTTTATTGTACACTTGCTGTTCCCTTCCTGTGACTCTGGGACTTCGGAGCGCTCCTGACTGCTGGCATAACTATGGCCCAAGCTGGGAGCTGGGAGAGCAGAAGGCAATAGTGGGTAAAAGGGACCAGTGCTGCCCTCCCCTATCCTCCAATTTACCATCCTGTTCATCTATGCTTAACAAAAGTAAAACACGTAAAAAAACACCTACAGTTCAAATCGTTAAAGAGGGTTCCCCCATGATATCCAAACATGAGGAGGTATAGAACAGCTGCTTGGACAGTATTCTTTCAACAGAAGCAATATCTCTGTGGACAGCACTTCTAAATTTTAGTAAAAATATCTAAGAGGACTATTAACTTCTTGACAGCTAAGCGTGTCAATATAAAGTATGGGTTTTTGAGTCGGGAAGAACCGACATCAGTATTTTGTCCTATCTCTCCTTTCTCTCTGCCAAATGATTGGGATAAGTCACTCAGTAATCACTCTGCCTCGATTTTCTTTCCTAACATGGGTGTAATAAAATTATCTGTCCTCATAGGTATTTTGTGAGTATTTATAAAGATGATGAAGCATTTAGCTCAGTTCCTAGCAAATATAGTACTAACACTTGACGGTTGGTTGTTTCTAAAACTATCGGTGTACTGGTGGCCTCGTGAATGCCACAAAGGACCAAGACGGTAGTAATAAAGAGGACAGGGGAACATCAATACACAAGAGAAGAGACCAGAAGATGCATTCTCTAGTCTCCCTCCAGGCATTTGTGCACATACCCATCTGGCTTTGTTCTCCTATTTCGGTCTCGAGGAATTTGACGCAACAGGAGAGGCTGCTATGGAAACACACACACTTCACATTCTTTTTTTTTTTTTTGGAGAGGTTTTCACTGTAGGGTGCGTGCGCTCCA
>NW_006159897.1:1383254-1387347 GCF_000334495.1 Tupaia belangeri chinensis | reverse complement strand
CCAGACAGACAGAGAGAGACATAGAGACAGAAAGCGAGAAATCACCCCCCAGGGGGGATGGTCATGCCGCAATCCCTTCTCCTCCATTCTCCTCTCGGGATCTTGGGCACGCACGCACACGCGCCCGGCGTGAGTTTTAAGCCACCGGGTCCGGGACACGAACTGCGGTCGACTACGTGGGAGTCCAGCGACATAGCCATTACGCTAACTGCTGGTTCCCACATTCCTTTTTCATGGAAATAGTTTCCATAAAACTTGGATACATGTTGCTAGATGAAAGTGGACCTTCCGCACCTCCACCAGTCAGCCTTCCGGTTCCGTACTATTCTGTCTGCAGCATGACAAGGCACTGAGGGAAGGGCGAGCACACTGGGCTGCCGTGCTGCCTATCAAATTAATCAGACAACTGCTCGTAATCCCATGATGACCAGGGTTGGAAATAGTTTCCATAAAACTTGGATACATGTTGCTAGATGAAAGTGGACCTTCCGCACCTCCACCAGTCAGCCTTCCGGTTCCGTACTATTCTGTCTGCAGCATGACAAGGCACTGAGGGAAGGGCGAGCACACTGGGCTGCCGTGCTGCCTATCAAATTAATCAGACAACTGCTCGTAATCCCATGATGACCAGGGTGTTGGCAGTAATCCAACATGGCAGGCAGAGGAATGTAAGCAAAGAGTATCCTGAAAGGGAATTTTGAGTCCTGAGAGTGCCAACCCTGCTCTCTCATGTCTGTGGGCAATGGAAGTGCCATCAGATGACAAAGAGGAGTATTCTGAATTTTCAGGATTGGAGTGCATGTTTACATCCATATTATCTCTGTGAACTCTGGAAGCAATGAAAAGGCATGACATACCAAGATGCAATTTTAACGAAAGTTCCATTTCTCAGTGCCTAGGCAATGTCTGTAGTCTATCTATTTCAGAGGTTTGGGTCTAATAAAACAGCAGTAAACATTCAGAAGATGTGGGTTAAATCCATAAAGGTTCATTTTTTAAAAAGTTTGTAGTCAGGATCCAAGGATGAAGAATAAACAAAGACCTCTAGAAATAATGAATTTATTACTTACCCTCATCCTATGTATGTTTTCTGCATTTCTATAATTATACATTAAGTACTCAATGTAAATCATCCTGTTTTTATAAGCCTATGTGTTTACTAAGCTGAATCATGTGACTTTTTTTTTTAGAAGTAAGAGAAGATAAGTCTATCCCATGGGAAGGATGTTTGAAAGTTGAGCCAACAAGTGAAAAAGTACATAAGTGATACAGTGAGAGAAGCGTGACAATTTGGGATATTCAAGCACACTGAGAGGGAATAAACTACTGTTGCTGTTTTGTTTTAGCTCAGAGAAACAGGCCTTCATATACAATCAGTTGTACCTCTTAGTATTTTTTTTTTTTTTTGGAGAGGTTTTTGCTGTAGGGCACGTGTGCTCGCCAGACAGACAGAGAGAGACAGAGAGACAGAAAGCGAGAAATCACCCCCCAAGGGGTATGGCCACGCAGCAATCACTTCTCCTCCGTCCTCCTCTCGAGATCTTGGGCACATACACACATGCGCCTGGCGTGAGTTTTAAGCCACCAGGTCCAGGACATGAACCATGGTCAACTACATGGGAGTCCAGCCACATAGCCACTATGCTAGCTGCTGGTTCCCCCTCTTAGTATTGATGAATGTTAAAACAGATTTGGAGGGGCCAGCTGGTGGCACAGTAGTGACCAACACTCTGCAGTTCTGGATCCACATGGGAAGGTCCCAGCTTCACATCCTAAGGCCTCTGGATGCATCATTAGCACTGCGATCCAGGCTGGCAGAGGGTGGGTGTGGATCACAGCATGCAATCCCATTAGAGAAGCCTGTCTTCTCTCTCTCTCTCTCTCTCCCCCCATCTCTCTCCTTCATATCCTTCATAAAATAAATAAATATACTTAAAGAAACAAATTTGTTTTATTTTTAACTACAAGCTAAGTATCGGGTGATGGGATGTTCTTCACAGGTCTGTTGATATCATTACCACCAGAGTTACTCGGCCTGACAAACTGTTGGGATTTATTATGTGGATTTAAGACTAAAGAATTAGAAGTAAATTAAGCATGCTGGGAAGTCTGAGTGTTGACACATTCTAAGAGAAATGTCAGTGTATGAAAGCTTGTAATATTGAACACAGTTCTACTGAGGAGGATGACATTCCAATAATAGTGTTTAAGATCATTACCATGGGAAGTCACTAAGAAGTCAGTCCTTGAGGAGGGACAATTAAGTTCCCATGTTTCCACAGAGAGCAGAGCCGCATGTCATATGTTAACTGCCAGAGTGACTGGTAAGTTTATTTTAAGGGTTTCATGTTGTTCTAGAAAATAAGCAGCTGGACGTGACTCAGCCACAGGCCTCTACTGAGTGTGCATGGGAGCACGTTCTGAGGTACACATGCCAACATTCCCGTTCCTAGAAATAAAAGTGACACACATATTCTTATGAGAGAGACTTAGTCACAACATAGTGGGAGAGGAAAAAATGGTGTTACAAATAGTATATACAATAGGATCCACTTTACGGAAATAAAAGAGTGTATAGATCATACGACAAATTATAAACCAAAAGTATCACTGAGGAGGGAACATGCAGGAGCTTGCCCTTAGTCCTTTGCATCCCCTCATTATTCAGTCATAAGCACATGTTTTCAAGTAATTTTAAAGAGGTTCTACAAGCCTAGAAACAGAAATCTGGTGATCCTGGGTGACAACAGAAAATGCTGGCATAACTGATGAACTGGGAGGCTGCGATCTGCGGGGTTAAATTTGGAGCCAGCACATCTGTGTTGAAATATGTGACAATCTCATTGTTTGTCATTCCTGTCTACGAAAAGCAAAACTTCTCTGTTTCCTTTCTCATTTTACTTAAAACTGAAAATAGTACTCACATAACAGACATTTTGATTAAAACATTGTCACTAGATGAAGCAAAACAGTAGACTGTAAGAAATGTATTTTGGCTTATTTTGTCAATGACTCAGCTAAGGATTAAAAAATTTTTTTTTATTTTGAAATATCCCAAATGTGGGTTGCCAAATATGAGAAAATGACTTTATGGATTTTTGATGAGGAAAACACGCTGATGGTTTCATTCAGTAATTCAGCAAGTATTTATTAGGCAGCCATGTATCTTTCTCTCCATGCAAGAAAGACAACAGAAATGGTTCTAGTCTCAAGAAGCATTAGTTCTAGTTACAGAGATGAACAACAAGCAAAAAGAAGAAACACTCATATAATTATAAGCGAAAGTCCAGTAAAAGTGGAAAGGCAGGATGTTGTACTGAAATTCATCAGGGAAACATATTCTACTCTGAGCTATCAATGAAAAAAAAAATTCCCTGAGAAATATTTAATCTGGATTCTAATTACAAGTAGAAAGGCAATGATGGGCTTGGGGCCAGGAAGGGAATAAATGGAAATGAAGTTTTCGGGAAGAGAGACTATTAAGTGGAAGATATTTTAAGCATGAAAGCAGATTAGTCCATGTGGAAAATCAAATCTCGTATGTTGAATGTAAAATCTCTGATACAGAAAAAAAAAAAAACTAAGAAAATAACCTCCCCAAAATGAGAATACTATATGAGAAATACTAGACAGCATTAAGTGCCCAAACATTCAGATAATTGGTATCCCAGAAGGTGAGGAAACTAATAAAGGCATTGATAATCTATTCCATGAAATCTTGGAAGAAAACTTTCCAAATCTATTTAAGAGGCATTCAAATATCCAGACCCAAGTTATACAAAGGATCCCTAATAGAATCAACCCAAGAAGATCTTCTCCAAGGCACATTGTAGCCAGACTGGTCAAATCTACAAAGACAAGATATTAAAATTAGCAAGAGAGAAATGTCAAGTTACTTATAAAGGTTATCCAATCAGGCTAGCCTCAGACCTCTCATCAGAAACAATGCGAGCAAGGAAAGAATGAGAAAATATATTTAAAGTGTTTAGTGAAAAACAGTTTCAACCAAGAATACTATACCCAGCAAGATTATCTTTCATATGGAAAGAAAAAATAAAAACATTTTCAGATAAACAAGACTTGAAAGAATTTG
>NW_006159897.1:1350049-1382973 GCF_000334495.1 Tupaia belangeri chinensis | reverse complement strand
TAATGCTTGTTGCATTGAATCAGAAATTGGAAATAGTCATTATTGGACAGGGCTTTGACTGGAATGTCATGTCTGAAGATTAATCAGAAAACTATGGAACTAAGGTGGATCTCAAGTAAGCCAACAGAAGCTCTTAGAAAGATGGCCTGGTACCATAAATAGTTCTGCCTGGCAGAGAGGTTTAGAGAAGATCTATGAAATAATTTATAACATAAAATAACCTGGATTTTCCCAGTCCAGCATTGTAATCAGTAAAGCATGCAAAAGAGCAACCATACCAAAGAATTAACTTGAGAAAGACTTTGAAGGAAGAAAAAGAGAATGATCTTTGCTAGCAGATGGTCTCTCACAGAATAACACTTGGGCAAGGCTGAATTGAGAAGGTTTATGTGTGACTAGTGATCTGGGCATTTGCTTTTCAACAATTTGAGTAGTTGACATGTAAATATTTTCTCAATAATATTTAAAGCCATACCGTTTCTGTTGTTATAGAGTCACAAACAAAATTATACAAAATTATGAGAAATATTTTGAACATTATCTTTAAAATTCAGTGTTTCAAAATTTGGAAAGTTGTTTATTAACTTTCAAGAACTATGGAATATGAGTTAAAATTTTTTAATATGTAAAGTAAATGTTTGTGGAAAAATGTAAAAGTAAATAAGATAAGAAAGAAAGGAAAGGAAAGAAAAAATAAATTAATTAATTAAGATGTTAAAAAAAAAGGAGTGGCAAAAGTGGAAGCCTTATCTTGGTCCAGTTTTTAGTGGAAAGGCTTTCAGCTTTTCCCCATTCAGTATGACGTTGGTTATAGGTTTTTCATATGTGGCTTTTATTATGTTGAGAAGTGTCCCTTCTATGCTAATTTTACTGAGAGTCTTAATCGTTAAGGGATATTGTATTTTATCAAATGCTTTTTATCCATCAATTGATATAGTCATATGGTTTTTTATCTTTCTTTCTGTTAATGTATTATGTTTATGGTTTTGTGTATGTTGAACCAGTCTTGCATCCCTGGAATAAAGCCTACCTGATCATGGTGTGTAAAAAAAAGGGGGGGGAGGGGTTTAAGAAACTGAAAAACTGAAAGAAAGAAAATGAAGCTAGGCAATGGTGGGATGAGGTGGGGGAATTAACAGCTTGTTGGGCTGTGTTAAGTCTGGATGTGGGGCCAGTAGTGGTGGCACAGCAGGGAATGCTAACTTTGTCATCTAGACCCACATAAGAGGGTCCCAGTTTGTATCTGGAGACCACCATGTACACACACATGCACACACACATACACACACACACAAGATGTGTGGGCCTGTGATCTGGGCTGGCTCAGTTTGGGGGTGGATTGTGAGTGGGGACTTTGCTGAGGTGGCAAGTCTCTCTATCTGTCTCTCTTATAAAAGAGATAAAATCAAATAAAACTAAAAAAAATTATTTAGATATGATCTTGGAAGCAATGAGAAATTCTTGAGTCAGCAAGTGAAAATGACTCAGTTTTTAGTCAAATAGCAATCATAGAGAAAGAGAGATAAATGAGAAAGAAAGAGAGAGAGAGAGAAAGAGAGAGAGAGAGAGAGAGAAAGAAAACATCCACCAACAGGGCATGGTCATGCCATAATCCCCCTTCCTCCACTGCTCCATACTGACAGAAGTTTAGGCTTGCATGCACATGTCTCTGGCATGTTTCTCAAGCTACCAGGCTGGGATTCAAACCACAGTTGGCCACGTGGGATCTGTCTCTCTATGCATTGAACTTAACCTCTATTCTATGGTGCTGACCCATTGTGTATATATTAAAAATATTTTATCTTTCCAATTGATCGATTTTGCGACAGAGAATTACAACAGTCTTAGAAAACATGTTTTAGGACCGAGTGGTACAATGGTTAAGGCAGCTGGATCCCACATGACCAGCTGCTCTGTTCAGGTCCTAGACTCAGCAGCTTGAAAAACATGCTGGTCACGTGTGTGCATTCACAAAATCCCAAAAGGTGGAAGAAAAAGAGTAGAAGGGATTGAGGGAGGTGTTTTTTTCACTTTCCTCTCTGTCACCCTCTGGCAAACTAAAAAAAAAGAAAAGAAAAAAGGAAAGAAAACAAGTTTTATAATAAGAAGGAAAAAAAATCAATAGATTATTAAAATCTACTAATGACATGAGTCTGATTAAACCAGTATAATTGTTTAAGTCTGCGTATACAAGATACAGACACATCTCCTTTATTAAACCAATTTACAAGTTATGGTACCAGAAGCTTTTCCAACCCCTCAATTTATCCAAGAACACCGAGGGCTTCACTCAGTCCAAAGTCTTATCATTCTAGTTTCTAAACGGGTAGGATCTGGAGCTTGGCCAGTTGGTTCATTTAACACCATATGGGAACACTGCTGCAGACAGTCCTCCACAGACGTACAGGTTATGATTGTGCCCTCACTGGGAGGCACACAGGTGAGGATTCAGGTTCAAGCCCATGCTTTAGGTGTGCCTGTGCTGTGTGCCAGTGTGAGGGTAATGATGGTGATTTCCTGTACTCCTTCCTACTACTCACCAAAACAGAGCGTACCCCAAATCCAGCTTCGATAATTTGCAACTGATGGGCAATCTCTTCCATCTATATGCTTCCTTCCTTACCCTCTTACTCCCCATAAGTTGAAGGAAATTCCAGAACCATAGCATTTTATTTATAATAATATTTGTAGCACTAAAAGATGATGACTATTAAAATAGAACCTCAGCCAATCCCATTACCACACTTACTATCTAAATGACAAATCCTTCATATCATCAAATACCATGTTCAAATTTTCCAAATTGACTCAAAAATATTTTTAATCTCTTTTTTTTTTTTTTTGAGAGGTTTTTGCTATAGGGTGCTTGCACTCACCAGAAAGACAGAGAGAGATAGAAAGCGAGAAATCACCCCCCGCCCCCAGGGGGGATGGCCACGCCACAATCCCTTCTCATCTATCCTCCTCTGGGGATCTTGGACACGCACGCACACATGCCTGGCGTGAGTTTAAACCACCGAGTCCAGGACTCAAACCACAGTGGGCTACTTGGGAGTCGAGTGATGTAGCCATTAAGCCAACTGTTGGTCCCAATCATTTGTTTTTTATAATTTGCTACAATCAAAATTTATGTACTGTCCATACAACAGGTCTCTTAAGTCTATAGACTCCCCTTTACCTTTTTTCTTTTCCTCTTGCAATATATCACTATTTTAAAGAAATCATACGGCCTTCCCTGCAGTGTCGCCTGAATTTTAGTAAGTGCATCCCAGTAGTGTCACTTAACATACCCTTTGTTCCTGCCATAGTATTGGAAAATTGTTAGTCTCTTGATTATGTTCAGGTTCGGTTTATTTATGTTTTTAATAACGACATACAGATGGCATCATGTACTTCCATCAGGAACATTTAATAGTTGATTGTCTTTTCTTTGAGATGTTTGTAGTTATAAATAAGTATTTCCTAGAATCATCAATACATCAATTACAGTTTGCAAAGTGGTAATGTTCTTTCATTTCTTCTCAGTTCTTGACTGAAACACATCTATAAAGAAAAGTATCTCCTCCTCAAATATTTTGTAGAAAAGACAAGGTAAATGTTTAATCTTTTCCTTTGGGACCAGCAGTTAGCGTAATGGCTATGTCACTGGACTCCCACGTAGTCGACCGCGGTTCGAGTCCCGGACCCAGTGGCTTAAACTCACGCCAGGCCCGTGTGCGTGCGTGCCCAAGATCCCGAGAGGAGAATGGAGGAGAAGGGACTGTGGCATGGTCATCCCCCCTGGGGGGTGATTTCTCGCTTTTTGTCTCTCTGTCTCTCTCTGTCTGTCTGGTGAGCGCACGTGCCCTATAGCAAAAACCTCTCTCAAAAAAAAAAATTTTTTTTAAATGAAAAAAAATATTTTTATAAGTTTAATATTTTCCTTTAACAATTTTAAGCTAATATATGGATTCTTTGTCATCCTCCAAAAGTAGTTAGTAAGATTATTTATTTATTTATTTATTTGAGAGATTTTTCCTATAGGGCACATGTGTTCACCTGAGAGACAGAGAGACAGAAAGTGAGAAATAATCCCCCCAAAGGATGGTCACGCTGTGATGCCTCCTTCTCCACTCTCCTCTCTGGATTTTGGGCACACATGCACACACGCACACACGCACACACGCAAGGCCTTGGGTCCGGGACTCAAATAGCTGTCAATCAAGTGAGATTCCAGCACTTTAAACACTATGCCATCCTCTGGCATTAGTAAGTTTTATTTTTTAAATATAACTCTAAATTAATAGATTTAAGCACATCGGCTAAATTTCGATCTATTGAAGGTATCTGAATTAATGACCATACTATCCTATCTTTGGCCAAATTGGTTCCCAAATCCTTGACAGGCCTTACAATCTTTTTAATACCTCTTGGCTTCCTGCATTGACAAAATGCTCCATTTTGTGCCTATTTTATAAACTTCTTGCCCCAAATCTCAAATTGGTCATTTCTTCAAGAAGCTCTGGTTCTTTTTATGGAAATTGGCACTTAGAGACCATAGTCTAGGCACTAAGTTTCTCCTTGACATGGTTCATTGTTTTGTGGTCTTTTTGGTGAACAGAGATAATATATTTCTTTTCATTTTAAAATAAATTATGTCACGAGTTTATCATATTTTTCATTCAAATTTATAACTACAGGTTTTTTTACTTTAACCTCACTGAACTTACATCTGTATCTCTTTTCTCCTGGGTTGAAATTCCCAGTTCCCAATGAAACCAACATAACTATCCATTTGCTTTATCCCACAATATATACAGACTGGTCCCACATAGCACTACCAACATCACCACAGTGTATGAATACAAAAACTTCAGGAATTTTCCTTTTTGTCTTGGGTTGTAGTCTACAGGCCATGTATAGAGATACTGTGCATTAGGCCATTCAAAACAGTTCCTTCCTGAAAAATTATGCCAACTTGATAACCGTTCATTTCACTTTTCATCTACTTTCAACTTTTTAAAAAATTTATTTATTTACGTTCATTCACTGTACATCATTACAGCAAACAAAATGAGATTTCCCATCCAGAATACACTGTATATTGGCTCAATCAAGCACATCAACATACATGTTATCATCAACCAATAATTTATCATTTGTTTCCTGTATATTTTGTTATTTTTGCCATCCTTGATTCCCTCTCTCCCACCCTCTGCCGTGTCTCACTCTCCTCTGACTCTATCTCTGGTATCCATTGTTGCTTTCTATGCCTTTTCCCCTCATTTTATTTATTTGCTAATGAACTTAATTAATCTAAATACTTCCAATAGCAAGTGCAGCTGATATATACATATCCATGAAATAAGTCTGACTTTAGGCATAAACCTCAGTGAGGAGAATGAACATACTATAAAGTAGCACTTAGCTGGGACTATACAGCTTACTGCAGTCATCAAATATGCATTTTTTTTGTAATTTCAAGAAAAAATAGTTTTCATGTTTTTTTTCCTCCTGTAACTTTTTTTAAAATTAATTAATTTACATTCATCCCCTAATCATCATCACAGCATACAAAAAGTGGTTTCCCATCCAGAATATACTGCATAATGGCTTAATCATGTATGTTATCATCAATAATTTTCCATTTCTAGTTTCATATATATATTTCCCTTATGTCTGACCCTCTGCCCTTTCCCACCCTCTTCCCACACTATCTCTGGTGTCTACAATTGCCTTCCATTCCTTTTCCCCCCACATTTTACTGATCATACAATTTCTTAAATAATCTAACTACTTTCAATAACAAGTTCAGCTGGTAATTTCAAGAAAAGCAGTTTTGAATTGGTGAGGAAACTTGCTTAAAACTTAAAGCCTGAAAACAGGTTAGTCTTCTGTTCAAATAGTAGGTACACGAACCTATTGACAGCTCAAGACAAGATAAAAATCCTTAAAAGTGGACAACACAGAGCCTAGAAGAAAAGCAGCATTATTTTAGTCAAAAAGTCACAGAAGGGCTAAGAGGAGGAGGAAAGGTAGCTTTACTCAGGAAACCAGCAGCCTGGGAAGATGCAGCCTAAGATCTCAAGAGTATCTGAAGTCCTGGGATAAAAAGGTTTTCTTCCCCCCCCCTCCCCGCCCACCAATGTCTTAAATGCCATTTTACTTTTAATGTTATTATTTCTTTACATTTTAAAAACTTACATTTGCTCAGTGTACATCTTTACAGTAAAGGGATAATTTTCTACATTAAATTTTGTTTTATGACTATGTAAAAGATATACTTGGCCCTAATTTGAACCTATATAGGCAAAGCATATTTTAAAATCTAGAAACTGTCTTTACCACTTTCATCCCCCTCCCTTAACTTTTTGTCTTGCAATTTTATAGTTTAGCTTTTCATGGCCCTTTCTTAAGTAAACGGCAGCAAAGTATAGACACTTTTTCTCCTCTAACTGATAAAATTATTTCTAATTTGCATTCCTGTGTTCAGGCATGATCCCTGAGATAAGACTTGGACCAAATTGAATCACTAAAATTAGAGCTTCCCTGCCCATGAACATCATCATCCTTTTAGGACACTGGTCCTCGCTCATAAACAATCTGGGTTAGCCTAAAAAACCTCCAAAAACTTTGATCAAAGCCCCTAGTTTCTTCATGTATACATAGATTCCCATGGTCAACTCCCTTTTGGGAGCACTGGATACCTAGAAGAGAAAGGGGGCTTTTGTTTAGTGCCACAAAAGAAAGTAGAAAATCTAGCTATGCATTTCTCTCAGGATCCTGCCCTCTATCGCATAATTAAAAGGGATTAAGCTTTTGCAAGACATTTGTTGGAGACAGGATCTGTGTTGACCAATAAGAATGATGCTAACATTTACTCTAGTATGTGAGAACTAATACTACCAAAAATATCCTAGTAGCTGAGAACATTTAAAATATGCAGCACTTCAATCTTAAAAAGAAAAACAAATAACAACAACAATAACAAAAAGGGACCAGCAGGTGGTGAAGTGGTTAAGGTGCTGGACATCCACATGGTCAACTGTGGTTCAAGTCTTAGACCTGATTCTTGAAAGTCATGCCAGGTACAAAGTGTGGACATGCCCAAAATCCCAGGAGGAGAACCGAGAAGGGATTGCAATGATGTGTCTGTATCCGGGAAGGTGATATCTCACTTTCCTACTCACTGTCTTCCTCTGTCTCTCTCTGGTGAGCACACATACCCTATGGCAGAAGCCTTTAAAAGAATAATAATAATAACCAATAAAACAAATGAGAAAGTAGTGACTTACTCCAAACCACGTGGCCTAACTAAACAGGTACAAAAAGAAAAAGAAAACCCACTTGGTTTAGTTCATGCCCTTTTCACTTTCTGAATTAGAGCAATGAATCAAGAGTTGACTAGATAAGCCTTTGCTTATTCCAAGGTTGAAATTGTAATGAATGCTAGCCAGATGACGTTAATTTATTTTGGTAGTCATCTGTCTTTTCAGCCCCAACCTAAAGTGAAGAGAGAAGGCCCAGCCACAGTGGTGCAGACAGGAGAGTCACTGCTGCAGATGCCACAGGCCACAAGGGAAAGCTTGTGCTCTAGGTCTGCCTGAGATGCCGGGGCATCTGTGATCCTGGCTAGGTTTAGGGCTAGGGGAGGATTATGGCATGAAGACCCCGTCAAAGGGCTTCTCTCACCTTCCCTCTCTCTCTCTCTGAAAATAAAATAAACTTAAAAACAAAAACAAAAAAACTAGGGGTCAGATGGTGGTGTGGCAGTAAAAAGCAACACTTGGTGAAGCTGACCCACAGGATCTTGCTGTGGGTACCCATCTCTTTCTCTCTGTCTTGCTCACGGGAGAAAGAAAGAAAGAAACTAAAAACAAACAAAAACCCTGAAGCCTAGAAAACTAGAGGCTTCTCTACTCTGTGTAATAAATTGCACTCATTTCTTGCACAGTAAACATTCAATTATCTGAACATCTAGAAAATAATCAAGCAGCAAGATGGTTCATTCACGCCATCTCTAGCTTACAAAGGTAATAAATTATTTTAATAAGGTTTTCTCTTTTCTTCCTGCTTGTCCTCCTTTGTAAGAATAAATAAGATTTTGTGTCCAACAAAGGATTTAAATAGAGAGGTTATCAACGTTAGTAAAAACTCAGCCGCCAGGGTTCTGGAATACATTGCTGTATAGTTCATCTGCTTAAGAAACACGGGAGACTCTGCTGAGACGCAGGTCTTCCAAATCGAGGTACCAGAATAAAGTGCTCTCTTCTTGCGTGGATGTCACTTCTTGCATAGATGACACTGGATTTTTCATGTTTATTCTCTACATGACAGATGTACCAGAATTTAATTTTTGACAACACGGGTCTTAATAGCCAATGTAGGCTTCATAATTATCCAAACTGCAAGTTAATGGAGACAGTGTCTCAAGTCTGTTTTTTTATAATGGATTTTACATAATTACTACTTTCTACATTAGGAAATAAATAAAAATTCAGAAAGATGATTGTTAGGTAAGTTACATGGGAGATTTATTGCGGCAGGTATTTTCTGGGTAAACTTCTCTCTCACTTTTTGTGTCCGCCTAGTGTCTTAGCACAGAAAATCATAAACCATAAAAGATTAAATAAGCAAATGAATATTCAGCTGGCATTAAATAATTTAGAAACAGTATTATAATTCATGGCATATAAAAAAAAATCATCACCGTGAGCCAGCCCAGTTGTGCAGTTGTTAAGCACAATGCATCAGGAACTGGATCCCACATAACCAAGGTGGGTTCAAATCCCAGCCCATCAGCCTGAAAAACATGCTGGGTACATGTGCGTGTGTGCTCCGAATCCTGACAAGATGGAGAGATGCAGGAAAAAGGATTACTGCATGCCTAAGTCCCTTTGGGATGTGCGTTCTCTCTCTCTCTTTCCTCTCTCTGTCTCTATGGCAAGTGCACATGCCCTCTGGCATTAAAGAAAGAAATATTTTTGAGTCATCAGATTTTCAGTTAACTAAAAGCACATTCACTGGCCGCAATCATTCTTTGCCTACTTGTGAAGTTATAGGAACTCTGGCACACATGGGGTTCATTAATACAGAATTCAATGGGACAGGGAGTGCATGTGGCTTTCTAACAAAGGGCTAAGGTTACAGAAAGACGAAAGCCCTATTTCCCAGAGATCTCGGGCATTCACAGTTCTGAAAGCTCTGTGGGACAAAAGTGCCAGCCATTGCTTTGGGCTGACCTCAGTGATCAACCAGTCTTTGAGCATGGTTCATACTTGAAGAACTCAGGAGTTTGTAGAAGTCATATGTTGGAAAACGTGCTGTAATTACGCGGTAGTGTGTGCTAAGTGAACTGTCGGGGGTCTTGGGATTGTCAGCTGATGATGTGATCTGGAGAAAGCTGTCATTTCTGTTCTGTATCTGCTATCATTAAACAATCAAAACCATTGACTCACTGTGTATAATTAGACCATGCAAACGGAATCAGAAATAAAGGGCACTAAGTATGACCTACATATTCCTCTTACTAATACAAATCTCAAAACCTTTTTTTTTTTTTTTTTTGGTTTTTGCCATAGACATGTGTGCATGGCAGAGAAAGACAGAGAGAGGGAAAGTGAGAAATCACCCCCCCAGGGAGGATAATCATGGCACAATTCCTTCCCCTCCATTCTGCTCTTAGTATTTGGGGCACACATGGCATGATTTTCAAGCCCCTAGGTCTGGGACTTGAACTGCAGTTGGCCATGGGGGAGTCCAGTGCCTTAACCACCACGCCACCTGCTGGCCCCTTAAAACGTATTTTTATGGTTCCCAAATGTTGAATATGTGAGGCCAGCTCCATGGCACAGCAACAATGTGTGTTCAAGTGAAACTGGATCCACTGGAAGACCACGGTTCTGTTATTCAGTAGAGCTGTACACCAGATGCATGCCATGATCTTGGCTGGCTGGGAGGACTGCTGGGGGACTACATTTTCTCTCTGTCTGTCTCTCACTCTTGTTGAAAGAAATAAACTTAGATACATATAATCAACATGCTATCCTAAATATTTTCTGCCATATGGTGTGGACTAGAGGAATTATATTCTGTGTTTTATTTCACAACTCAAAATATAATTAGAATATTATCTTGCACTAGATAACAGGAAAAAATATTTAACTGTACTGCTACATAGATTTTTTTTTTTGAGAGAGAGATTTTTGCTACAGGGCTTGTGCGCTTGCCAGAGAGACAGAGAGAGACAGAGAGACAGAAAGCGAGAAATCAGCCCCCGGGGGGATGGCCAAGCCTCAATCCCTTCTCCTCCATTCTCCTCTTGGGATCTTGGGCACGCACACACATGGGCCCAGCATGAGTTTAAGCCACTGGGTCCAGGACTCAAACCACTGTCGACTACATGGGAGTCCAACGACATAGCTATTATACTAACTGCTGATCCCCATAGATGTTATTAAGTAAATTTGATAACACCTAATTAATAAGATAGTTTTCCTCCCAAAGTAAAAAATAAGTCATTTTGTGGTTATACTCTGCTTTATTGAGGAAAGAGCTAAAATATTAAAATTGTTCAAAAACAATGAACAAAAATTTCTGTTTGCTGCAAAAACATACCCCTGAAATAGCTTTTAAAAATCAAGAAGATTGGGCCAGCTGGTGGTGTGGAGGTTAAGGTGGGTGGATCCCACATGGCTGACTGCACTGAGTCCAAGACTTAGTGGCTTGAAAGTCACACTGGGGGACCAGCAGTTGGTGTAATGGTTACGTTGCTGTACTCCCACATAGTTGAATGAGCTCCAGACTCAGTGGCTTAAAATTTACACCAGGCTCATATGTGCACGTGCCCAAGATCCTGAGAGGAGAATGGAGGAGAAGGGATTGTGGAGTGGCCATTGCCCCTGGGGGCTGATTTCTCACTTTCTGTCTCTCTGTCTCTCTCTGTCTCTCTGGTGAACGCAAGCGCCCTATAGCAAAAATCGCTAACAGTTTTTAAAAATAGAAAGAAAAATTGGGACCAGTGGATGGCACAATGGTTACAACATTGGATTCCCATGTAATTAACTGCATTCGAGTCCCGGACCCAGCAGATTAAACTCACGCCAGGCGCATGTGCGTGCATGCCCAATATCCCGAGAGGAGAATGGCGGAGAAGGGATTGCGGTGTGGCCATCCCCCTGGGGGGTGATTTCTTGCTTTCTATCTCTCTGTCTCTCTCTGTCTTTTCAGCAAGGGCACGTGCCCTATAGCAAAAAACTTCTTCTAAAAAAAAAAAAAAAGAAGAAGAAGAAGAAAAAAGGAAGGAAAAGAAAATAGAAAATTACCCCAGGTACACGTTTTTTGCTTTTATCCAAAATCCTGAGAAGAGAGAGGAGATTGGAAAACAGAGTGTAATGTAGTCATCCCCCATACCCACCCCCATCCTGGGCTGGTGATTTCTTACTTTCTGTCTCTCTCTTTTTTTCTCTGTCTCTCTCCAATGAGCACACATGCCCTGTAGTAGCAAAATAACCAAAAGAAAAATATCAACACTTTCTACGTAACTATTATATGAATACAAAAGTCAAATTTTAAAAAAATTATTAACCAACCATCAACATCTAGCTGAATGAAAGATGTAAAGAGAAAAAACCTCTACTAAATTTAGTAAATAGCCTATTTGACTCTTCTTTAAAAAATTGTCCTTACATTTGAATTATTTCAAAATAGCATTTCAGAGCATTATTGAATTTTATGAACACAATGTACACTGACCCCAAAAACTGAATATCCCAGGATCCCATGAGAAAGAGTTTATATGTTTATTATACTTATTAATCACAGTTTGGGAAAAAATAATTAACATTTTCTAAAAAAAAAAGTAAAGGTTAGAGTTATAAATCAAGTTAATTTATACATTTTGAGATAAATAAAGGTTTAATGTGAAAGAAAACCTAGTTTGGTCCCTTGTTTTTGTTTCCAACTCTGTCCCTTAACTCATGTCAAATCAAGCAGTCACTTAAGTTATTTTTCAGTTTTCCCACCAGCAAAACGAAGGGAAAAGACCGTGCTGTCTCAGGGGGATATTATGTTGCTTTCTCTCCAATACTTAAAATTCAGACTAAAACCAGGGCTATTCTCTCTTTGGTGTGATTTGAGATCTGAGAAGTTAAGAGGGGCACAGTTCCCTTGTTACATTACTGTTCCTCAGGGCTCAGAGCAAACACGTCATCTGAAGGTATCCCACATTAGATCATCATTGCCTCTTATTTTCATCAAAAAACAGTTAAGTCAAGAGAAATAATCCAGGAGATGATGTCACAGCAGAAATCCATATTCCTGACCAGAAAATGGCAAAACGACCTGGCGCCGGCGTGTGCGCAGTGAAAAGGAAAGCGCGTGGATTCTAGAGACATATTTTTCTCATTCCACAATTTTGCCCAAAGCTATTCATGTTCGGCATTTGAGCCTAGGACTCTAGAATTCCGTATTCCTTTAGCCTAAACTGAGCAAATGAAGTAAACGTTTATGGAGTCCTTCGTGTGTGCCAGCCACCATGCCAACTCTGAAAACAAAATAAAAAAGTTAAAATAAGCACAACGGGAAGATAAATAAGCAACAGGGCGTGTCCATGAGGAACTCATAACATTAACAGTTAACTTTAAAACATTGAAGAGATACAATTCTGGAGTAGAATGGTGATTACCAGAGACTGGGGGTGAGGAAGGGAAATGTTGGTCAAAAGGTACAATTATTAAGTTTAGGGAGAAGACAAGACTCCCCCCTCTTCTCCTCTCTCTGTCTCTTCCCCCGGCCCATCTCTCTTCCTATCTGGTAAACACATTCACCCGTTGGCAAAATAAAAAACCAAAGACAAAGATGAGTAAGTTCTGGAGACCTAATGTGCAACATATTGATACCTAATAATAATGTATTTTATTGTGAAATTTACTAAGAGAATAGGTCTCAAGTGTCCTTGTTGTAAAAAAAAAAAATAAAGTAATAATATAAGGTGATGGCTACATGAATTAATTTGGTTTTGGTAATCATTTCACAGTGTATATTCACATTAAAATATCACACTGAACCAGACCCGAAGCATAATGATTAAGGGAGCTAGATCCCACAAGGTCAACTATGGTTCAAGTCCTGGCCCTGGCAGCGTGAAGAAGACACTAGACTCACACACATATGTGCCTATCAAGATCCTGACAGGAAGGGGAAACTGGGTAAAAAGGATTGTGGCATGTTCATGTCCCACTAGGGTGCTTTTTCTTTCATGTGACTGTGTAATCACACACATTCTCTAACAATAAAATGAAAAAAATGATATATCCAATTGCATACCTTAAATTTATGCCATTTTTACTTGTTAATCATATCTCAACAAAGTTAGGGAGAAATACTATTTGTTGGTTTACTTAAGAGCACGCAAACTGTTTTTGATCAATTTCGTATCTGTTTAGGAAAGCAATGGTATAAAAAAGTCTTCTTCACCTTAGCAAAGATATGGATTTTTTTTTTTTTGTGGGGAATCCTGGGAACATTCTTCTTTTCCTATTTCTTCCCTTAGAAGTGACATTTTCAAAGTTCTATTTTGTTATGAAATGTGAAAATATGGGCAATTGCTTTTGTATTTAATAAACAGCATAACATGACAATACGCCAAAAGCACAATATAGACCTGTGGTACCTTCTTCATTCAAAAGCAAAACTGATTCTTGCCTTAGACTTAAGGGTTGGGAAAGGGACACTCCATTTCTTTCCTTTTCTTTTTTTTTTCTTTTCTTTTTTTGGGGAGGTGTTCGCTATAGGGCATGTGCGCTCACCAGAAAGACAGAGAGAGACAGAGAGAAAGAAAGCAAGGAATCACCTCCCCGGCGGGATGGCCACACCGCAATCCCTTCTCCTCCATTCTCCTCTCGGGATCTTGGGCATGCACACACACATGCTTGGTGTGAGTCCAAGCCACTGTGTCCTGGACAAGAATCACGGTTGATTACGTGGGAGTCCAGCGACACAGCAATTATGCTAACTGCTGGTCCCAAGGGACATTCCATTCCATTTCTTATGTTATCTGGATCTGTAAAGAAGTAGGGGAAGGGATGCCCTTCTATCAGATAAGCTGAAAAGCAAAGAACTCAGCATTCCTATATCATGATCCACTGTCTTTGCTTCTGTTGGTCTCAATAAAACTTGGAGCTCTTGCATCTAGCAGGTGGCATGGTGGTTAAAGTGTTAGACTCCCACATGGTCAACTGCCATTTAAGTCCTAGATGCACTGACTTGAAAATCATGCCATAGATGTGTACATGAGTGCCCCAAATCTTGAGAGGAAAATGGAGGTAAAGGAATTGCAGTGTGGCCTTCTCGCTCGGGGAGTGATTTTTTCCTTTCCCTCTCTCTGTCTCTCTAGTGAGCACACATGCCCTATGGCATAAACCTTAAAAACAAACAAACTTAGAAGTCTTGCTCTGGCAGGCCATCTTGTCAATGCAGATATACTCTTAAAATATCATTGGCTCTTGTGTACTATACATAGGTAAACAGAATATGGGACCCTAATACAGGCATATAAATTTTGGCTTAAATATGTAATTAGCAGTTTTAGTGTAATGTGTGCAAAAATGAATGCATACATTGCTTTCAGAGAAAAACTAGCAACATATCTGACTAGAACTAGGACACTGTTACTTCTTTAAAAGTTCACTTTATTTATTTCTTAGAAATTGGGAAAAAATAATTCAAAAAGCAGTAACTCACAGTAACACGAAAATTGTTAGGAAGGCTGAATTCTTCAGCAGTTTGCCGGCAGAATAGTTTGCTTTATCATAAGCCTCTTTAAAGTCTGGATTTCCGCAGAGATCTAAGGCTGGTATGTCTAGTAGAATGTCTTTTATACACAGATCTTACTGGCACAGAAACTTTCTTAGGATGAGGTAGAAGGAAAGATGAAAATAAAACACGAGGCAGCCTCCCGGAATTTTCAGTTTCTCTCACCCCTACTTGATTAGAAACCTTTCCTGAGCTCTTTGCTCCACGTCGTTCCGGAGTAAATGTTCCCATATGCAGCTCCAGCTGGAAGCAGGGACGCTGGAGCCATGTGAAAACTCGGCAAGAACACATGGAAGTAGTCCTTGGTTTTTGAACCCTAAAAAGGCTTGGGTCCAGCCCAAGTTTATTCAGAATCATTTGCAATTCCCTAAAGATCAACAGTGTCACTGTCCACAAGTGTGCCCTTCCCAAACTTCTATTTTTCATATTCGACCACAGTTGCACTCTCTCTCTGTCTTGCCTCTGAACTGTTGATTCTTTTGAGCAAAGAGCCTTGAGGAACTGAGCTAGATTTTAGATGTAAAATAAGAAAAACAAAAGCCTACTAAACCAATAGATAAATATCTCTGGAATTGGAAAAATCTCGCGGTACCTTGAATAGTTTCAGGGAAAAGGGGAGTGGATGAGAACAAGAACACTTTAAGATCAATTTGGACTAGCAGAGAATCAAAGCAGGCAATTACTGACATGTTTATATGATTATATTTCAGTATGGTTCATCATTACAAATGTATTTGTATCTCTCAGCTTCCCAACAGCTGGCTGCCAAAAAATCTGTAAGTTCTTTTTTCGGATCTGAAAAGCCATTTCCCTTCTAAACAATATTCTAAATGAGTAGTTCTTGGACTTTGTGTGTCATGAACCCCTATGAGAATCTACTGAAAGCTATCGAAACACTCCCCAGAAAAATTCTGATGTGCTCATAAGTATGTGTTACAATTTTTCATACACATTTGGTGGCTTTATGGACGCACTAAAGCCTTTACTGATTAAGAACTTATAGCATGACAGCCAGCCAGTGGCACAGAGGTAATGTCATACCCTACCATGATGGGCCCACAAGGGAGGGTCTTGGGTTCATGTCCCAAGTTCTTCCTGTGCATGAAGAGCACACATGCATGCTCTTGATCCAGACTGGTTAGGGGTGCCTGTTTCCTTTTTTCTCTCTCTCTCCCTCTCTCCACCCCCTTGGAGAAAAATACATAAATAAACTTTAAAAAAAAAAAAAAGAGAGAACTTCTGCATCTGCTCTCAAATGTCAAGTTAGTTCAAATGCTGGGGTCTGTAGCCACAAGATGAATAGAACAGACTTTTGCACGAAGGTCTAGAAATGGAGCAACTGCTTAAAACAACATATTTAACCTTTAATTTACTTAAAATGACATTAACCAGCAAGTAAAAAACTATCATTACAAGTCAATGGAGAGACTACAGAATAAAGTGAAAATACTTTATACTTTGATGCATTTCACGGTTTTTTTTGCTTGCTTTTTGGACAAAGGAGTCCTCGCCTTTTCATTTTGCCTTGGTTTTACAAATTCTGTAGCTGGGATAGTAGTTTAATGGGATGTAAAAAGAAGTGTTGTGGACTGCGGGCAGAACATTTTAAAAGATTCTGCAACTGCATTGTCGAATACAAAGTCACTAGTTATATGTGGCTATAAGAATTCAAATGTAAGCCACACAAAATTTAATATTCAGTTCCTCAGTTGCAGTTCAAGGGTTCAACAGCCACCTGTGCGTAGTAACTACCACATTGCACACCACAAACAGAACACTGCCATCACTATAAGAAGTTCTATATTAGATCATGTTGTTCTATATTCTAAATAATTTGAAAAATCCTGATTAAACAATTGGATTTCTTTAATCTAGAATTTTTTGAACTTTAGATACGCTAGTGTGAATCTCCAGGAGGGTCCCATAGCGTGACACATCTCCAAACTTATTTAAATAAAATTTGCTTTTCTGCAAAACAGTGATCTTCTGGCTCTGCTTTCCTTTAGAAAACAGAAAGATAAATCATTTTTAGGATCTGAGATATAAAAGATGGTATATATGTTAATAATGGGCTGGAAAATATTTTGACTAGGGAATAGGAATTTAATTTAACAGAATTAATGCTCTCTGGAACTAATTCATAAAATCCTTCTCTGGAGAGCAATTTAGATTACCAGATTGCCTATTAACTCCTTAATTATTTAATTATTTTTAATTGCCAGAGGATGCATGTACTCTCCAGAAAGATACGGGGAGACTGAGAGAGAGAAAGAGAGAGAGAGAGAAATCTCCTCCATGGGGCATAACCACAAGGCAATCTTTTCTTCTTTACTTCTCCATCCTTTTATCATTTGGGGCACACATGCACATGCATCTGGAATGTTTTACAAGTTTTCGGGGTGAGATTCAAGTCACAATCAGCCATGTAAGACCTGGCTCTCTTCACCACTAGGACATGGGGTGTCCTAGATAATTAGGACACTTAGAAAAAAGTTAATTTTTTATAATAATACAAAAAATTGGTTGCTTGAACTACTGATACACATAATAGCATGGTTAACTTCAAAAACATCATGATAAGTGAAAGAAACCAGACACAAAATGCACATAATGTATTTCATTTATATAATGGTTGAGAAAAGATAAAATTGTAGGAATGGAAATCAGATCAAGGGCTATGGTAGAGGAAGGGACTGTGTATGAAGAAGTATGAGGAAACTATTGAGGTGATAAAACTGTTTGGTATCTTGATATTGGTACTCATTACGTAACTTTATACGTTGATCAAAACTTACCAGATTGTACATGAAAAGGTGGCTATAGTTATGTAAATTATATTTCATTAAGCCTGCTCTGTGTGTGTGTGTGTGTGTGTTTTATAACTCCTAAGACAGTGAAAAGTTGGAGTAGCCGTGGCCTACTCTCAAACATACCTCAGAACTTTAGAGGCCACCTTAGAAGTGCAGAGGTTTACAACTCATTAAAATTTTAATTCCTAGAAATCCTTCAGCCAGGAAAATACAATTAGATCACAATATAGTGAAAGGAAATATGGGTGGAAAAACTAGCAACTGAGAAGGGAGAAAGGCCCAGGAATAATGGAAGGGATGTTGAGGAGGAGGGTTTTTTTTTTCCTTTCTTCCTCCTCCTCCTCCTTCTTCTTTTTCTCTTCTTCTTTTTCCTCTTCTTTTCTTTTTCTTTTAATTGTATATTTAATTTTTTGTCTTGTTTACATTTAATCATTGCATAACTCAATATCACACAATATGGTTTTTCGAAGTATGTATGCAGTATGCGACAATCAAATCAAGAAAATATGCAATCCCTGGGACCAGCAGTTGGCATAATGGCTATGTCACTGGACTCCCATGTAGTCGACCATGGTTTGAGTTCCAGACCCATTGGCTTAAACTCACACTGGGTGCATGTGCGTGTATTCCCAAGACCCAGAGGAGAATGGAGGCGAAAGGATTGCAGCGTGGCCATCCCCCAGGGGGTGATTTCTGTCTTTCTTTCTCTCTGTCTTTGTCTTTCTGGTGAGCATAAATGCCCTATAGCAAAAAACCTCTCCCAAAAAAAAGAAAGAAAGAAAGAAAAAAAAGAAAGCTGCAATCCCTATAAAATTACAAGAGACATTTTTTACAGATCTAGAAAAGACAATCATAGAATTTGTCTAGAACTATAAAAGACTCTGTTTTGCTAAAGCCATTCTGTGCAAGAAGACTGTAGTAGGTGGCATCTCACTTCCTTACCCAAAAATATATTACAAAGCTGTAATCATCAAAACAGCATGGTATTGGCACAAAAACAGTCATGAGGACCAATGGAACAGAGTAGAGACTCCAGAAATAAGCCGCAAAACATACAGCCAACTCATCTTTGACAAAGGGTACTAATCAATTCAGTGGGAAAAGGGAAACCTCTTTAGCAAATGGTTCTGGGAAAACTGGGTATCTACCTGCAGAAAGATGAATCTGAACCTTATCTGTCACCATTAACAAAAATCAAATCAAAGTGGATCAAAGATCTAAACCTAAGACTACAAACTATAAAACTACTGATGGAAAACACTGGGGAAACTCTGGGAGGCATTGGGGTAGGCAAAGACTTCTTAAGCAAGACCCCCAAAGCACAGAAAATAATCCCCCAAATAGGTGGAATTACATCAGATTAAGGAGTTTCTGCACAGCAAAGAACACTGTAATTAGTGTGAATCTCCCTCAGAATGGGAGATAATTTTTGTTAACTGTGCCTCAGATAAGGAACTGATAAGCAGAATACACAGGGAACTCAAGCAGCTTACCTGGAAGAAAATGATTAACCCAATTAAAAGATGGGAAAATGAGCTGAATAAACAACTCTCTAAGGAAGACATAAGAACAGCCAAAAAGCATATGAAAAAAATGCTCAGCATCCCTCATTGAAAGGGAGATGAAGATCAAAACCACAATAAGATACCACCTAACCTCAGTCAGAATGGCAAAGATTTAAAAAAACAAATAATGATAAGTGCTGGAGGGGATGTGGTGAAAGGGGAACATTCCTATACTGTTGGGGTGGATGTAAATTGGTCCAGCCACTATTAAGAACATTATGGAGGTTCCTCAAAGACCTTCAAATAGAACTGCCGTATGATCCAGCAACTCCACTCGTGGGTATCTACCCAAAGGACAAGAGAGTACTCAGTCAGAAAAGTGCTTGCACGGTTATTGTTATTGCAGCATTACTCATAATTGCTTAAGACATGGAACAAACCCAAATGTCCCCAAACAAATAAATGGATTGAAAAATTATGGCACATAAACTCCATGGAATACTATTCAGCCATAAAAAACAACAAGGCCCTGGAATTTGATAGAAAGTGGACGAATAGGGAAGATTTGTTGCTGAGGGAAGCAAGTTAGGTTACAAAAGAGAGACATCGTATGTCTCCACTTCACATATACCAACTGTCTGCATTCTATGGTAGAGACCAAAAGACTGGAGAACATGAAAGTGTTAAAAACTGTAATGGACACTAGAGACAAAGTAGAAAGAAAGCGTGGGAGAGCAAGAGGATAGGAAAGGAAATTTGGACGAAAAATGGAGAGGTAAGATACTTGTGGGACACAGATAAGATTTTTTTATCTGTTGACAAGGATGTGTACAATAGTCTCAACTAGGCTGGACTGAGGTGTATATCATGTTTGGTGGAGTCTCTTCACAATCTAAATGATGTATAGCATTTTAATGTATGAATAATAATTTTAAAAATTAATTTAAAAAATTAAAAAGCAAAAAGAAATCACCATATACATCAGTTTCAATAGAAAACTTCACATTATTGACCATTAAGATTTAGTTTTTGATGTGATCTTTTTCCTTTCTACATTGCCTCCAGTGAATCAGCTCTCCCTGTGCCATTATGCAATTCAAAAAAAAAAAAAAAGGATTTCAAGCAGTCAAGCATATTGGGACTGTACCAGATACAATGAGTGCAAATAAACTGGATGAGCCCCGTTATCTTTTCTTCTTTCTTCACTTACTAAAATTGAAGCAAGAAGTCAGGACAGTGAAACAGTGTAACTCAAGACTTTGACCCTGAGGCACATGTACTCACCACCCCACATCCTCCCCAATATGTCCCCCCCCAAAAAAAAAATCATCAGGGGCATTCGCATTTTTTTTTAATTATTTAAGTATTTACTATCCTTTGTAGAAAGGTATGGCAGTTTCTTTAAAACTAAACATATCTACTCTCTAATTGAGAATGCTACTCCTAGGTATTCATCTAAGAGAAATGAAAACATATTTCACAAAAGCATTTGTATAAAAATATTCATAGCAGTTTTATTCATAATAGTCTAAAATTAAAACTATCCTGACATTGGATAAACAAAATGTAATACATTTATACAATAAAGTCATACTCAGCAATAAAAAAAACTACTAAAAGCTATAATTTGATGAATTTCTAAAAATATTATAACACATAAAAGAAATGAACTGTGATGAGAAATATCAAATCAGTGGTTGCATTTGAATTGGTGGTGGGAAATTGGGATTTATTATGACAGAGCCTTCTAGGATGACAGAAATATTCTGTATCTTGAAAATGGTTTGAGTTACGTAGATATATACATTTGTCAAAACTCTACAATGGTAAAGTGAGAGTGTACCACAGATAAATTGATCCTTACAAAAAATAAAATCCATTTTAGAATCATCTCAAGAGGCCAGCAGGTAACATATGGTGATTAATGCATGCTGGACTCCCATGTGGTCAACCATGGTTCAAGTCCCAGACCTGGCGGTTTACTTTCTCACTTTCCCTCTCTCTCTCTCTGTCTCTCTCTGGTCAAATTAAATAATAATTAATAATAACAATAATGAATAAAAATCTTAAAAAGAATCATCTCAAACCCTGAAATTGGATGAGGTTAAATGAGATTTCTACTTCTACCATGTGCCAGAAAAATGCAATGAAATCTTTTTGAAATGTGACAGTATATCCTAATTCTCATATAATTTCTATAGTTTTGCCTATAGAGTCATCCCTCATATCCATGAAGAACTGGTTTTAGGAAACCCCCTTCAATGCCAAAGATACCTAAATTTGTTAAATTCCTTTTATACAATGACATAGTATTTGCTGCATTTTGTGAAGGTCTTTTGGCTACACGAGAACATGATCTACCATATTGTATGGATCTGAGTTCATATGTTTCTTTTCTGGTCTCAATTTCTCTCCTTCGAAACCCATAAGCAGCTAATCATGGGGCAATGACCTTAATCCTAATCTCTTCACAAAGAGCAAAAAGTTCTACCTTTTAACACTATAGTCGGATTAAGTTTTTACTTTTTAACCCCATCCAAATCAAACCTTAACACCTAAATTTCTAGGGGGAGCACATTCTAACCATAACATACACTATTGTAAGGCTCATATACTGTGTAAAAAGTGGAATAATACCACTTAAATTAGACTGTGTAAAGCAAAATATTTATGCTATACAAGCTAAACCAACCACTAACATAACACAAACACCATAGCTGATATGCCAACAAAGGGGATAATGTAGAATGATAAAACTTAAATCAAGAGGAAACATAAAAAGACAAAAAGGAAGAGATGACCAGATGGGACCAATATTGTATTGAATATAGATGCTCTAAATATTTCCAGTAAAAGGTATAAATTGTTAGACTGCATTTAAAAAGTGTATTATGATACCAATAAGAAACACACTTTAAAGATAAAGATGGAATAGCTAGTAGCATGGTGGTTAAGTTACCTGGTTCTCACATGGTAATCTCTCAGTTCAAGTCCTGTACCTGCCACCTTGAAAAACACACAGGGCACGTATGCAGGCCCAAAATGCCCAAAAGAGGGAGAAATAGATCATTTTTAATGGGGATGCTTTCTTACTTACCCTCTCTATCTATTTTAGTTTCTCGGGTGAGTTCAGGTACCCTCTGATTAATTTTTAAAAAATGAAAAAATATAGGCACAAATAAAAGCAAATCAAAAGAAAACTGGGCTGCTTGTATTAATAGCAAAGTAGGTTTCAGGCCATATAATATCGGCAAAAAAAGGAAGTTCACTTCATGATGATAAAGGGGTCATTTTATTAAGAAGTCATAATAAACCTAAACACGCATGTACCTATTAATAGACTATCAAGATACGTGAAAATGGACTCTTCCCAATTTTGATAGAGAATTCAACCTTGATCAATACCCCAAATATAGCCCTCAATAGGATCTAGCTAAACATAATTTGGAGAAACTGTGAGATAAGAAATGTGCATTGTTCTTGATTGAGCCAATCTACAGTGTACTATGGATGGAAAATCTCATTTGGTATGCTGTAATGATATATAGTAAATGAATGTAAATAAATAAATTTAAATTAAAAATGTGCATTGTTTAAATCCACTACATCTGTGATAAATTGTTAAGTAGTGAGGCCGGCAGATGGCGTGGTGGCTAAGGGTGCTGGACTCCCACATGGCCGACCACAGTTCGAGTCCTGAACCTGGTGGCTTGCTTCCTCACTTTCCATCTCTCTTGCTCTCTCTCACTCTATCTATCTATTTAGTCAAATTAAAATAAATAAGTAAAGTTAAATAAAATAATTATTTAAAAAAATTGTTAAGTAGTACAGAAAAGTCATACATTAGACAAAAACAAAATCAATAAATCTTTAGCCAGACTACTCAGGAATAAAAAAAGAAGATATGGGGATCAAAATGGTGGTACAGCAGTAATGCAATTGTATTTCCCCATACATGATAGACACAGGCACACTTGCCTGTACTCTAGCCTAGCTAAGACTGGGGTAAATTGCAGTGTGAATACCTTGTTGGGGGTATCATCACTCAGTGGGAGAAGTGAATAAACAAACTAAAAAAAAAGGACATGAATTACAAAATCAGGAAGAGATATAACATCAATACAAATTCTATGAGTTTTTAAAGAATAACAAGGTTGGGCCAGCAGGTGGCATGGTGGTTAAGGCACTGGACTACCGCATGGCCAACCACAATTTGAGTCCCGGATCTGATAGCTTGCTTTTTGCTGTCTTGTTTTTCTCTTTGTCTCTGTCTAGTCAACTTTTAAAAAATAATAATGAATACAATACATTTTTAAAAGAGTAACAATGGCATATATAACAAGGTACAATAATAAATCCAATAATTGAAATAAAATGAACAAATTTATTAAAAGACATAAATTTACCAAAGCTTATTCAAGAAGAAATAGATCATCAGGATAGTCGTGTGTGTGTGTGTGTGTGTGTGTGTGTTTGTGTGTGTGTGTGTGTGTATTTAAATGAATAACAAACTGTAGCACATTCAAACAGTGAAATACTACTAAGAAATAAAGAACAAGCTGTGAATAGATACAAGACCTTGGAGGATTCTGACAGGTGTTAACACTGAGCAAAAGGAGGCAGTCTGAGTTGACCTGTATGATTTTATTTATTTGACCTCCTAGAAAACTAAAAAATATAAATAAATAAAACTATAGGAAGAGACAACTAACCAGCAGTTGCCAAGGCAAGGAATTATGGAGGTTACTACTACAAAGGGGCAACAGGAGGGAGTTTTTTAAAAAATTGTTCTGGGCAAGCCGATGGTGTGGTGGTTAAGGCAGATGGATCCCACATGGCTGACCGCTTGGTTTCAGTTCCAGACCAGGCATGTTGAAAAACACACCAAGCACTTGTGCATGTGTGCCCAAAATCCCAAGAGAAGAAAGGAAGAAAAGGGATTGCAGCATGACTATCACCTGGGGTGGATGCTTTCTCTCTGTCTCCCTCTCCCTCTCTCTCTAAAGAGTGTACTTACCCTATAATAAATTCTTTTAAGAAGTTCTGTATCATGATTGTGTTGGCAATTACACAAATTTACACATATGTTAAAACTCATAAAACTGGGGGTAGCAGTTGGAATGGTGATTAAGACACTGGACTCTCATGTGGTCAACTGTGGTTTGAGTCCCGGACTTGGTGGCTTACTTTTTCACTTTCTCTCTCTCTGGTCAAATTAAAAATAAGTAAGTAGGGACCAGCAATTAGCGTAGTGGCTATGTCACTGGACTCCCACGTAGTCGACTGTTGTTTGAGTCCTGGACCCAGTGGCTTAAACTCACGCTGTGCGAGTGAGCGTGCGTGCCCAAGATCCCAAGAGGAGAATGGAGGAGAAGGGATTGTGGTGTGGCCATGCCCCCTGGGGGGTGATTTCTCGCTTTCTGTCTTTCTGTCTCTCTCTGTCTTTCTGGTGAGAGCACACGCCCTATAGCAAAAAAAACCTCTCCAAAAAAAAAAAAGTAAATAAATAAATAAAATACTTCTTTTAAAAACTCGTAAATAACTGCACACATGTAAACAAACATGCAAATAAGCCAAGGTAATAAATATGCAAACTCTATCACTTTTGATTTCCTTGCTAGATTGTACTGTAATCTATGTGCTGAGGTTATTTATGTCTATTTATAATAATGTGATACAATGAAAAATAAATATTTCGTCCCTAGTTTCTGGCACAGAGCTTCTTAAACTCTTATAATTTCCTAAGTATAACAGTAAAAGGAACATCCTTTGGTATATTTGGTCTTCATCTCTAAGAGCTTCTAAGATCCTAGGAATCGTTTTTTTATATGCTAATGAGATAACTGGTAACTGGGGACCTCTACGATTACTCTTCTAGAACCTCCATTCAAAACATGAATCAAAGGGGTTTGAAGAGCTTCTGGGCTACTGAACCATCAGGTGCTAGGAGGGTAGTGTGATCACAAAGGGCATGGATGCTCTGTGCCCTTCCTCTCATGCCTTACCCTGTGGACCTTTATTTGGTCATTTATTTGTGTTCTCTGTAATAAGTTGGTAAATGTAAGTCAAGTGCTTTTCTGAGTTCTACGAGTCATTCTAGCAAATTATTGAACAGGAGGATGGGGTCAAGGGAACTACTGTTTTACTATTGAATAGTCAGAAGTGCTGCTGACCCAGACTTGCAATTGACATCCGAAGTGAGAGCAATCTGTGGGACTGAGCCCTTAACTTGTGGGTCTATGCTAACTTCAGGTTGTTAGAGTCAAAATGGAATTGAATTGCAGGACACTGCGTCAGAAAATTGGAGAACTGATTGGTATGGAGAACAAAACTTTACACATTTGGTATCGAAAGTATTGAGAGTTTATAAAAGAGTTTGGAGGAAATACTATAGGATAGTACTACTGAACATCTCTTGCTAACTGCACTTTCAGTAATGACATACTGGAAGCTTGGACTCCCATGGTGAGGACATTTAAACCACAGGAATCTACAACTACTACAATCAGAGTTTAGGTTTTCCAGAGTTTTTTTGAGAGCTGATTGGTGAATATGTACCAGCATTCTACTGTACACCCATCCCCCAAGATTACTGAATCTCCTTTCCATAGACTGCTGGAGCCTCAGCAGATTACCTGAACCTATAGTACATGTAACTTCATTTTCAACAAGGATATTTTATAGATATGTAGATATTGCAATGAACTTGTTAAGATCTGCTGTCAATGCAATCTATTCTTGTCCACAGAAACACAAATAATCTCTGTCCAATAGAGAAACAATCTTTCCACATGCACAAAGGCTGAGATCCATTTAGAAATTCATTTCAATATTCCTGTGAAAGAAAGAACATAAATGTGTTCTTTCTTCGAAATCTTCCTTGAACTAGTTGTAATGTCTTCTCTAGTGTCCTCATTCAATTAATAAAGTAGAAAAATCTTTGACATACATTCATTTTACACTGTTACACAAGTCAAGTTTTAGCCTTTTTAAAAACATTACCTTTAAGAGCATACTGTTTTGTCTGTACCACTTGACATTCTTTAAAATCTCATTTAAGTGAGGAAAGACTTTCTCCTCACGTTAAGAAGAGAAATAGAGAGAAGCAAAACATTTATGGAACACAGAAATGGATTATTATCTATTGATGGTAACCTATCCTCAAGTGGATAGGTGTGGAGTGTATTCATGTTGAGAAAATCCGCTTTATAAGCTAAGTGATGTATAGTGATTGAATATATAAAAGAAATTAAAATAAAGTACATTAAAATTTTTTTAAATCCTCTTGTTGAGGTAAGCTTATTTAAACTCCAGGGTTCTCCACTACCCAGTTTCCTGGTAAAGTTAGTATTTCCTGGTAAAGAGAGTATTACTCTCTTCCTGGAATATAGCACTTTCCTTACAGGCAGTGCCATGGTGTAACCCAACAGACTGTAGTCCTAGTTTTCTTCTGAGGATTAAACCTGAGGAAACTTGAGTTTTACAAGAAGCAATATGATGGATTGTGTACACATGCCAAGATTACAGTTGGAAGCACTGGGAATCTGTCTTTGATCCCAATAGAAGACTCACAGCAGGGAAGGGAGGATTTATTTTCAGTATATTTCATGATAATTGGGGAGATTGATTATGATCATGTTACCCGGAATGTCTCATGGGAAAGGATATGCTAACAATTGATTTGCTGGCTTCTTTGGTAATGTTACCCATCATCATAACAGTGACTCTTTCAAATTCCTTTTCCCTGGAATACTGGCAAAATTCTCATTCAACTACTGCTTTTGTTTCTACTTTGTATCACTTTAATTTCAATTAAAATCCCTCAGATCAGAGAACTGGGATTATGACATTTACTGTACCAAGAGCTATTTACAAAGTAACTGTCCTTTCTTCAGTTTTTATTTAACAAACAAGTAAACTGAAATGAATTTTATCCCTTTATTGAAATTGGTTCTCCAAACATTAAGCTTAAAAATGTAATAAGCATGTACTACTGTTTTCCTTAATGTTTGATCTGATATATATATATATATATATATATATATGTTTGGGGTTTAACAAGAAGAAAATTGCAGTTCATCCAGAGACATTTAGCAATTGACACTCATCTAAATTTGGAAGCTTGGGGATTTTTGCTGCTGACATCTGGTTTGCTTCATTTCTCCCACATATGTTCTTTTTATTTAATATTTCAGGAGTTACTGTGCTCCCTAGAGAAGTCAGGCTAAATAAAATGATTCTCGTTAATATGCTCTCACAAAGTCCCCCGAAAAAATGGGCTTTCTTATCCTAGAGCAATTATAAATCAGGGTCTGAAACTTAATGTAGTTTCTAAAATTATGTATATCTGGTAGCTCAAAAGGGGATAATTGCATTTGTTCTATAAGAATTGCTTAGGGGAGTTTACAGCAGGGCTACTGCAATTACTTCTTAGAATATTTCATCTGTTTGCATCCAGTTTAGTCAAATGACTGACAAAACTTCCTTAGCAATGTATTGGGTTGTCAGGAAAGTCATGATGTATTTTTCTATGTTTTTCTAGGCAAAAATGTGTCATGATTTTCCAGACAACCCAGTATAATCCCTTGAAACATAGACAGTGCCAATATTTCAATTGCAAGGAAAACTTGATTTATTCAATACCCTTTGAGTTGCAACTGATACGTAGTTACTATACAATGATTAATTAATGTTTTAATGTTACCTTATTCTATTGAGGAAACTCTATTGAGATCATTACCTAAGGCATTTCTGATGTGTATTCTACAACTTGAGAGAAGAGCATGTTCTCTGTATGTAGGAAGCCCTATGTTCAAAATCTGTTACTTGGCTTTGTGACATTTGGAGTGTGTTGAACTTAATTCTCTATTATTTTATCTAGTAAATAATATCTAGAAATAATACCTACTTATTGAGTTTTTTGTTTGTAAGTTTTTGGTTTGTTTTCACTGTTTTGCAATTTAAGATATCAGAGATATTACACATAAATTGGATCTTAAAAAGTTATAATAATTATGGAAATTTAATTTTTATGGTTTTATGAGATTTAAGGTATTTATGATTTTTCCATGTTATAATATTGAAGGCAGAGGTAATAACTTTTTGAGTATATTTGTTTTCCCTGAAGGAAAGCAGATCTATAAAACTTACTCAGTTTGGGAAGAAGGGTATAGAATAATAATAATAATAATAAAAAAAAACAGGTCTTAATTAAATTACCTTAGAATCCAGAGGGAAACTTGTCCCAAAAAGGCCCTAGGATAGGTTCAAGTTCTTGGTAAAAATGCAGCTTACTCAGAGCTTCCAAAGTCCTTCCTTTCATGAGGTCAGTTAAGCAAATATTTGTGAATTAATCCTTTAAAAGACTGGTAATTGCCATAAAGCAGAATAGAGAATACAACACAGTCATTTCCTTATCTGAACTTCCAAATCCCCTGGGGGCAGAAACCTCTTCATGGCTATAGTTCTAAAAATTTATTGTTATGCCATATTAAGGTGAAAAGTGCTCATTCCAAAACATCATCATTTCAGAAAGCAAAATTATGACAGATTTTAAACACCTGGTTGTGCTGAGCTTCAAGATTATGGGTTCATAGAAAGTACCAAAAATCAAAATTAAAAAAAAAAATCCTCAAAATTCACCATTCCGAGACACTTAGAGAATTCTAGTTGCAACAGCTCCACCGGATAGATGAATTGGGCATGATGCTTTAGACATATCTTCAGATTGGACAATTCTTAATTCCCATAGCCATGGGAATTTGTAGAACTTCTGACTTTTTTTTACCCTTTTCATTTTTTTTTTCAGATTTTATATAATATGCCATTGTTATATGTTCACTTAGCACAAGAGCTTCAGAACTTATATTATGTTCAGGAAAGAGAAATTTGAACTTTTTAGAGAATCAATTTACATGATAATAACTGCTTTACTAACATTTTTTCTGTCCTTTCTTCTATCTAAGACACCTTAATTTTAATTAATGAAAAAGAACAACAGTCAATATAAGCAATTACCCATGTAAAGGAAGTGAAAATTTCAAAGACTATATAAGATTGATAATGTCTTAGGGCCAGCAATTAGCATAATGGCTATGTCGCTGGACTCCCATGTAGTCGACCAGGTTCGCATCCCGGGCCCGGCGACTTGAAACTCAAGCCGGGCGCGTGTGCGCATGTTCCCAAGATCCCGAGAGGAGAATGGGGGAGAAGGGATAGCGGTGTGGCCATCCCCACCCCCCGGGGGAGGGTGATTTCTTGCCTATGTCTTTCTCTCTCTGTCTGGCGAGCACACGCACCCTATAGCAAAAACCTCTTCAAAAAAAAAAAAAAGATTGATAATGTCTTTTAATCTCATATTAAAAGCAATTACATAGACCAGTTCTGTGGTGTGTTGGTAATACATTTCTCAAGAGAAGCTGGATCCGGGACCAGCAGTTAGTGTAATGGCTATGGCTGGACTCCCATGTAGTCGACCGCGCTTTGCACCCTGGATCCGGTGGCTTAAAAGTCATGCCAGGCACATGTGCATGCGTGCCCAAGATCCCAAGAGGAGAATGGAGGAGAAGGATTGCGGCATGGCCATCCCCCCTAGGGGGTGATTTCTCACTTTCTGTCTCTCTGTCTCTCTCTATCTGTCTGGCGAGCGCACCAGCCATAAGCAAAATAATTTCTCAAAAAAAAAAAAAAAAAAAAAAAAAGAGAAGCTGGTCCCCACATAGTAACTGAGGTTCAAATCCCCAGCCCAGTCGGCCTGAGACATGCTAGGCATGAATGTGAGTGCCCAAGGTCCAACAGGCTGGAGAATGGGAAGAAGAGGATCATGTCATGATCAGACTTTGTGGATGATGCTTTCACTCTCTTTCATGCATGCAAATGAGCTGTATCATAAATAAGGAAAAATTAGTTATTTATTCAAATATAAAGATGTAAGATTCTATTGCTGAAAGTTGGTGATCTAAATGAGTACCTTTTAAATGCAAATCCTAAGTTTCCATTTTCTCAAAAGAAAACTAAAATAATTTGTATATAAATGCATTAATATTTAGTTTTCTACACTGAAGACTATATGCAGTGATAGGTTTGCTTCACTTTTCTGAATATTGTTTCAATGCTTTTTTTCTTTTTCTTTTTAGACAGAGGGATTTTTGCTATTGGTCATGTGCACTTGCCAGAGAAACAGAGAGACATCCCCAGGAGGGGATGGCCTCACCGCAGTTCCTTATTCTCCATTCTTCCCTTGGGATTTTGGGTACACATACACACAATCCCATGTAGTCGACCGGGTTCGCGTCCCAGACCCGGCGACTTGAAACTCACGCCAGGTGTGAGATTCAAGCATCTGGGTCCAGAACTTGAACCGCAGTCAGCCATGTGGGAGTCTAGCTATATAAACATTATGACCCCTGTTTCAATGCTGATTTAACTGAGGACTTAGTATCAAGTATTTTGCTTGTAGAAGTTTTCAGACCTCATTGTGCATGTAAGATTGATGGAAGAGGAAGGAGAAAACTAGAATCAATATGACAGCAATCTCAGTATCCAACTTGTTAGAGAGGTCAAGCCATGCAAACCGACTGGGTGGTGCATGTCTTGATCTACATTAGACAGGGATTTGATAGGGCAAGCAGAGTGGTAGATGAGATGATCACTTTGGCTTGCGTGGCACTACAGCTGATACTACAACAGTGTCATAGCTCTGGAAGACTAGTTTATCATCCTGGGTGATATAGGGAGCAAGCCCCAGGCACCTAACAAAGAACTGACAAGAGAACTGTCTACCTAAAAAATAAATAGGTTATGGCAGCAAGACAACAAGAAAGTGCAACTGGACAGGTTCCACCAACATGGCTGTTTTCGAAGAAGTGGAAAAATAGTTGAATTCTGGAACCTGAAGACCTCCAGAATTGGAATATCAACCTGGACTAACAAGAAATGGGTCTTGGCAGAAAGATGAAGTCTAAACCGTATTAAGTAACAGGTTTGATTCCACTGAGATAGACCTCGTGGTAAACCAGAACTCTAATTCAGGCTTACAGTGAAGAACTTCAATAAAGGGTCAGAAAAGTCAGAGGGCTAAGAATGACATAAAGTCAAATGTTTTTGTTTTATTTTTTTAAGCCATTTCTGTGTCTGGCATTTACGTGTTGGTTTTATTTTGCTTTTATTCAACTGAGATAACCTACTAAACAGTCTGCAAAGCAGAACTTATTTTGTGAATTCCTTTACTGTGCATAAGAATAAGAAATACTGTGCTATGAGGAACTAGATAATACCAGTACCCAAAAATACACTTTCAGCAACTAATCTCCATATGCCGTCTCCTCTTTGTTTCTCTTTAAAAAGTCATTCTAATGTGAGAAAATTATTTGCCTTCCAGGGGAAAATTCTGATTCTGAAGCCATTTGAAAGCAAACATGAGTTATTATTTTTTAATTGCCACATTTGTGTTGAGATTTAGTGTTTCACTAGACATCATTAACTCTACACAGGAATATGATTTCATAGAGACAAAGATAGTTATAAAAATAACTAGGTTTAATATTTTTAATATAAAATATTTATTGGCTTTGCCCTCACCTGAGACCCTTCTTGACAAACAAATGACTCATGTTTTGCCCATCCTAAGTAGAAGAGGATATACATGTTTGTTGAAGCAGATATGTGAAGAGGATTTTCCCAAGGTGGGCCATTCTAAGAAAACAAAAAAATTGGAAAGAAATTAGCCTTTACTTTCCACTTATATAGGTAGTAAATGTAATTGTGTGGATTATTGTGCAGTAAATATACATTCCCCTCCCACTAGGGTAGACTGTACTTCAAGTACCATTGCCATGGGCTTGACTGTGAACTTTTGCCAAGGAAATGTAGGCAGAAGTAACAGAATTTAAGTTCTGGACCTAGAATTGAAGAGGCATTGTATGTTTTCCTTCATTCTTCTTACATTTATGCCTTTTGTCTCAGGTAACCACTGGATCACAGAGGATCAGAGACATATGGGCGATACCTGGACCCAAGCCATAGACCAAAGTCAGGCCAGGTAACTCAGCCTCTATCAGTTGAAACTCAGGTCAACCCCAACCCACAATATATGTGAGAGCCAGAAAAAAATTGTTGTTTTTTTTTTGCCTCCAAATTGTTCAACAGCATTAAGTCAAAGTAGTTAAACAGCATTATTGTGGCACGAGCTTACTGAGACACATATACAATTTTTTACATATTTAATTGATAAAATTTAAAAATTATATATATTCATCATCTAAAGAACTGAACTTATGAAATTTCCAGTTTAAAAGACAGCATACCAATTGTTGATAATCACTATAAAATGATGATTTTTATACTCAAATTTCAGAAAAATTATAGGTCTATGAGTATGACATCAGGAAGAGATGAAATTCCAGTGTCAGAAAAGAGAGATAGGGAATTAGAAAGAGAGATAGAAAACATTTTTATTTATTTATTTATTTATTTATTTATTTACATTCATTCACTATACATCATTACAGCAAACAAAATGAGATTTCCCATCCAGAAGACACTGTAAATTGGCTCAATCAAGCACATCAATATACGTGTTATCATCAACAAATAATTTTCCACTTGTTTCCTGTATATTTTGTTATTTTTGCCACCCTTGATTTCCTATCTCTCACCCTCTGCCGTGTCTCACCCGCCTCCCACACTGTCTCTGGTATCTATGGCTGCTTTCTGTGCCTTTCCCCCGCATTTTATTTATTCACTACTGAACTTAATCTAAATACTTCCAATAGCAAGTGCAGCTGATATATATATATACACACACACATATATATAT